>NC_087306.1:300000-600000 GCF_015220805.1 Pogoniulus pusillus | reverse complement strand
AGACCTTGCACCCCGTGCGGGTGACAGCTCAGGGCTCTAATGAGTGTCAAGAGGAAGTGGAATCCTCTGCTGCGACTCCTGGGCTTGGCTCAATGCCTGCTGTGCTCTTTGGTCCCCTGACAGGGCGCAAAATGAGACGGGATGAGGGGCAATGAGCTTGAGCTGGGAGAGGGGAGATTTGAGACTGCAGCAACCTGTTCTAGTGGGAGGTGTCCCTGCCTGCAGTGGGGGCTGGGACTGGCAGATCTTTGAGGTCCCTTCCAACCTAAACCATTCTATGGTTCTGTGGAGATGAGGAAGAAATTCTTGAGTGAGGATGTGAGAGCCTGGAAGAGGCTGCTGAGGGAGACTGTGGAGGCTGCCTCCTTGGAGGTGTTCCAGGTGTGCCCATGGCACCTGGGGAGCTGGTTTAGCAGCCATGGTGGTCGTGGGCTGATGGTTGGCCTGGATGCTCCTGGCGAGCTTTTCCAGCTCAAAGGGTTTTGTGATTCTCTTACAGCTCATCCAGTGCCCAAGAGCAGAGCAAACCTCCTGGTGCTGAGCTCCGGCAGGTGGCTGCGGCCAAGGGCAGGACACGAGGATGAGGCAGGGAAGTTTTGCTGTTCCTTCATTTCCCAACCTGCTTTCTAAGGGCATTTTGCAGGCAATCAGTCACAGGCGAAAAACGAACCTAACCCTGGCATTAGGAAGTGATGTCTTGTTGGGCAACCTGTGTTGCATCAAGGTGCAGCCTGAGCTGACTCCCCAGGAGCTCCTGCCCCTCGCATGGCAGCCCCACGCTTGCCCCGGGGTGGTTCGGCTCCTCCTGAGCCCCCAAGGCTGTAATTAGCTGCCAGCACCCATAGGAACTCCACGCAGGGGAAGTCTCCCTGACTGGCACCCAGCACCTTGGCAGTGGAGATGACACCCAAGGGGTGCCTCAGTCCCAGCTGGTTCCCACCCTTATGTCACAAACTGAGCCTGTTTGTGTCCCTCCCGGAAGCAGGGGATTTGGGATCCTGAGCAGGCAGCAGCTGTGCTGCGAAGGTCTCCCCTTTGGCATCCTGTTTGCCTCTCTCCACTTGCTTTGGCCTCCTCTCTGCCATTTTTGCTCCCTAAGGCCACCCAGCCCCCCCAGCAGCCCAGCACCACCATGGCCAGCAGCCCTGCCCCCAGCTGCCACAGCCAAGCACTCTCTTGGAACACCTCCAGGGATGGGCACTCCATCACCCCCCTCTTCGGGCTCAGGTTTGGGTCTCTCACTCCCAGAAGGACATTACAGAGCTGGAGCAGGGCCAGAGAAGGGCAACAAAGTTGATGAAGGCTCTGGAGAGCAGGGTTGGGGAAGAGCAGATGAGGGAGCTGGGAGTGTTCAGCCCGGAGAAGAAGAGGCTGAGGGGAGACCTCGTGGGTCTCTGCAACTCCCTGAGAGGAGGATGGAGCCAGGTCAGACTTGGGCTCTGCTGCCAAGGACTGAGGGACAGGACAAGAGGAAATGGCCTCAAGTTGTGCCTGGGGGGGTCAGGTTGGACATGAGGAACAATTTTTTTCACTGCAAGAGTGGTCAGGCACTGGAACAGGCTATCTGGGGGAGTCCCCACCCGGGGAGGTGTTCAAAGAACCTGCAGAGGTAGCAGCCTGGGCCATGGTTTGGTGGTGCTGGGATGCTGGTTGGACTGGATGAGCTCAGAGAGCTTCTCCAGTGTCAGTGATTCTGCTTCTCAGCCCTGTGCAAGTGGTCCAGCCAGGCTGACAAAGCTGGGAGAGGCTCTTGTGTCAGTGCTGTGTCGTGCAGGGTGTGCTCCTCTCTTCCCTTTCCAGATCCTCCAAGATAAGAGCAGGAGGCAGCTGAGGAGCTCTGCCTGCAGCCGACACAACAAAGCTGCTGCTGGCAGAGGGCTCTGAGCAGTCCTGTCCTGGGCTGGAGCCTAGGCCAGGTGAGTGCTGGCTGGGGAGAGAGTGAGACCTGGGCTGTGGGAGGCAGAGAGAGATCCAGAGTCTGCTTCTAGCCTGCAGCTGCCTTGCAAACAGCAACTGCTGGGCTTGGGCAGCCTGGAGAGGAGAAGGCTCCAGGGGGACCTCAGAGCTGCTGCCAATGCCTGAAGGGATCCTGCAGGAGGGCTGCAGAGAGACTTTGCATGAGGGGGTCTGAGCCAGGCCAGGCCATGGTTTGGAGCTGAGGCAGAGCAGGGTTAGACTGAAGCTGAGGAAGAAGTTCTTCAGTGCCAGGGTGGGAAGAGCCTGGCACAGGCTGCCCAGGGAGGCTGTGGCTGGCTCCTGCCTGGGGGTGCTCAAGGCCAGGCTGGATGAGGTTGGAGGAGATGAGCTCTGAGATCTCTTCCAACCTGAGCTGTCCTAGGAGTTGAAGCTCAGTGAAAGGGGCTCAGAGGAGACCTTTCAGGCACCAATTTGCATTTATGAGACACCTCAAAATGTTTGGAATTCTGAGCCTGAGTGAGGAGTGAAGAATGAGCTGCTGCTGGGGTGGGAACTGAGGAGGAGTCCCCCAGGCTAAGGAGAGGGTAGGTTTGCTCCCTGTGTTTTGTCCCTAAACTCATTTATCTGCCACAGAAATGCATCTAGAATGCCTGGATTGGGTTGATCTGGCGTTGGAAGTTGAGGATGTGGGCACCTGGTGGTGTCTGGGAAGAAGAGCAGAAGTGGTGCCTTGGACATGAGGAAGAAGCTCTTGACCCTGTGGTGCTGGAGCACTGCAAGAGGCTGCCCAGGGAGGCAGTGGAGGCTCCATCCCTGCAGACATTCCAGGCCAGGCTGCTGTGGCTCTGAGCAGCCTGCTCCAGCTGGAGAGGTCACAGAATGAACCAGGTTGGAAAAGACCTCTGGGAACATCGAGTCCAAGCTGTCCCCTAACCCTGGCACCAAGAGCCCAACCCCAGCTGGCTACAACCTCCCTGCAGGGAGCTGCAGGCAGCAATGAGCCCTGCCCTGAGTCTCCTCTGTGCCAGGCTGCACCTCCCCAGCTCCCTCAGCCTCTCCTCACAGGGCTGTGCCCCCTCCCCAGCCTTGCTGCCCTGCTCTGGGCACCTTCCAGCACCTCAACATCTCTCTTGACTGGAGGAGCCCTGAACTGGGCACAGCACTCCAGGGGTGGCCTGAGCAGTGCTGAGCACAGGGGCAGAAGAACTGCCCTGGTCCTGCTGCCCACACTGCTTCTGGCAAAGACCAGGATGCCATTGTCCTTCTTGGCCACCTGGGCACACTGCTGGCTCCTGTTCAGCTGCCACCCAGCACCCCCAGGGCCCTCTCTGCCTGCCTGCTCTCAGCCACTCTGTTCCCAGCCTGTGGCACTGCTTGGGGTTGTTGTGCCCAAAGTGCAGGACCTGGCACTTGGCCTTGCTCAAACTCCTGGCCCTGCACTGTGCCCATCTGTGCAGCCTGCCCAGGCCCCTCTGAAGTGCCCTCCTGCCCTCTAACAGCTCCACACGTGGGCTGCAGGGGATGGGAGTGGGTTGAGAGTAGGTTGCAGTCCCCTTCCAGCCCTGGGCAGTTCAGGGCTCTGTGAGGTCCCAGGTAGAGCCCTCCCAGGCAAAGAGGCCACAGAATAAAGAGCATCAATTCTCATCTGGGGACTGAAAGTTTATTGTCTCTACATAGTCAGGGGGGGCGACACAGCACGGGGGAGCCACCACCAGCAGGAGCCATCCCCAGCCCTTTGGGGGAGAGCAGGGTGGGTGTTTGCAGGGAGATTCTCCCCTCGGGTGAGGCACTGCAAGGGTGCAGCAGAGCCAACTCGGGCCAGGAGAGCAGAGCTTCAAGCTTCAGGCAGCGAGAGCAGCCTGGGAGGGAGGAGCTGCCGGGACCGGGGCTGGGGTCGAGTCCTGCTCCTAGTACTTGGGGCAGGAGGGTGGCAGCTTGCAGACCTTGGGGGCATACTGGGGGCAGTAGCGCTGCAGGGGGGGGCAGCAGGGCTGCACGGGGGGACAGTAGCGCTGCACGGGGGGGCAGCAGGGCTGCACGGGGGGACAGTAGTGCTGCACGGGGGGGCAGCAGGGCTGCACGGGGGGGCAGCAGGGTGTCACATAGCTGAACTTCTGCACAGGCTGCCTCTGGACGCGGTAGTGGCAGGAGGGCGCCGAGTCGTGGCAGGAGGTCTCGCGGCTGTGGCAGGACCCTCGGGAGCACATCTCGTGGGGTGGTGGCAAAGCTGCAGGGGAGAGAGATACTCTCAGGCTGCTGCCTGAGGAGCGCTGCGCTGGGAGCTGCTCTGGAATTCCCTCTCCTCTTCCTCATTCCCAGTTCTTCAGGGGTAAGAAAGTGCCTTTGGTGATGGTTAGGTGCCAGGATCCTCTGGTTTTATATCCCCCCTCCTCTGGGCTTTTCTGGGCACAGTTTGCTCTTCAGAGCAGAATTGCCTCAGCCCCTCCAGCTGACCCCCTGCAGATCCAGACCCTCCTGTGCACGTTGGAGTCTCTTCTCCATGGAGCCATCTGGCAATCCACATCTTCCAGACTCTGTTTCACCTCTGCCTGAGCCTCTGCCAAGCTGCTGTGCCAGCTGCCACTTCATGAGGCAGCTGCTGAGGGCAGCAAGAACTTGATCTCTGTCATGGCCAAAGCCTGGAGCTGAGCACAGCATCCTCCCAGCCTACCCAGCTTGTCTGAAGGCAGAGCTGGGTTCATGGGGAGACCCTGGCACAGGTTGCTCAGGGAGGCTGTGGCTGTCCCCTTCCTGAAGATGCTCAAGGCCAGGCTGGATGAGGTCCTGAGCAACCATGGCATGGGGCTGGCACTGGATGATCTTGAAGGTCTCTTCCAACCCAACCCATTCCAGGACTCTGTGAAGAAAGTCAAGAGAAACAGAGGAATTTGCCTTACCCTGGAGCAGCAGGCACAGGAGCAGAGCAGCAGAGGAGCAGTGGAAGAAGCTGGGCTGGGAGAGCTTTTTTATACCCTTGCAGAGGCTGACCTGGGCCAAGAAGCATCTCCTGGCAGCTGTAACCCAATTACAGCTCCCAGCCCACTGCTGGCCGCTTTGTTCCGCTTCCGACCTCCTCCCTTTGATGCCTCTCAGCACTCTAATTGTCCAGCAGTTATTAATAGCACTGCTAATGCTCCCCCTCCCTCTGAGGGGGGGCTGGAGCTGTTTCACACAGAGCGACACCCAAGGAGCTCCTGGATCTGGGCACGGGCAGGAGGAAGAGGTTTGTCATGCAGGAGCCGCGCGGGGCTGCCACGTGGGGCAGGAGCCAGGGGTGACCACAGCTCCATGTGGGATCAAGGCTGGCTGCTGGGATGTCACCTCCTGGGATTATGGGCAGGAATATTCCAGCTGGGTGGCCCAATGGGGCCGGATACTGTAATGAGGGATTTGGCATTCCCCAGGGATGTCTCTCATCCGAAATTCCAACCTCTTTGTCCTATCAAGGATTGCTTCTGTTCCCCTGTGCTGGACTGGCCTTGAGGGCTGTGTGCTCAGTGAAGCTGCTCTGAGCCAGTCCCCAGCTGGCCTGGGGAGGGAAAATGCAACCAAGGCTCACGAGGGGAGATAAGGGCAAGCTGAGGTTCACAGAATCATGGAATGGGTTGGGCTGGGAGGAACCTTAAAGCTCATCCAGTGCCAACCCCCTGCCATGGGCAGGGACACCTCCCTCCAGCCCAGGTTGCTCAAGGCCTCCTCCAGCCTGGCCTTGAACACCTCCAGGGAGGGGACATGGACTCAAGGACCTTCAGAGGTCCCTTCCAGCCCCCCAGCATTCTGTGACTGACTCTGTGATGCAAAGAGGCAGCATCCAGAGCTTGGAGATGCTTGCAGGAGAAGGGGAAATGGCCTCCAGGTGCACCAGGGGAGGTCTAAGTTGGATATCAAGAGGATTTGTTCTGCTGGTTGTGAGCAGGAGGGTCCTGGACCTGCCTCCAGAGTGAGGTTTAAGATCCTGAATTCCACCATGATGCTGAGGATGGGTTTGGACTCTGAGCCGGGGCCCAGCAGCAGCACTGAGATCCTGTGTCAGCCCCCAGCAGCAGCTCCCCTGCGAGCACAGCCTGGCCGCGGCTGCAGCTCGGGAGGAGGACGAAGCCAGCAGCGTCCTGTGGCAGGGGCTGCTGCTGCCCAGCCTGGATCTTCCCGAGTCGTGGATGCACTTCCATGTGCTCCTCCCGCCCAGCAATTACAGCTTCTCGTCCTGGAGAAGACAGGGATGTGTCACTGCCTGCCTGGCATCGTGGGACTGGGCACAAGGCTTCGGGGGTGGTGCTCTGCTGACTCACCGAGGGCGCTCGGGCAGCTCCCTGTGCCTCTGCAGCACCGGAGAGAAAAGCTCACTGAGAGTAAACGGGGGCAGAAAGCCTCAGCTGCCAGGTTTGATTCAGGCTGCAGCTAAGCAGAGCCTCTGGAGAGCTTCGCTGGCACCTGAGAGGGTCTCTGCTGCCCCAGGGCCCAGCGAGGGTGGCAGAAATAACCCCCAGGTGTGTCAGGTGCTGAGTGTGGGGAAGCAGAAGCAGGAACCACAGCCAGGTGTGGTCAGGGGACAGCAAAGCCCCCACCCATCCCCCGGGAAGCCTCCGCCCCTATAAAATTGCCTCTTTTCAGGCCATTGCCCTCAGTTTGAGTCTCCCTTGGCTGAGGTAGGTGGCTTGGATGTGATCTGCAGTTGCAGGCTGCAGCTCTGTGTTGAGGTTCTCCTGCCCCCTGCTCTGCCATGGAGAGGCCTCAGCTGGAGTCCTGGAGCCGTCTCTGGGCTCCCCACTTCAAGGAGATGAGGACCTGCTTGAGAGCAGAGGGCACTGCAGGTGGTGAGGGGGCTGGGACAGCTCTCTTGCATGAGGGGCTTGGGGGTTGCTAGCCTGGAGAAGAGAAGACCAAGGAGAGACCTCCTCAGTGCTAATTCACTGCTTCAGGGGTGGGGGTCGGGAGGATGGGGCCAGGGAGAGGTATTGGGCACAGGCTGGAACACGAGGAGGAGCTTCTTTGCTTTGAGACTGGTGGAGCCCTGGAGCAGGCTGCCCAGAGAGGTGGTGGAAGTCTCCATGTCTGGAGGCATTCAGAGCCCTCCTGGACCTGCTCCTGCTGCCTTTGTGCAATCTGCTCCCCTGCTGCACATCCCAGCTGGGTGCTGAGGCAACACAACCCCAGCCCAGGGGACTTCTGCTGCCTCTGCTCCTCAGGCTCTTCCCAAGCCTCTCCTCACAGCAGTGGCACAACCTGCAGTGCTCCAGCTCAGCTGAGGGCGTGGGTGAGAGCCTGCCCTGCTTAGAAAGAGTTGAGATAGGAGATTTTATCTCCTCCTCCCCCAAATGCTTCCAGACAGACTCAAACCCAGCCTGGAGCCTCCAACCTGGCTTGGTTTCAGCCTCCTGCTTGGCAGAGGATGGGGTTGGCACTGGCAGAGGAGGGTCCTGGGGTGTTCGATGGGACAGAGATCTTCTCTGGCTCCACAGCAGCTCCATGCAGGCTCAGAGCTGCACTTTTCTGACCTGGCTGCTCATTCCTGGCACCTGCAGTCATGGAGCTTGCACATGGGATTGATGCTCCTCTGTGTTTTAATTAACTCTAATAATGACACAAGTGCTAACAATCATCTTCTTGTCCCTGACAAAGACCCAGAGCAAAGCTTCCCTAATTAAATATCTGCCTCATTACACAGGGCCTTGCTCTGCTCCCATGGAGCCCTGCCAGGATCTGCTGGTGGGCACTGAGACAGGGCCCCAGGGTGGTGGGACACAGCTGCTGGGCTTTGTGCCACCTGAGGCCCCCTGTCTGCCCTGCAGCTGCAAGGGGAGCCCAGGACCTTCCATGGCTCCTACTGAGAGGAGTCCCCTGCAGCCTTGGTGGGAGCACTGCACCACCACACCCTGGAGCACCACACCAGGCTGCAGGAGGATGGAGCAGGCTGTAGCCCCCTTCTGCCTGTGCCCTCTCACCCATTCCAACCAGATGGGCTCAGCTCTTGCCCTGCTGCAAAGCCAAAGCTTCTCTTGTAGCTCCTCCAAGATGTGGGGGGCTGAGGGGGTCAGGGCCAGGTGTCACAGAGCCAAAGCTATTGGCCACAGGGTGGTTTGGGTTGGAAGGGACCTTCAAAGCTCATCTACTCCACCTGTCCTGCACTGAGAAGGGACATCCCCGACTAGATCAGGGCGCTCAGAGCCCATCAAGCCTCTCCTTCAGTATCTCCAGGGATGGAGCTTCCACCATGTGCCTGGGCAACCTGTTCCAGAGCTCCACCTCCCTCATGGTGCAGACCTTGCTCCTCTGACCTGCATGAGGGGTGGGAGGTGGAGAGCTGAGCTGGGAGCCACTGCTGCCCCTGGAGCACAGTGGGGAGTTGGGGAGGCTGTGAACAGCTTGGCAAAGGTGGCTTGGGAATGGTGCTGAAGGTAGAGGGGAGGAGGATGGTGGAAAAACCAGAGGAGACCAGAGGTTGTGTGAGCTTCAGGCTTTAATGTCACAGCTTTGCTGTGCAGACAGCAGCAGGGGATGGCCCTCACACATCAGGGCAAATCAGGGCTCTGCCATGCCAGGGTGCAGGGTCAGGATGGGCAGAGATGCCAGGGGCTGGAGGGGTGGGGCAGGAGCTGCCCCAAGCTGGGGGCTACATCTTGCAAGGGGGAGGCAGCAGGCACCATCAGTGTGTCCTGGCCCCCTCACTTCTGCTGCTGCTGTGGGGGCCACTGCGCAGGCTGCTTGATCTGCTGCTGCTGCTGGCACGGGGCGGGGGGCATCGGCGCCTGCCCGCTGACCACGGGGCCCTGGGGCTGGAGGACGACCACGGGGGTCACGTCCTGCACTGCGCTGACTTCGTGGCAGACGATGCCCTCGGAGCCGTGGCAGGACCTGTCGCTGTCGTGGCAGGAGGAGCTGCTGTGGCAGGAGGAGCTCTCGGAGCTGTGGCAGCCTCGGTCCCCACGGGAGCACATTCTGAGGTCGGTGTTGCCTGCGGAGCAGAGACCTTGGCAGCTGGGCAGGAGGGCAGCCTGCACCCCCCTGCTTAGGCTCCAGCGTGCCCCGCGGCGCTTAGAGCCACAGCTCAGCCCTGTCGGGGGGCTCATTCCCACTGGGCTGGACCAGCCCACAGCACCCAGACCCCCTCCCGAGACCCCCAGCAGCCCTCAGCGCCGTTTCTGCTGCTCTCCAGGAGCTTTCCCTTTACTTTGCTGCAGCTCTCAGCCCTTGTGGCTGCCCTGGGGTTACCTCGGGGCTGTGCAGTGGAGGAGCAGAGCAGCTGTGGGCTGCTCCTGCTGGAACGAGAAGATGCCTCCTGCCAAGGCTGGGGAAGGCTCAGAGCCTGGAGGGCTCTGCCACATCCTCGGAGGTGAAGTGCAGGGCTGGTGGCATTGGAACCTCAGCAGAAGGCACTTGCCAAGCCAGGTGCTCAAAATGAAGGGTCCTGAGCCTTCCTCCCTCCTTGTGCCCTCTGCTCTCCTGTTGCCCTGCAGACACTGCTCAGTGCTCAGCTTCCTGAAGGAAATCCTCTCTGCCCTCCCAAATCCCCTTCTGAGGAGAGATGAGGTCTGGGGGAGGCAGAGGACATCTGGGATGTGGCAGCTGAAGGCTTCTTCATTCTGCTCCTCCCTCTTGCAGCTGAAATTTGCCTTCCCAGCTCTCTCCTAAATTTCTTCAAGGGCAGCTTGACCCTCGCAGCTGCTGAGGACTGCATCCTCCAGAGGAGCTTGGCCAAGGACCCAGAAGCTCAATCACAGTTCCCGAGGCAGAATTCATCCTGCTGCCTCCCATTCACCCCTGAATCCCACTCTGCCATTTCCAAGCTGGGACTCCTGAGCACTGAAGTGACCCAAACGTCTCTACAGAGGTGACCACAACCAATGGGCAGCCTGGGGACCAATTCTGGTCACCCCAAACTGCCGCAGCCACTGCTGTGGTTGGCCTGGATGACCTCAGAGGTCTTTTACAGCCCTAATGGCTCTCTGCTTCCGTGAGAAGAGGCTCCCAGGGAGCCCAGCAGTTGTGGGCAGCCCCAGCTGGGCAAGGCTCAGCCCCAGCCCGTGGAGCTGGGAGCTCTGGGGTGAGAAGTCAGCCAAGAGGAGCGTCTTACCTTGGCTGTGGAGGCTCTGCAGCAGGAGTGGAGCTGGCTGGATGAGATCCTCTCCCACCTGGGTGCCTTTATAGGGCTCCTCTCTCTTCCTGAAAGTGCAATAAGGCCCTGGGGGCGATGACCGAGACTTGCCCAACAGCCACACCCCTCATTACCCATCACCTTCAAAGGCTCCCCGAGCCCTGCTGCTGCGATTGAGTTGTCATCCCCTGCCTGGCTTCCTCCTTACATAGCTTTAATTGAGCCCTGCCCCGCGCAGCGCCCCGGCGGTGCCCGTGGGCGGCTGCCCTGTCTCACCAGCACGCCAGGCTGAGTGCCCTCTTGCAAAACGAGGGGCAAAGGTGCTGCCTCTTGGGGTTTCTGTCCTGAAACCTCTCACCCAGAGTCTGGTAGGCAGGGCAGAGGTCGTGGTGCCCATTCACCTCAGGCTGCCCTTGTCAGGTTGGAGCCCTGTGTGGCTTAAAAGGGACAGGAACTGCTGGAGAGAGCCCAAGGGAGGGCTGTGAGCATGATGAGGGGACTGGAACTGCCTGGTGAGGAAAGGCTGAGGGATCTGGGGCTGAGAGTCTGGAGAGAAGACTGACAGGGGATTGAATCAATGTTTATAACTATCTGGGGTGGGGGTCGGGAGGAGGGGACAGGCTCTGCTCACTGCTCCCTGGGGTAGGACAAGGAGCAGTGGATGGAAGCTGCAGCTCAGGAGGTTGCAGCTCCACACCAGGGGAAACTTCTTTGCTGGAAGGTCCCAAGCCCTGGCACAGGCTGCCCAGAGGGGTTGTGGAGTCTCCTTCTCTGGAGCCATTCCAGGCCTGTCTGGATGTGTTCCTGTGTGCCCTGAGCTGGGTTGGATGGTCCTGAAGGGGGCTGGACTGGATGATCTCTTTGGGTCCCTTCCAAGCCCTGACATCTGTGATCTGTGATCCTGTGTGGGAATGTTGATTAATTTAGTTTATTAATGTTGGCGTTAACATCCAGGCAAAAATCAATAAACCAGGAACAAATATTTATTAACACTAAAAGCTCTCAAGAAAAGTTCTCTGTGAGGTTCTGGGGCAGCTCTGTGGATGTTTGCAGACAGGCAGCAGCACTGCAAAGCAGTGAAGCAGAACTCGCTCTATGCAAGCATCAATTAGAGCTGTGGGACGGATGCTGGCAGCCAATGTGCTGCCTGCCCTCTAGGGGAACTCCGGAGGCTGCTCTCTGCTGAGGCAGGAGGCACAACCAGCTACAGAACCAGACCAGGTCCTGAACGATGAAGAGGCTTTTGGTGGTGTCCACTCCCAGAACAGACTCTCTGGGTGCTACTTTAAAAGGTGTTATTTTATTACACATTTTGTACATATTAGAAAAAAAAATATTTAAAACAATTTAATATGTTCACATTCTAATGCAATTTAGAGAGGCTCAAATACATTCTTATTCTGATTTTTTATGATGCATGCTTCTAAAAGTCATTTTTTATGATCTATTTTTGCCCAGGGAGGTGGTGGAAGCCTCATATCT
The DNA here is from genome assembly GCF_015220805.1 of Pogoniulus pusillus. Classification (NCBI taxonomy): domain Eukaryota; kingdom Metazoa; phylum Chordata; class Aves; order Piciformes; family Lybiidae; genus Pogoniulus; species Pogoniulus pusillus. Next base: position 588,509 of record NC_087306.1, on the reverse strand, counting down.
GGAGGTGTTTCAGGCCAGGCTGGATGAGGCTCTGGACAGCCATGGCAGGGTCTAGCAATGGATGGCCCTTGTGGTTCCTTCCCACCCTGTCTGATTCTATGGTTCTATGACTCCCAGGGCTGCATTATAGTCCCAGACAGTCCCCAGAGCACTTGCAGGGGGTGCTGGTGGTGGTTTGGTAGCTGTTGGAGGCTTTTGGAGCTCCCCCCCAGGCTCTGGCAGGGTGCTGGGGGTTAGACAGTCTCTGACCTGGTCTCGGTTCCTTCCAGGGCTCTGTGCTTGGCACAGAAATTTGCAAGTGTGCAGGCAGATGATGTCTTGCTGGTGGCTAAGCAGCTCTCCAGCTAGCAGCAGCTTTTGGCTTTCAGTTCATGTCAGGCTGGCTGTGGGTTTCAGGCAGCTTTTGGCAACGATTGTTGCCTGCTGCCCCTGGTAAACTGAGGCACAGCAAAGTTTCCAGATGGGAAAGCTTGTGGCATCAAAGCCTGCTCCAGACCAAAGCTGGTCTGGAGCATGACAAGGCAGGGCAGAGCACAATGGCAGACAGAGCACAATAGCAGAGCAGGGCAGAGCAGGGCAGTGCAGAGAAGTGCAGAGCAATGTAGAGCAGAGGAGTGCAGTGCAGGGCAGTGCAGAGTAGTGAAGGACAGTACAGGGTGGCATGGTGCAGAGTGGTGCAGTGCAGGGCAGTGCAGGGCAGAGCAATGTACTTCACGGCAGTGAAGGACAGTACAGGGCAGCACAGTGCAGGGTAGGGCAATACAGAGCAGGCCACGGCAGTGCAGTGCAGGGCAGAGCAGTTAAGGGCAGGGCAGTGCAGAGCAGTGCAGTGGCCTTCTCGGCCACCTGGGCACACTGCAGGTGCCCTGCAGCTGCTGTCCACTAGCAGCCCAGGTCCTTCTCCAGCAGGCTGCTTCCAGCCTCTGCCCCAAGCCTGCAGAGCTGCTCAGGGCCCCACCGAGCCTGACCCTGGACAGCTCCAGTCCTTCCTCACCCTCACTGCAAAGAGATCCTCCTGATGTCCATATATATATTCATATCAACCAGGTTGGAAGAGACCTCCAAGATCATCCAGTCCAACCTAGCACCCAGCCCTAACCAATCAATCAGACCATGGCACTAAGTGCCTCATCCAGGCTTTTCTTGAAGACCCCCAGGGACGGTGCCTCCACCACCTCCCTGGGCAGCCCATTCCAATGGGAAATCACTCTCTCTGTGAAGAACTTCTTCCTAATATCCAGCCTATACCTACCCTGGACAAGACTGTGTCCCCTTGTTCTATTGCTGGTTGCCTGGGAGAAGAGGCCACCCCCCACCTGGCTACAATGCCCCTTCAGGTAGTTGTAGACAGTAATAAGATCACCCCTGAGCCTCCTCTTCTCCAGGCTAACCAGGCCCAGCTCCCTCAACCTCTCCTCATAGGATTTGTGCTCCAGGCCCCTCACCAGCTTTGTTGCCCTTCTCTGGATATGTTCCAGCACCTCAACATCTTTCTTGAATTGAGGGGCCCAGAACTGGACACAGCACTCAAGGTGTGGCCTGACCAGTGCTGAGTGCAGGGGCAGAATAACCTCCCTTGTCCTACTGGCCACACTGCTCCTGATGCAGGCCAGGATGCCATTGGCTCTCTTGGCCACCTGGGCACACTGCTGGCTCATCTTCAGCTTACTATCTATCAGTACCCCCAGGTCCCTTTCCTCCTGGCTGCTCTCCAGCCACTCAGTCCCCATCCTATAGCGCTGCTTGGGGTTGTTGTGGCCAAAGTGCAGAACCCTGCACTTGGCCTTGTTAAATCTCATCCCATTGGCCTCTGCCCACCCATCCAGCCTGGCCAGGTCCCTCTGCAGGGCTCTCCTACCTTCCAACAGATCCACAGCTGCTTCTAGCTTGGTGTCATCTGCAAACTTACTGATGCTGGACTCAATGTCCTCATCCAGGTCATCAATAAAGATATTGAACCCAGACCCAGAGCCTGCTGCCAGTGCTGGTAAGGAAGGGCAGCACCACCTGCACCTGTGCCCAGCTCAAAGCCTAAAGGCTTTCTGCCATTGCTGCTTCCCTCCACCTGGGAGCCTGTAGAGCTGCTTGGGGTTGTTGTGACCAAAGTGCAGGCCTGGCTTAAACCCTGGTGGAGGACACTGAGAACTCTTCCTTCAGCCCTTGGTCTTCCAGTCCTGTATGGTCTTTACCAGACTGGAGCCCACAGGAGGCTCTGCTGCAGTGCAAAGCCTGACCCCAAGCCAAGGCAACCTGCAGCAGAGCTCCACCACCCTCTTGGTGCAGACCTTGCACCTCTGATCTCAGAGAGCTTCACTGAGCCAGCACTTGGGGGGGTCTGATGGATGAATGAGGGGTGGGGGCTGGAGAGCTGAGCTGGGAGCCACTGCCGCCCCTGAAGCACAGTGGGGAGGGCTGTGAACAGCTTGGCAATGGTGGCTTGGGAGTGGTGCTGAGGGTAGAGGGGAAGATGATGATAAACAAAGAGGGGAGCAGAGGTTGCTGTGCAAGCTTTAGGTTTTATTGTCACAGCTTTGCTGTGCAGGCAGGAGCAGGCAAAGATTGGATTTGGCTTCTTGCATGCCAGGGCAAATCAGGGCTCTGCCATGCCAGGTTCAGTGGGTCAGGATGGGCAGAAGTGCCAGGGGCTGATGGGGCAGGAGCTGCCCAAGCTGAGGGCTGCATGTTGCAGAGAGGGGAGCAGCAGGCAGCATCGGCGCGTCCCGGTCCCCGCGCTGCTGCCGCTGCCTGCACTCCTAGTGGCTGTTCCGGTTAATTATTCTTGTTGCCTCCGATGCCGCCTCCGATGTTGCCACCGACGTTGCCTCCGACGTTGCCTCCGACGTTCCCTCCGACGTTGCCTCCGATGTGGCCTCCGATATTCCCCGTGATTATAGCGCCTTGGCTGTTAGTCACTGTACTTGAATTCGCCTCAGGCTTCTGGGGGTTTGCAGAGCTCCCCGAGATGCAATATGAGCTTCCAGAGGACATGTTGAGCTTGGTGCAGCCTGCGGAGCAGAGACTTGGGCAGTGCGGGGCGGGGAGGGCATCCTGCTCCCCTCGCCCTGCTGCCCTCCCCCAGTCTCGAGTTCTGAGCTCTCTGCGGTGGTGAGCTCAGGGCCAGGGAGTCGCCGAGGCTGCAAGAGCCCTCTAAGGCCAAGTCGTCTCATCAGCCCAGCCCCACCACAGCTTCTGAACCCCGTGCCCAGGTGCCATGTCTGCTCCTTTCTTGAACACCTCCAGGGGTGGGCACTCCACCCCCACCCCAGGCAGCCTGCTCCAGTGCCTGAGCACTCTGGCAGGACAGAAATTGTTCCTGATGCCCAACCCGAACCTCCCCTGGCACAACTTGAAGCCATTTCCTTTTATGATCCAGGTGAGACTCAGCAGGATTTGCTTCACGCCCAACCTCTTTCCCCTGCTGGGGGCTCGTTCCCACTGGGCTGGACGAGCCCCCAGCACCCAGACCCCCTCCCCAGCCCCCAGCAGCTCCCAGCGCGGTTTCTGCTGCTCTCCAGGAGCTTTCCCTTCCTCTGCTTTGCTGCAGCTCTCAGCCCTCGTGGCTGCCCTGGGGTTACCTCGGGGCTGTGCAGTGGAGGAGCAGAGCAGCTGTAGACTGCCAGCTCCTGCAGGAACAAGAAGATGCCTCCTGCCAAGGGTGGGAAGAGCTCAGAGCCTGCCACAGCCTCGGCGTTGACGTCCAGGGCTGGTGGCATTGGAACCTCAGCAGGAGGCACTTGCCAAGCCAGGTGCTGAACACGAGGCCTCCTTCCTTGTGCTCTCTGCTCTCCTGTTGCCTTGCAGACCCTTGGCTAGCGCAAAACTGCCTCAGCCACTGCTGTGCTTGGTCTTGATGACCTCAGAGGTCCTTTGCAGCCTCAATGGCTCTTCTCTTTCCCTGAGACCCTGGCTCTGAGCGACCCCAGCACCTGCAGGCAGCCCCATCTGTGCTCAGCCTCAGCCTGCTGAGATGTGAGCTCTGGGGGTGGGTAGGGAACGGTGCAGGAGGCTCTTACCTTGGCGGTGCAAGTCGTGCAGGAGCAGAGCTGAGTGCTGGAGCTGCTGTCCCACCTGGCAGCTTTTATAGGGCTCTTGATAGCTTTCCTGAGAATTCAAAAGTTCTGCAGCAAAGGAGCTGAGCTCCCAAGCCAACAGCCACACCTCATCATCCACAATTGATCTTATCACCCCCCTGCACTGACCAAACATACATGTGCTGGACTTTCCCCACCAGGAAATAACCACCCCTTGGGCAGGTTCTATCCTCACCCAAAGGCAGCAAACATCCATGCAATTCTCCAACAAATCCTTTTCACAAGCAAAGGGACTCCATTTCCATCTGCACTGTGCTCAGCAGCACTCAACATCAAGCAGTGGAGAGTCCCAGTCCATTCTCACTCAACTCTCTGCAGTCTGTGCAGCCAAGCAATGCCCACTGCCGAGTCTCAATCACTCATTGCAGATCCTCTAAGAGTCCCCCTTGGCACAATCTGGCTCAGGCCACAACCATCTCCAATGGCATCTCCACCCCTGGGGCAGTAAGTGGGGCAGCTAAGTCCAGTTCACTTCCATTCTTCAAGCTGCTGCTCCGGTTTGCTTCTCACTTGTGCAGGAGTGAAGATCCCTTTGTCACAGCTGAATTCCATCTCTCTGTCTCAGATGAGTTCCAGTAGCTACAAGGGTCCCATGCTGCCACGTGTCTCTTGTACCAGGCCATCCGCCACCCCTGAGGGTTCGTCCTCCAGGTCTCCACTCTAGAGCAAACCTGGCCTGGAGCATGACATGGCACAGCAGAGCACCATGGCAGTGCAGGGCAGTGCAGAGCAGTGCATGGCAGTGCAGGGCAGTGTAGGGCAGTGCAGGGCAGTGTAGGGCAGTGCAGGGCAGGGCAGGGCAGTGTAGGGCAGTGCAGAGCAGTGCACGGCAGTGCAGGGCAGTGTAGGGCAGTGCAGGGCAGTGTAGGGCAGTGCAGGGCAGTGCAGGGCAGTGCTGGGCAGTGAAGGGCAGTGCAGGGCAATGTAGTGCACGGCAGTGAAGGACAGTGCAGGGCGGCACAGTGCAGGGCAGGGCAGGGTAGTGCAGTGCAGAGCAGTGCAGTGCAGAGCAGTGCAGGACAATGCAGAGCAGAGCAGTGCAGGGCAGTGCAGCTGTATCCCAACGTTGGTCATATTTTGTCACTTGCCTGAGCCTGGCAGCTCCATCTGGCCACAGCGCTCAGCCAGCCACAATGGCTCTCTGCCCACATCCTCACACCAGGGGACACCAGGTGTCACCAGGGGCTTGCTTCAGCCTTCTCTGGGCAAGCCCAGGCCCAGGGTCTGTCCCTGGCTTAGCAGAGGAGCAAACCAAGCCTGGGCAAGTCCTTGACCCTCAGCCTGGTTGTCTCCAAGCCTTTGTCTTTCCTGCGCTTCCCTTCAGCAGAGGGAAAGGGGAGCAGGGGACCAGGTCTGGACATGGCTTAGGCCTGCATTTGCCTTCTGCAACACCCTGCACCGAGGGCAGAGGGCACTGAGTTCAGGTCCCTGCCATGAAGGAATCGCAAGGTCCCAGACCTCCAGGAGCAGAATCACAGAGTCAGAGAATGAGAGAGTCACACACCTGGCTGGGAGACAGCCCAGGGATCATCCAGCCCAGCCCTGGACCCAGCTCTGAAGGGCCAACACCAAACACGTCCCCGAGCAGCAGCTCCACAGCAGCTTGAGCCCCTCCCGGGGGTGCCCCCAGCACTGCCATGGAGCCTGTTGCAGTGTTTGAGAACCCTTCCAGTGGAGAAACATTTCCTGGCATCCTGCCTGCACCTCCCCTGGCCCAGTTTGTGACTCCTCATCACATCCCCTCCCAAAGCATCTCTGGAGTGGTCCCCAGCCTCTGGGACACCTGTGGGTGGCAGATGAGGGTCCCCTCTCAGCTCCTCTCTCCCTCTCACTTCCCAAAGTCACAAAGCAGGACACTGAGGCTGTGGCCTCTGGCAGGCTCCCAGAGCTGCAGCTGGAGAGTGACCTGCCACAGCTCAGGACTCCTGTAGCTTCTGCAGGGCAAAGTTATAGAACCGTTAAGGCTGGAAGAGACCTTCAAGATCACCCAGGCCGAGCAGAACCCAAAGACCATGGCCTGGAGCACCAAACTATAGCTCCTTGCACACCTCCTGGGATGGGCACCTGGGCACCTCCCTGGGCAGCCTTTGCCAGTCCCTGACTGCTCTTGCAGGACAGAAACTGTTCCTCATGGCCAACCTGGACCTCCGCTGGCATAGCTTAAGCCTGTCACTGTCACTGGTGACCTGGGAGAAGAGACCAACAGCAGCCCCACTGCAGCCTCCTCTCAGGCAGAGAGCAGTGAGGTCTCCTCTCAGCCTCCTCTTCTCCAGACTAAACGCCCCCAGCCCCCTCAGCCCCTCCTCATATGATGCCCTCCAAACCTCTCTCAGCAGCCCCACTGCTCCTCTCTGCACACCCACCAGACCCTCAGTGTCTTTCCTGAGGTGCCCAGAACTGAACCCAGCACTCAGCTGTGGCCACACCAGGGCTAAGCAGAGTGGCACCATCACTGCCCTGCTCCTGCCTGGCTCTGCTTTCCATCCAGGCCAGGCTGCTGCTGGCCTTCTCGGCCACCTGGGCACACTGCAGGTGCCCTGCAGCTGCTGTCCACTAGCAGCCCAGGTCCTTCTCCAGCAGGCTGCTTCCAGCCTCTGCCCCAAGCCTGCAGAGCTGCTCAGGGCCCCACCGAGCCTGACCCTGGACAGCTCCAGTCCTTCCTCACCCTCGCTGCAAAGAGATCCTCCTGATGTCCAGACCCAGAGTCTGCTGCCAGTGCTGGTAAGGAAGGGCAGCACCACCCGCACCTGTGCCCAGCACCACCCACACCTGTGCCCAGCACCGCCCGCACCTGTGCCCAGCACCGCCCGCACCTGTGCCCAGCACCACCCACACCTGTGCCCAGCACCATCCACACCTGTGCCCAGCTCAAAGCCTAAAGGCTTTCTGCCATTGCTGCTTCCCTCCACCTGGGAGCCTGTAGAGCTGCTTGGGGTTGTGTGACCAAAGTGCAGGCCTGGCTTAACCCTGGTGGGGGACACTGAGAACTCGTCCTTCAGCCCTTGGTCTTCCAGTCCTGTATGGTCTTTACCAGACTGGAGCCCACAGGAGGCTCTGCTGCAGTGCAAAGCCTGACCCCAAGCCAAGGCAACCTGCAGCAGAGCTCCACCACCCTCTTGGTGCAGACCTTGCACCTCTGATCTCAGAGAGCTTCACTGAGCCAGCACTTGGGGGGGTCTGATGGATGCATGAGGGGTGGGGGCTGGAGAGCTGAGCTGGGAGCCACTGCCACCCCTGAAGCACAGTGGGGAAGGCTGTGAACAGCTTGGCAATGGTGGCTTGGGAGTGGTGCTGAGGGTAGAGGGGAAGATGATGATAAACAAAGAGGGGAGCAGAGGTTGCTGTGCAAGCTTTAGGTTTTATTGTCACAGCTTTGCTGTGCAGGCAGGAGCAGGCAAAGATTGGATTTGGCTTCTTGCATGCCAGGGCAAATCAGGGCTCTGCCATGCCAGGTTCAGTGGGTCAGGATGGGCAGAAGTGCCAGGGGCTGATGGGGCAGGAGCTGCCCAAGCTGAGGGCTGCATGTTGCAGAGAGGGGAGCAGCAGGCAGCATCGGCGCGTCCCGGTCCCCGCGCTGCTGCCGCTGCCTGCACTCCTAGTGGCTGTTCCGGTTAATTATTCTTGTTGCCTCCGATGCCGCCTCCGATGTTGCCACCGACGTTGCCTCCGACGTTGCCTCCGACGTTCCCTCCGACGTTGCCTCCGATGTGGCCTCCGATATTCCCCGTGATAATAACGCCTTGGCTGTTAGTCACTGTACTTGAATTCGCCTCAGGCTTCTGGGGGTTTGCAGAGCTCCCCGAGATGCAATATGAGCTTCCAGAGGACATGTTGAGCTTGGTGCAGCCTGCGGAGCAGAGACTTGGGCAGTGCGGGGCGGGGAGGGCATCCTGCTCCCCTCGCCCTGCTGCCCTCCCCCAGTCTCGAGTTCTGAGCTCCCTGCGGTGGTGAGCTCAGGGCCAGGGAGTCGCCGAGGCTGCAAGAGCCCTCTAAGGCCAAGTCGTCTCATCAGCCCAGCCCCACCACAGCTTCTGAACCCCGTGCCCAGGTGCCATGTCTGCTCCTTTCTTGAACACCTCCAGGGGTGGGCACTCCACCCCCACCCCAGGCAGCCTGCTCCAGTGCCTGAGCACTCTGGCAGGACAGAAATTGTTCCTGATGCCCAACCCGAACCTCCCCTGGCACAACTTGAAGCCATTTCCTTTTATGATCCAGGTGAGACTCAGCAGGATTTGCTTCACGCCCAACCTCTTTCCCCTGCTGGGGGCTCGTTCCCACTGGGCTGGACGAGCCCCCAGCACCCAGACCCCCTCCCCAGCCCCCAGCAGCTCCCAGCGCGGTTTCTGCTGCTCTCCAGGAGCTTTCCCTTCCTCTGCTTTGCTGCAGCTCTCAGCCCTCGTGGCTGCCCTGGGGTTACCTCGGGGCTGTGCAGTGGAGGAGCAGAGCAGCTGTAGACTGCCAGCTCCTGCAGGAACAAGAAGATGCCTCCTGCCAAGGGTGGGAAGAGCTCAGAGCCTGCCACAGCCTCGGCGTTGACGTCCAGGGCTGGTGGCATTGGAACTTCAGCAGGAGGCACTTGCCAAGCCAGGTGCTGAACACGAGGCCTCCTTCCTTGTGCTCTCTGCTCTCCTGTTGCCTTGCAGACCCTTGGCTAGCGCAAAACTGCCTCAGCCACTGCTGTGCTTGGTCTTGATGACCTCAGAGGTCCTTTGCAGCCTCAATGGCTCTTCTCTTTCCCTGAGACCCTGGCTCTGAGCGACCCCAGCACCTGCAGGCAGCCCCATCTGTGCTCAGCCTCAGCCTGCTGAGATGTGAGCTCTGGGGGTGGGTAGGGAACGGTGCAGGAGGCTCTTACCTTGGCGGTGCAGGTCGTGCAGGAGCAGAGCTGAGTGCTGGAGCTGCTGTCCCACCTGGCAGCTTTTATAGGGCTCTTGATAGCTTTCCTGAGAATTCAAAAGTTCTGCAGCAAAGGAGCTGAGCTCCCAAGCCAACAGCCACACCTCATTATCCACAATTGATCTTATCACCCCCCTGCACTGACCCAACATACATGTGCTGGACTTTCCCCACCAGGAAATAACCACCCCTTGGGCAGGTTCTATCCTCACCCAAAGGCAGCAAACATCCATGCAATTCTCCAACAAATCCTTTTCACAAGCAAAGGGACTCCATTTCCATCTGCACTGTGCTCAGCAGCACTCAACATCAAGCAGTGGAGAGTCCCAGTCCATTCTCACTCAACTCTCTGCAGTCTGTGCAGCCAAGCAATGCCCACTGCAGAGTCATTGCCGATCTTCTCAGAGTCCCCCTTGGCACAATCTGCTCAGGCCACAGCCGTCTCCAATGGCCATCTCCACCCCTGGGGCAGTAAGTGGGGCAGCTAAGTCCAGTTCACTTCCATTCTTCAAGCTGCTGCTCCGGTTTGCTTCTCACTTGTGCAGGAGTGAAGATCCCTTTGTCACAGCTGAATTCCATCTCTCTGTCTCAGATGAGTTCCAGTAGCTACAAGGGTCCCATGCTGCCACGTGTCTCTTGTACCAGGCCATCCACCACCCCTGAGGGTTCGTCCTCCAGGTCTCCACTCTCGCTGCACACTCAGCAGTGAACCCCCACACCATCGGTCCCTGCCCTTATCTTCCTTCCCCAGTCTGAGCAAAATTGTTTCAAATTTATTTAACCTTTCCCGGCACCTCTCCCTCCACCTTCTCAACAGACAGCTGAGAAGGAGGAGGTTCTGGTGGCGGACGAAGAGCAGGTGGCAGAATTGGGAAGAAGACCTCTACGGGACCAGTGTCATTCAGTGCAACCCCTGCCTGACCAGGAGCGTCCATCCTCACCGCTGCCTCGCCGGACCGAGGAGCCGCTACCGTCAGGGTACCCTTGCGGCTCGCTCTGCCGCTTGAGCTCGTCACCAGAGCTGCCGCTGCCGCTAGTCCTGGCTGGCCACCCTGTGCAGAACCAGGCAGTGTGCTCGGGAAGGGGGGCGAAGCCCCTGCCCCTCCCGTGCTCGGTGCCGCCAGTTCGGCCACAGTGAAGTTCAGGCTGACTCTCAGCGGGGAAGGGGATCCCCCTCGCCGCTCTCCGCATCCTCCCCAGCAGGACCCGCTCCCAATGCAGGCTCTCCGTCTGCAGCCGCAGCCTGCCCGCACTCGCTGCCTGTACTGGGACACCCAAGCACGGCCGTTCCTTCCGCAGCCACCAGCTCATCCCCCGGATAGGGAGCGGCTGCGCTCAGCCAGAGGGTGGCCACCACGGCCATCAGCCCGGCACGGGGGGCAGCGCTGCCTCCGCCTGGCGCCACCTTCGACAACGCTGCCTGGGGCCACGGGTGCAGGGGAGGCCACCGGCACGGCCGGAGCCGCCTGCGTTCCCACTGCCCGCATTGCCACCGCCCGCGGATCCCGATCCGGAGGGGCAAACGCGCGGGTTTGCCTGCTCCGCTCCACCCCACGCCTCCAGCTCGCCCCGGGCAGGGCCACTCGGCACCGAGCTGTGGGTCAGCAGGAGCCGTGGCCGCTTCAGGGGCGGGGGGGTCCCATAGCATCTTCAGCCACCTCAGACCTTTCAGCTCGCTTCTTGCCGCTTCCTTCTCCCCCCTCCGCCACCCAGGAGGGGAGCAGCTCACTTCTCCAGCCCTTCCAGCTCTTCATGCCAGCTTCACTAAGAGGCAGCATTTCCCTTTCTGTGTTTTTCTCCAGGTCAGCCCATGCCAACCCAAACATCTCGTCTCCCGTGGGGGCCACCAATAATTCTGTCGTGGGCTTTTAACAAGAGCCGACAGAGATTAAACTCTCCAATCAAATTGGAGAGAAGATACAGAGTTGTATTTAGAGAGAGAGCACAGAAATAGACATCACAGAGCAGTTACCATGGCAAACCCCCTTGGAGTTTTCCCCAAAAAACTACATCTACATTCCCCAATGCCCCAGTCTCCCCCCCCCAATGCCTCTGCCATCCAAGAGGCCTCCTGCTGACATGTGCCTGATAAATTGGCTCCTGCCATGCACTCAGGGCAGGAGGAGGAAAGGAGAAGGAACTGACCTTGTTGTGAGCCGATAAGCAGATAGCAGAATTATGGCATTGAGTAACAATCTTCTAGTCCCCAGAAAATGTTTTTAACCCTATAGCCTCAGCCTGGGACAAGTGGGGAGCCTAGGGCTGGACACAATACCCCAGAGGTGGTGTCCCCAGGGCAGAGCAGAGTGGGAAAGAACCCTCCAGAAACAGGGGAAAGAAGATTTGTGTTGGGCAGACTCTGACCAGAGGTCTGGAGTAGAGGGAGGCTCCCAGCTGCTCTCTCTAACCCAGTGTTCCTGTGCCCATCCAGAGGCAGCAGTTGGTGCCTGTCACTGGCAGCCAGATGCTGTTTACAGCAGCTCCCTGGTTGCAGCCAGCCTGGGTGGAGGGCAGAGGCCTGGCAAGCAGCAGCAGCTGCTGGACCCCAGCAGCTCCCCTCAGGTGAAGTAGAAGTTCAATTAGCTTGAGGCTAATTGGAATAATCTAATGAGGGAGCTGAGATCATTTGGTTTGGAAGAATAACAGTGACTGAGCCTGCATCGTTCAGGGCCTGATCCTGCCCAGAAATGTCATCAGGCAGTCCCAGAGGAGGAGCCAGGGAGATGCTGCGAGTTGCCTCATGCTCTGGGCACAGGCTCAGGGTTTGGCTTGCCCCAGCTTACCACATGCCCTGCAGGGTCCTGGGGCAGGAGCCTGCTCTCCTTGTTGGCACTGCACTGCCCCCAGGCTGGCAGGGCCAGGCTAGAACTCTCCTGGGAATGTTGTGCTTCCCTGAGCCTGTCCCGTGGAGCTTGGGGGCCTTTGGCAGGGCTTGGCAGTGCCCTTTGGTGGGCACAGCATGGGGGAAGGTCTGGCTGCCTGGGAGCAGGCTGAAAGACTCCCCTAGCTGGAATGTTGTGTTTTGGCTCTGTGGCGTGGGCAGGGCTGCAGAATGGGTGTGGAGAAAGTGGGAGGATGAACCTCGTGAGCTGGAATCCCAGGATCCCAGACTGGATGAGGTTGGGAAGGACCTTCAGAGCTCATCTAATGCAACCCTTGCAGCCAGCAGGGACAGCCCCAGCCAGAGCAGGCTGCTCACAGCCCCTAACAACCTGGCCCGGGCTGGTGATAGCCAGGGGGCACCTCCCACCTCTCTGGGCAGCCTGGGCCAGGCTCTGCCTACCCTCAGCACCACCAATTTCTCCTTCTCTCCACTCCCAACCTCCCTCTGGCACTTCCAAACCATCCCCCATGGTCCTGCCACCAAACTCTGTCCCCAGATCTCTGCTCAGCACTGGAAGCTCTCCTGAGGCCTTCTCTCCAGGCTGTACCCTTCCAACCCTCCCAGTCTGGCATCCCAGCAGAGCCCTTCCAGCCCTGTTGTGGCCTCCTCTGGCCCTGCCCCAGCAGCTCCATGTCCTTGTTCTGAGGGATCCAGGGCTGGACACAGCGCTCCAGGAGAGGTCTCACCGGAGCAGAGCAGAGCAGAGCAGAAGTGAACTCCCTGGGTCTGAGCTCAGGAGGCAGAAATGAACTCATCCCAATCCTGGAGTTCCCCACAGCCTGGGAGGTTTATTTTCCAGCCTCTGAGCAGGAGGCCATGGGGGACCTCTTCCCACCACCAACCGCAGGTCCCTTCCCCGGCAGCCCAGCAGCAGGGATGTGAAGCTCCCTGCCCCTGGTGGCAAGGCTGGGGCCATGCCCCACCATGGCCCGCGCAGAGCACTCCTGCTGGCACAGGGCCAGCTGGGGCAGTCACTTCTTCTGGCTGGGTGGCCACTGGCTGCTCTGCTTGGTCTGCTGGGACTTGGTGCTGGGAGCCACCACAGGGCACTTCTGCTGCATGGCCTGGGAGGGTGCAGCTCCTGCAGAGCTCAGCTCTGCGCCTGAGCACGCCCCAAGGCCGTGCCCTGGTCCTGCACTGTAGTAGCCTGGGACACCACTGCCACCTCTTGCCGGGACCCTTTCCCACGGTGACTCCTCGCACCCGTACCCGTACCCGTACCCGTGCCCGTGCCCTCCTCCCGCGGCAGTGCTCCCTCCGTAGCAGCTGGAGCCTGCACCAGCCCCTGAGCTGCCAACGCTGTCTGTGCCCAGGCCCTCGCTGCCATACCCGGAGCCATAGGCTGGGACTGTCCCCACTGTGATGTCCCAGCCAGACGCGCCCTCGGTGTCCCCACTGGCGATGACCACGGAGCCGTCGCCGCTGCAAGGGTAGGGCCGCGGCGTGGCGCCGTAGCAGGCAGGTCTGCGGCTGTAGCTGATGGAGCTGTCCCCGTCACAGAAGAGGGAGCCTTGCCCCCGGCGGCCTGAGAAGGTGCCGCTGCCACCGAAGAAGCCTCGGTGGCGCACGGAGATCTCGTTGGTGTAGCCACTGCCCCTCTGGGCGCATCTCCCTCGGAGCCAGCGATAGACCTGCAAGAGCAGAAACCGAGCCCCAACCACAGGCAGGCTGAGCAGCTGCCGGGCAGCTTCTGAGCAGCCTCCTCCCAGCCACACGGCCAGGGAGGCTGAGAGGACCTCCAGGACCATCCTGCCCCATCAGCAACCCAGCACCACCACTGCCACCACACCATGCCCCAGGTGCATGACCGTATAGTTTTGGGTACATCTTCCTCTCTTCATTTGAAGCCTTCATCCCCTGTCCTGCCACAGCAGGGCCCTCCTCAGCTCCACCACCACCCCTGGTGACCTGACTTCACCTCGTGTCCTGCTGATCTGCTCCTCAGCACAGCAAGAAGCTGTGGAGACCTGGCAAAGGTGCCCGTGGGTGCTCGGGCAGGGTGGGCAGAGCTCAGCTGAAGGTGACACCCACCGAGATGGAAGGATCGAGCCTCAGGAAGGAGCCAACTCACCTTCTTCATCCATTGGAAGCACATTTAGGAGAGGAGAGGCAGGGAGTGAGGAGCTGGGGAGGCCAGGGACAGCTTTATATGGCGCTGGGCATGGCTGGGCAGTGAGACACAGGAAGGGCAGGCAGGGATTTGCCTGCACAGCTCCAATTCCAGGCTCTGAGTCACGGCACCGATCGATATCTGTCCCCAGGGAGCACAGGGCACTAATTGCACCTTTGCTAATGAGCCCATTCCTGTGTCCTGCCGCCAGCTGTGGAGGTGGTGGCAGTGATGGGGGCGGCAGGGGGAGGTGGGGTCCGTGTAGGGAATGGTGAGGAGGAGAGAGGGAGCTGGGAGTGTGCAGCCTGGAGAAGAGGAGGCTGAGGGGAGACCTCCCTGTTCCCTGCAGCTCCCAGGATAGGCTGCGGTGAGGTGGGCTTGGGCTCAGTCCTCCATCAGTAAGCTTGCAGATGACACCAAGCTGGCAGCAAGTGTGGAGCTGTTAGAGGGCAGAAGGGCACTGCAGAGGGCCTGGGCAGGCTGCACAGGAGTGCAGGGCCAGGAGTTTGAGCAAGGCCAAGTGCCAGGTCCTGCACTTTGGGCACAACAACCCCAAGCAGTGCCACAGGCTGGGAACAGAGTGGCTGAGAGCAGGCAGGCAGAGAGGGCCCTGGGGGTGCTGGGTGGCAGCTGAACAGGAGCCAGCAGTGTGCCCAGGTGGCCAAGAAGGACAATGGCATCCTGGTCTTTGCCAGAAGCAGTGTGGGCAGCAGGACCAGGGCAGTTCTTCTGCCCCTGTGCTCAGCACTGCTCAGGCCACCCCTGGAGTGCTGTGCCCAGTTCAGGGCTCCTCCAGTCAAGAGAGATGTTGAGGTGCTGGAAGGTGCCCAGAGCAGGGCAGCAAGGCTGGGGAGGGGGCACAGCCCTGTGAGGAGAGGCTGAGGGAGCTGGGGAGGTGCAGCCTGGCACAGAGGAGGCTCAGGGCAGGGCTCATTGCTGTCTGCAGCTCCCTGCAGGGAGGTTGTGCCCAGCTCGGGGTGGGCTCTGCTGCCAGGCCCCCAAGGCCAGAAGAAGGGGACAGAGCCTCAAACTGTGCCAGGGCAGGGCCAGGCTGGATGTGAGGAGGAAGCTGTGCCCAGAGAGAGTGATTGGCACTGGAATGGGCTGCCCAGGGAGGTGGTGGAGTCCCCAGTCCTGGAGGTGTTCCAGAAACCTGTGACCATGGCACTTGGGGCCAGGCTTTGGTGGCCATGGTGGGTTTGGGTTGATGTTGGCCTGGATGACCCCAGAGAGCTTCTCCAATCCAACCCATTCTGAGATCCTGGGGCCCTGAGCCTGTGGCAGAGGGAGGGTGGTGCTGCCCTGGCCCTGCCCAGGGAAGGGGCAGGGAGGCTGTGGCAGCTGTGGCAGTGCTGGAGGTCTGTGTGTGAGCAGCAGGGAGCCAACAGAGATGAGGGCAAATGCTGAGAGCCTCTGGTGGGCACGCAGGGAGCTGAGCCCTCCAGCACTCCCCTGGCAGCTCTGGTGGGAGGTGTCTGGGGCAGGTTGGCATCCAAAGCAGAAAGCAGTGCAGAGTGAAGCTGCTGGCCTGGATGTTCTGCCAGGATGCTGGAGATGCTCTGAGGAAGCTCAGGGACCCTGAGGAGAGCTGTGGGTCTGAAGCTCATTGTGCCTGGGCTCTCCTCTAAGCAGGGCTTGTGCCTCCAGAGCCCTTCCTCCTGCATTTCACACCTGGTGCTCTTCCCTCGGCCTGCAAAGGGCAGCAAAGGTTGATCCGGAGTTGTGGAATCATTAAGGATGTAAAAGCCTTCCAAGACCATGGAGCCCAACACCACCATGGCCACCAAACCGTGCCCTGAAGCAGCACAGCTACAGCTCCTCCAGCACCTCCCCGGGTGGGCACTCCACTGCCCCCAGGGCAGCCTGTGCCAGTCCCTCGCGGGGCACAAACTGCTCCTGATGGCCAACCTGAACCTCCCCTGGGGCCCCCTGAGGTCAGAAAATGAAGCAGGGAGCTGCCTGTGCTAGTTTGAAGCTAGCTGGAGTGTTTTGGGGAGGAGCATCAGGTGACAGGCTGCGAAGGGAAGCAGAGGTGATGCCTGCTGCCCTCGGGGGCTTGCTGAGGTGGATAAGAACAGGAATACAAACACAGACCAGGGAGCCTCTGTCTTTGGCGCTGAACTTCTCTCCCTAACCTGCCGCCTGTGTGACTAAGCCTTCTGCTTTCTACCCCCCTGGCCGACCCTCCAGACTCACCTTGGGTGTAAGGCAAAGTCTGGGGTAAGGCAGAGGGCCGGCAGGGGAAGTTGGGAGCTGCTGCTGCTGCTCTGGTTTCTGGGGGGGGAGCTGTGTTGCTGCATCCCCTTTGCCTGCTCCTGTGTCTGTTGTGACTCTCTGCTGTGTCTTGCGCTGAGCTGTAAAGAAAAACCTTCCCTCAATTTCCAGAGCCACTGAGCCTGGTCGGGGGTGGGGGTGGGCAGCACCACACTGCCCCTGAGTCCTGGGGATCGCAGAAGGTGGCCATCAGGTGCTGAGGACCTCCAGCCATGAGCTGGGAGGGCTGCACCAGGCACAGGAGCCAGAGGGGTTCGGGTGCTGTGGGTGTGTGGTGCTTTAGGCTCTGCTGCTGCTGCTGTGTCACAAAGGGAGGTGCAAACTCTCTGGGGTTAGAAACTGGGAGGCTTTGGAGCTGCACCTCCAGCAGGGCCCCACTGAGCCCTCATCTGCAGAGGCAGTGAAATGTCTCACCAGGGAGACTCTTGGAAGGACCAC
Source organism: Pogoniulus pusillus (assembly GCF_015220805.1). Taxonomy (NCBI): domain Eukaryota; kingdom Metazoa; phylum Chordata; class Aves; order Piciformes; family Lybiidae; genus Pogoniulus; species Pogoniulus pusillus. Next base: position 571,816 of record NC_087306.1, on the reverse strand, counting down.
AGGATGCTGGGGGAGAACACAAGAGAAGAGCAACTCTGCAAAGGCAGCTTGGATGAATTGGTTCTTTATTAGGCAAGAAGGGCAGCAGAAGCTGCCCAGAGAGTTCCACCACAGGGGTGCTAACCCTGGAGCCTGTAGCACAGGCATGCAGCAGCAAGGGAGGAGATGAGGACATACTGGGAAGAAACAGGCAGAGGCAGGTCTGGAGGGGAGAAGGTAGCATGGGCAAGGCAAGGCTGGTCCTGCTGAGGGCTGCAGCTGCCCCTGGCAGTTACTTCTGCTGGCTGGAGGGCCAGTGGCAGGGCTGCTTGCTCTGGTGGGACCCAATGCTGGGCACCACAACAGGACACTTCTGCTGCATGGAGCCTCCACTGCCCCCTCCAGAGCCGATGATGATTGCATGGCCTGAGGAGCCACCGCTGGAGCCTCCACTGCAGCAGCCAGAGGAGCCTCCACCACCACCTCCACCTCCAATGATGATCTTGCCTCCTGAGGAGCCTCCACTGCAGCCTCCTCCCATGCTATAGCCTGAGGAACCTCCACTGCAGCAGCCAGAGGAGCCTCCACTGCTTCCACCCACAATTATGCTCTTTGATCCCGAAGAACCACCACTGGATCCACCTCCTGTGCCACAGCTGGATCCTCCTCCCATGCCACAGCTGGATCCACTTCCCATTCCATAGCTGGACCCTCCACTGCAGCAGCCTGAGGAGCCTCCACTACCTCCACCCCCAATGATGATCTTGGTTCCTGAGGGTCCCCCACCAGAGCCTCCTCCCATGCCGTAGCCTGAGTATCCTCCTCCACAGCATCCAGAGGAGCCTCCACCTCCTCCACCTCCGATGATGATCTTCCCTCCTGAAGATCCCCCACTGGATCCCCCACTGCAGCAGCCTGAGGAGCCTCCACCTCCTCCACCTCTGATGATGATCTTCCCTCCTGAAGATCCCCCACTGGATCCCCCACTGCAGCAGCCTGAGGAGCCTCCTCCTCCTCCCCCAGAGCTAATGATGATCTTCTGGCCTGATCCTCCACTGCTGGAGCCTCCTCCTATGCCGTGGCCAGAGGAGCTTCCTCCACAGCAGGAGCCTCCTCCTCCTCCTCCCCCACCAGAGCTGATGATGATCCTGCCCGAGCTGGAGCCCCCAGAGCCCCCACAGCAGGAGGAGCCCTGGGACTGGTAGCTGGAGGAGCTGCCCTCGTGGCAGCAGCAGCTGCTGCTGCTGTGGCATCCGCTGGAGGAGCTCCCATGGCAGCCCCCGGAGCTCTGTCTGGAGCACATCTCTGAGCAGTGGCCCTGCAAGAAACAGCTCTGTCAGGAGGAGCTCTTCAGAGCTGCTGCCGAACCTGCACAGCAGCGCAGAGCTGCAGCAGCACCCAGCAAGTGCCATGGCCCAGACTCTGCTGTCCTGTGAGAATGGCAGCTGCAGGCTCCGCTGGACCTACAAGTGGGGAGGAGGTTGCAGGAGCTGAACTCTATGCTGGCTTCTAAGGTCCCTTCCAACCTAAGCCACTCTGGGTTTCCATGATCCCAGTACACAATTCAGCCACCTTCAGGTGCCCTTAGACCAGCAGCTCCAGCTCCTGCTGCAGTTCCAGCAGTCCTGGTGCTCACCACCTTGGGTTTTGATGAACCTCATCTGATGCTGAGCTGCTGTGGTGCCCTCCTTTGAAGCATGCTCAAGGTCCAGGTGATGGAAGGAGGTCTCCACACAACCACAGCATGGCAGGGGTTGGAAGGGACCTCTGGAGATCCAAAGCTGGATCCCCCAGGACAAGCCACACGAGGCTTGGCAGGCTTGGAAGGTGTCTAGAGAAGAGAACTCCCCCACCCATGTGGGCTCCCAGCAGTGTGCTGCCCATGGGCTTACCTTCGGCGATGGGGAGCGCTGGCAAGGCTGCGGCGGTGAGTGAGGAGCCCTGAGGAGCAAAAGGCTTTATAGCGCTCCCGAGGGAAGTGAGACACCCTGAGGAATGCTGACAGAGGGATTTAGGAGCTGCCTCCTTCCTTGACTCACTTGCACCCCATGGGTGATCGGAAGGAGCTGGATCCATCACCTTCTGCACCTGCCTCCTGCTCTGCTAATGAGCTGCTTCCGGCAGCCTGGCACAGGCACGGCTGCAGATGGCATCCGGGGGTCTACCTGGAAGGTTCCCAATGGGCATCTGCCAGGCCAAAGCTTCTCCAGTGCCCAGGGAGTGGAAACGGAGCAGGTGTTGAGGGATGGAGGATGGAGAGGGTTAGGGAGGGATGAGGGTGAAGGATGTGCTGGAGAGGAGCCCCTGGGATTTGGAGTCACAGAACGCATTGGACTGGGAGGGACCTTTCAAGGTCATCTGCTCCAGCAGCCCTGCAGTCAGCAGGGACACCTCCAGCGCTTGCCCTGGATCCCACCATGGAGATACAGGTCCCAGAGCAGCGTCCTGGAACCAGTGGAGCAGTCGCAAAGTGCTCTGCAGCCAGCAGGGCCGTTGGGTGTAGATGGCCCCACAGGCCACATCCTCACCATCCTGAGCAGCTCTGGCCAAAGGGACTCCCCTGGAGGGCTGCTGAGAGGAGCTGGGTGGGGAGCAGGACTGTGCCAGGCCACTGGGAAGGGCAACCATGAGCTCAAGGGGCTGGAGGCAGCCCCTCTGCTGGGGCAGTGCCCTGCTTAGGAGCCCTCAGCCCAGCCCCATGTGGATGGCCCCACAGGGCTGGCAGAGGTGTGGGGGTCACTCCTCCCACTCCTGCAGCAGCCCAGAGTGGACACTGCTGTGGGATTGAGCAGGGAGGGCTGTGCTCGGCTCCCCCAAGTCCTCATCATCAGGTGGAGAGGGGAAAGCTCTGAAGTCTTTCCGTGTGAGAGCTGCAGCTGAAGGCCACTGAGACCCTGCCCTTGGCCTGCAGGTCAGGCATTGCCTCTGCCTCAGCAGCAGCCTTCTGCCAAGGGCTCTCCTTCCCTGGCCCACACCCGAGCCTGAGGAGGCATCTGAGCAGGTTCCCTGCTGCAGTGACGCTTTGTCAGCTGCTGCAGCCTGGCTGCTGTTTTGCAGCAGCTGCATCCTGTCCCCGCCTCACGCGTGCCTGACAGCAGCACCCACCCTGTGGAGGCTGAGCAGAGGACAGGATAATTGGGATGCAGCAGGGCTGAGCCGCCCAGCCCTGACCTGCTGAGCATCCCGCGGGGGTGCAGGCAGCGCTGCGGTGCTGGGACGGGACCAGCCGCAGCAGCAACGTGGGCAGGATCCTCTCCGGGCTTGTTCTGCTCTCCCTCTGCTGTCCCTGCGGTGTGGGTGCTGAGCACGGCGACACTTAACCCCCTCCTGCACCTCACCCGCAGGGACTGAGCCTACAGCACACAGACCTGTGGAGAAGAGGGGGCTGAGGGAGACCTCAGTGCTCTCTACCACTCCCTGGGAGGGAGCTGGAGCCTGGTGGGGGTTGGGCTCTTCTCCGCAGTATCAGGGCAAGAGGAAATGGCCTGAAATTGTGAAATGGTCTGGAACTCAGGTGGGCCATGAGGAACAGTTTCTGTCCTGCAAGAGTGGTCAGGGACTGGCCCAAGCTGCCCAGGGAGGTGGTGAATTCCCCAGCCCTGGAGGTGCCCAAGAAGCCTGTGGCCATGGCATGTGGCCATGGTTTGGAGGCCATGGTGGCTTGAGTGGCTGGGCTGATGCCTGGCCTGGATGACCTCAGAGGGCTCTTCCCCTTAAAACAACTCCATGCCTCCAGCAGGGGCATTTGCCTCACATGGAAGATGATGATGCCTGGAGCCAGGCTGGAGGAGGCACTGCCACCACCTCCTCCAGGTTAAGGATCAGCTCCCGTTCCTCTGCTGGGTTAGGGCAAAGGTGGATGCAAAAGGCTTATGGTGGAGGCTGCCCCAGACCTGGGCCACGCTGCCTGCTTCCTGCTGCTCTGCATGGGCAGCTCCTGGCAGTTCTCCACTGCAGACCCCTCAGTGGATGAGGCCTTGGACAGCTACGAAGTGGAGAAAGATCCTGGCCAGGTCCTCATCAGCTTCCTTTGTGCCCAGCAGTGCTGCTGTGGGTGTAGGAGGTGCTGCAGATGCAGCTGCTGCTGCCAGAGGAACCTCAGGCACAGCTCCTGCTGGATGTGTCCCTGTGACAACCCAGGGGAATGGAGACCATGAAGACAGAGATGCACTGCCAGGAGGAATCTCCCCCTCTACCTCCTGCTCCTGCAGTGAGGATCCTGCCTTCTGAAGGCCACCACTGCATCTCCCCCTCATTGCTGCTGTGGGGCACTCCAAATCCCTTCTTTCTCCCTCCTCCACCTCCAGAGGTTCTGTGCCCTGAGCTAGATTGGATTGTCCTGCTCTGGACTTGGTGATCTCATTGGGTTCCCCCTAACATCTGTGAGCTGTGATCCTATGAACGGGAGAAGAGAGGGTGAAATTCCCCCCCCCTCCCCCCGCCCCTGGTGGGCTTGAAGGGGGAACAGCCAAAGGCTCTTTTACTCTTCTGTGACCTGAGGAAAGGTTAACCCTTTCCCTTCCCACACAGTGCTGGAATTGGCTGGAGATTATCTTCCTGCCCACTTTGTGTGTGGCAACAGACAATTGCCTAGGGGAGACCACGAAGAGACTGAGACAAGAAGTGAGGTTCCACTTCTGCACTGCTCCTGCTTCTGCCTGGGCTGCCACTGGCTTTTGTGTAAGAGTGCAGCAGCCTGAGATGGTCACAGGGGCTGGAAGGGACATCCAGAGCTCATGCAGCACAAGCCCTCTGCCAGAGCAGGGCCATCCAGACTGGCTCAGGGCACACAGGAACACATCCAGACAGGCCTGGAATGGCTCCAGAGAAGGAGACTCCACGACTCCTCTGGGCAGCCTGTGCCAGGTTCTGGGACCCTTACAGGAAAGAAGTTCCCCCTGGTGTGGAGCTGCAACCTCCGGAGCTGCAGCTTCCATCCATTGCTTCTTGTCCTGTCCCAGAGAGCAATGAGCAGAGCCTGTCCCCCCCTCCTGGCCCCCAGAGCCTCTCCCCCCTTCTGGCCCCCAGAGCCTGCCCCCCCTCCTGGCCCCCAGAGCCTGTCCCTCCTCCTGGCCCCCAGAGCCTGTCCCCCCTCTCCTGACCCCCCAGAGCCTGTCCCCCCTCCTGGCCCCCAGAGCCTGTCCTCCCCCTCCTGGCCCCCAGCCCTTGGATAGTTAGAAAAATAAAAATAATTCTGTGTTCCTCATTCCTGTCTCAGGCAATGAATCTCCAACCAGATCAGTGGATCCAGTGCATCTCCAGCCAGATCAGTGGATCCAATGAAGGAGGCACTGGGTGAGTGCTGAGACCTCATCTTGAATCCTGTGCTCAGTTCTGGGCTCCCCAGTTGCAGAGGGACAGGGATCTGCTGGAGAGGGTCCAGCGGAGGGCTGCAAGGGTGCTGAGGGCACTGCAGGGCAGGGCTGGTGAGAGGAGGCTGAGGGCCCTGGGGCTGCTTAGTCTGGAAAGGAGAAGACTGAGGGGATTTGAGCAATGTTTATAGGTATCTGAGGGCTGCCAGGAGTGGGGGGACAGGCTCTGCTCACTGCTCCCTGGGGTAGGACAAAGGAGTAATGGGTGCAAGTTGCAGCACAGGAGGTTCTGCCTCAACACAAGAGGGAACTCCTTTCCTGTAAGGGTTCCAGAGCCTGGCACAGGCTGCCCAGGGAGGTCGTGGGGTCTCCTCCTCTGGAGCCTTTCCAGGCCTGTCTGGATGTGTTCCTCTGTGATCTGTGTTAGATTGGATTGTCCTGCTCCAGCAGGGGGTTGGACTCGATGACCTCCTTGGGTCCCTTCCAGCCCCTAACATCCTGTGAGCTGTGGCGCTGTGGTCTGGAGAGCAAACAGGGCTTGGGTTTGGGCTCCTCACTCCCAGAATGACATCGAGGAACTGGAGCAGAGCTAGAGAAGGGCAACCAATATGGGGAAGGGTCTAGGGAACAAGGGTGGGGAGGAACAGCTGAGGGAGCTGGGGGTGGTGAGGATAGAGCAGAGGAGGCTGAGGGAAGACCTACAGCTCCCTGAGAGGAGGATGGAGCCAGGTGGGAGTTGGATTCTGCTGCAAAGGAACAAGAGACAGGACAAGAGGAGATGGCCTCAGGATGGCCCAGGGGAGGTTTGGTTTGGGAATCAGAAAATTTTTTCACTGGAAGGGTTCTCAGACACTGGCTCAGGCTGCCCAGGTTGGTGCTGAATGCCCATCCCTGGAGGGGCTTCAGAGCTGCAAAGCAGTGGAGCTGGGGCCATGGCTGAGCCCCAGCCTTGGTGGAGTTAGGGAATGGTTGGGCTGGAGGATCTCAAAGGGCTTCTCCAGCCCAGAGCAGCCACCCTGGGGTCCCACAGGAGCAGAGTCTCAGCCTCACTCTTTCTGCACACACGAATCTTTATTTCCACCCAGGGGACAGGAACCCCCTGGGGGTGCTCAGCACAGGGAGGCAGCAGCGAGGGACGAGCAGGACAGATACCAGGCTGGGGTGAAGCAGGCAGGCTTGGGAGACCAGGGCAGGGCTGGTCCTGCTGAGGGCTGCAGCTGCCCCTGGCAGTTACTTCTGCTGGCTGGAGGGCCAGTGGCAGGGCTGCTTGCTCTGGTGGGACCCAATGCTGGGCACCACAACAGGACACTTCTGCTGCATGGAGCCTCCACTGCCCCCTCCAGAGCCGATGATGATTGCATGGCCTGAGGAGCCACCGCTGGAGCCTCCACTGCAGCAGCCAGAGGAGCCTCCACCACCACCTCCACCTCCAATGATGATCTTGCCTCCTGAGGAGCCTCCACTGCAGCAGCCAGAGGAGCCTCCACCACCACCTCCACCTCCAATGATGATCTTGCCTCCTGAGGAGCCTCCACTGCAGCAGCCAGAGGAGCCTCCACCACCACCTCCACCTCCAATGATGATCTTGCCTCCTGAGGAGCCTCCACTGCAGCAGCCAGAGGAGCCTCCACCACCACCTCCACCTCCAATGATGATCTTGCCTCCTGAGGAGCCTCCACTGCAGCAGCCAGAGGAGCCTCCACCACCACCTCCACCTCCCATGATGCTCTTTGAAGACCCTCCACTGGATCCTCCTCCCATGCAGCAGCCTGAGGATCCACCACCACCACCTCCACCTCCAATGATGATCTTGGTTCCTGAAGAACCACCACTGGATCCTCCTCCCATGCAGCACCCAGAAGAGCCTCCACCTCCTCCACCTCCCATTATGATCTTGGTTCCTGAAGATCCACCACCAGATCCTCCTCCCATGCAGCAGCCTGAGGAACCTCCACCTCCTCCTCCTCCTCCTCCTCCTCCTCCACCTCCCATGATGCTCTTTGAAGACCCTCCACTGGATCCTCCTCCCATGCAGCAGCCTGAGGAACCTCCACCTCCTCCTCCTCCACCTCCCATGATGCTTTTTGAAGATCCACCACTGGATCCTCCTCCCATGCAGCACCCAGAAGAGCCTCCACCTCCACCACCACCTCCACCTCCAATGATGATCTTGGTTCCTGAAGATCCACCACCAGATCCTCCTCCCATGCAGCAGCCTGAGGAACCTCCACCTCCACCTCCTCCACCTCCTCCTCCACCTCCCATGATGCTCTTTGAAGACCCTCCACTGGATCCTCCTCCCATGCAGCAGCCTGAGGAACCTCCACCTCCTCCACCTCCGATGATGATCTTCCCTCCTGAAGATCCCCCACTGGATCCTCCACTGCAGCAGCCTGAGGAGCCTCCTCCTCCCCCGGAGCTAATGATGATCTTCTGGCCTGATCCTCCACTGCTGGAGCCTCCTCCCATGCCATGGCCGGAGGAGCTCCCTCCGCAGCAGGAGCCTCCTCCTCCTCCCCCACCAGAGCTGATGATGATCCTGCCCGAGCTGGAGCCCCCGGAGCCCCCACAGCAGGAGGAGCTCTGGGACTGGTAGCTGGAGGAGCTGCCCCCGTGGCAGCAGCAGCAGCTGTGGCATCCACTGGAGGAGCTCCCATGGCAGCCCCCGGAGCTCTGTCTGGAGCACATCTCTGAGCAGTGACCCTGCAGGAGATGTTTGGTGGTTACTGAGGAGCTGCCACTGTCGGCACCAGGATGTGCCCAAGGACTTGGCCACCAGCTCCTAACTAACTTCTCCTAAGCCCTTTGTGCTCCTCGGATCCCAGCCACACTTGGAGCTCTGTGCTAGCAGAAGGTCCCAGGCTGAAGGTGATCAGCTCAGGTCCTCTCCCCCACAGCTCTTCCATCTCCACCTCTATGCCTATGCAGCTCAGCACCCCAGCAGCATGGATGATCTCCTGGGGAGAGGTCAGTCCATTGGAGCAGCCTCCCTGCCCTGCAAGCCACACCCCAGCAGATGTCCCTCACCCGAGGCAGCAGAAGGGCTCCCACCTGGCAGGAGAGGACAGGACTCACCCTTACTGGCTCTGAGAACCTGGTCCACAGAAGCAGTGAATGAAGCTCTGGGAGCCCGAGTGACTTTTATAGGCTGCCCAGCTTGGCCCACCGGGAAGTGAGGCAGCCAGAGGAATGGTGATGGCTTATTTACCTCGGCAGGTGTCCTCCCCCAGCTCTTGACTCACCCTAGCAGATCAATGCCTCCCCAGTGCCTCACTTCCCAGCTGGCTGCAGCCATCTCATGTGAGCTCAGCTCCCACGTTGGCTGCCAGGACAGGGCTGTGGGACTGCAGCTTGGACCTCCTGCTGGAGCTGGCAGGGGCTGCTGGGGGTTGACTGGCAGCAGAAGGTGCTGTGGAGAGCCTTCGTGTGTCTGGCCATGGGGATGCCTGCACCAAGCCTGGATGCTGCTGTTGGAGCAGCAAAGGGACCCCTGTGCCTGAGGGGCCTCTCTGATGGACTTTGCACCACAGCAGTCAGCTCTTGGCCGTGGCTGGTTTGAGTGCACCACAGCCAGGGGGGCTTGGTCTCTTCTCCCAAGGAATGAGGGACAGGACAAGAGGCAATGGCCTCAATTTACCCCAGAGGATGTTTAGGTTGTCCATGAGGAACAATTTCTGCCCTGCAAGCATGGTCAGACACTGGCCCAGGCTGCCCAAGGAGGTGGTGGAGTCCCCATCCCTGCTCTAGAAACCTGTGGCCATGGCAGCTGGGGCATGGTTTGGTGCCATGGTGGTTGGGCTGCTGGTTGGCCTGGATGATCACAGAATCAGCCAGGGCTGGAAGGGACAACAAGGACCATCCAGTTCCAGCCCCCTGCCATGGGCAGGGACACCTCACACCAGATCAGGCTGTCCAGAGCCTCATCCAGCCTGGCCTGAAACACCTTCAGGGATGAGGCCTCCACCACCTCCCTGGCAACCTGTTCCAGGGTGAAAGACCTCAGAGAGCTTTCCCAACCTTAATGACTCTGTGTTGGAAAGGAAAGAGAGCCTCTGATCCTTGGCCCCTCAGTCCCGGGCAGTGTCTGGGGATGTTCAGCAGCTACATTCCCACCCCTGGCAGCAGGACCCCAAGGCTCCCCCTCTACTCTGCCCTGGTGAGGCCCCATCTGGAGCACTGCCCAGTTGAAGAGGGACAGGAACTGTTGGAGAGAGTCCAAGGGAGGGTTGTGAGGATGATGAGTGGACTGGAACTGCCTGGTGAAGAGAGGCTGAGGGGACTGGGGCTGAGAGTCTGGAGAGAAGACTGAGAGGGGATTGAATCAATGTCTATAACTGTCTGATGGCTGGGGGCCAGAAGGGGGGGAGAGGCTCTGGGGGTCAGGAGGGAGGGGACAGGCTCTGCTCACTGCTCCCTGGGACAGGACAAGGAGCAGTGGATGGAAGCTGCAGCTCAGGAGGTTGCAGCTCAACACCAGGGGGAACTTCTTTCCTGTAAGGGTCCCAGAGCCTGGCACAGGCTGCCCAGAGGGGCTGTGGAGCCTCCTTCTCTGGAGCCTTCCCAGGCCTGTCTGGATGTGTTCCTGTGTGCCCTGAGCCAGCCTGTGTGGTCCTGCTCTGTCAGGGGAGTTGGACTGGATGATTCCTTTGAGTCTCTTCCAACCCCTGACGTCTGTGATCTGTGATCTGTGATCCTGTGATCTGTGATCCTGTCATCCTTCAGCACTGCCCAGGCAGTGGCAATGCTCCTGCAGTTCCCACCCAGCGGAACTTTGTCACCCTGTGAGTGTGCACAGCAGAGTCTCAGCAGCTCAGACGTCCTGGGGACAACCCAGGCTGGAGGAGCTTGTCCAGACCTGCTTTGAGAGTGCTTCAATCCTGAGGTCTCCAAGAGGGGAGCACTGGAGGGCAGAGCTCTTCAGCTGCTGACACTCTGGGCCACTGTTGTCCCTGCTGGGAAGCTGCCAGACAGCTGTCACCTGCCTGGGGCAGGACAGGCCAGGCAGAGAGGTTTCATTTCCCTTTCCCTGCTAATTGCAGAAGCTGCCACATCAAAGAGCCTTTCACAGACTGCCCCTGGAGACTCAGTCCTGCAGCTCTGTTCTGTGCCTGCGGCAGGGAGAAGCTTCCTGGTCCCTCCAGGCTGAACATCTCAGCCTTGGGAAGAGGATTTCTGGAGCCCTGGCCCTGCTGCTGGCTCCAGTGGGGGCTCAGGGCTGGAGGAGGCCTGGGGAGACCTCCCTCATGCCATGGAATCATTAAGTGCTGTGGGTTGGAAGGAGCTTCTGATGCTCTTCTCCTCCAACCTCCCCAAGCCGGTAGAGCCATCTGCAACCAGAGCAGGCTGCTCAGGGACTCCTCAGGGGCTCCTGAACACAGGGCAGGGCCTCAGCTGCGCGGCATAGGAGCCCCTTGCCAACCTTTGTCCCAGCTCTGGCAGCTCTTCTCCCTCCCTGGGCACTGCACAAAGAGAGGCTGCCCTGTTCCCTTGGTGGCATTCTGGCTGATGGGCAGCAGTCAGGATCATAGAACCAGGGAACTGCTTAGGTTGGAACAGACCTTTAAGATCATTGAGCCCAACCTTCAACCTCAGACCACCATGGCCACCAAACCATGCCCCCATGTGCCCTGTCCACACGCTTCGGCAGAGCACCAACAGACCCTCAGGGATGCCCAGGGAGGGTCTGTGCATGCAGCATCCCCTCTGTGGGCTCCCACTGCTCCTGGGCTCTGGAGCTCGCCCACAGCAGCCCCACCTCAGAGGAAGACCATGGAAAGGGAGCAATGCTCCTGGGTTCTGGAGCTTGCCCACAGCAGCCCCAGCTCAGAGGAAGACCATGGTAAGGCAGCAGTGCCAGGGCCAAGCACACGGACACGAGGGCTCTCCAGAACTGCAACTTTTATTGGCTGGTGCCAGAGAACAGAGGCAGGGCAGAGCCAGAGGGGACAGCCCTGGCTGGAGCTCCTTGGTGTGGCACCACCAGAGGCTCTGCTCTGCTGGGCAGCTGCACAGAGAGATGCCAAAGGAGAGGAGAAAGGAGAGAGGTTCTTCGGTACAACAGAGAGGGAAGTGTGAGCTGAGTCCAGGTCTTGGGCTCGCTGCTGCAGGCACTACTTGTGCCCAGCCTGTGGTGGCCAAGTGATGGGCTGGGTCTGCTGCTGCATGGACTGGCCCCCGGAGCCGCCTGAGCCGGAGCCGCCGCCCCCAATGATGCAGATGGACCCTTGGCCCTGGTGGCCTGAGCCACCTCCACCACCTCCACCACCTCCTCCACCAATGCAGATGGGACCTTGGCCCTGGTGGCCTGAACCACCTCCACCACCTCCTCCACTGATGCAGATGGGACCTTGGCCTTGATGACCTGAACCACCTCCACCACCACCTCCACCACCACCACCACCACCAATGCAAATAGGACCTTGGCTCTGGTGGCTGGAACCACCTCCTCCTCCTCCTCCCATGCTACCACCTCCAATGCAGATGGGACCCTGTCCTTGGTGGCCAGAACCACCTCCCCCTCCTCCCATGCCACCTCCTCCTCCCATACCACCACCTCCAATGCAGATGGGACCTTGGCCTTGGTGGCCAGAACCACCTCCACCTCCTCCCATGCCACCTCCCCCTCCCATGCCACCACCTCCAATGCAGATGGGACCTTGGCCTTGGTGGCCAGAACCACCTCCACCTCCTCCCATGCCACCTCCCCCTCCCATGCCACCACCTCCAATGCAGATGGGTCCTTGGCCTTGGTGGCCAGAACCACCTCCACCTCCTCCTCCCATGCCACCACCCCCAATGCAGATGGGGCCTTGACTCTGTTGGCCTGAGCCACCTCCACCTCCTCCTTTGCCACCACCTCCTCCTCCTCCCATACCACCTCCACCTCCTCCCATGCCACCACCCCCAATGCAGATGGGGCCTTGACTCTGTTGGCCTGAGCCACCTCCACCTCCTCCTTTGCCACCACCTCCACCTCCTCCCATACCACCTCCACCTCCTCCCATGCCACCACCCCCAATGCAGATGGGGCCTTGACTCTGTTGGCCTGAGCCACCTCCACCTCCTCCTTTGCCACCACCTCCACCTCCTCCCATACCACCTCCACCTCCTCCCATGCCACCACCCCCAATGCAGATGGGGCCTTGACTCTGTTGGCCTGAGCCACCTCCACCTCCTCCTCCTTTGCCACCACCTCCTCCTCCTCCCATACCACCTCCACCTCCTCCCATGCCACCACCCCCAATGCAGATGGGGCCTTGACTCTGTTGGCCTGAGCCACCACTGCCTCCACCACCTCCTTCTCCTCCAATAATGCAGATGTGTCCTTGGTGGCCTGACCCACCACCACCACCACCACCTCCTCCTCCACCACCAATGCAGATGGGACCTTGGCTTTGTTGCCCTGAACCACCTCCCATGCCACCACCCCCAATGCAGATGGGGCCTTGACTTTCTTGGCCTGAGCCACTGCTGCCTCCGCCACCTCCTCCTCCTCCTCCAATAATGCAGATGTGTCCTTGGTGGCCTGACCCACCTCCTCCTCCTCCTCCTCCTCCTCCTCCTCCTCCTCCTCCTCCTCCTCCTCCTCCTCCTCCTCCTCCACAGGATGATGATGAAATGTGGGTCTGGTAAATAGCAGCGCCGCCGCCGTGGCAGGACGATCCCTGGGACTGGCATCCTCCTCCACCGCCCCCATGGCATGAGCCTCCTCCTCCTCCTCCACCACCGCCATGGCATCCACCAGACTGCTCAGACATCCCTTGGCCATCTCCCTTCTGCTGGTGGGAACCCATGGTCCCAGGTAGGTCCTGCAAGGGAGAGAAGAACCAGGCCTTAGCCACGGGAGGGAAGGTTGTGCTCCTCTGCCTCCCCAGCCCCTTCCGAAGCAGAGTGAGGCATGGAGAGATCTCCTGCTCCCTGCTTGTCCTCCCTCCGCCCTTGGCAGCTACTGCAAGAGGACACTGTCAGCCTCAGGAGCTACCAAGAAGGATCTGAGAACTTTTCAGCTCATTCCATATCCCTCAGGAAGGTTCTTCTGCAGGTCCTCCACTATCCTTGGGTAACCAAGAGAGGTTCAACCATAAGCATTGCTTAATGAGGCTTAATTAGTCCTTCTGGCAGCAAGCTGTAGGAGCAGGAAGGCAAAATGGACAGGTCAACGCTCCAGGGCACGCAGGTCATCGTTTGGGTCTCCAGCACCATTGGCAACTCTTCCACCTGTCTCAACTCCAGTTTCTTCTTCACGACGAGGAGGAGGAGCAGGCAGTGGAAGCATCAGCATGACAACTCCACCTGCCTGAAACAGCTGCACAGAGCCTCAGCCCCAGGCTGCCCCATGCAAGCTCTCCGTGGGGAGCTGCCTGTCAGCAGGGAGGAGGTTCTGGGCTCTGAGACACAGAAGCCAGAGCTGCGCCCCCCAGGCCCACCCGAGCCCCCAGCTGCCCCTAGGCGCAGGACCTTACCTTGCCCCGCGGCTCGGAGCGCAGCAGAGCAGGGCAGTGCGGAGCGCTGGGGCGGGAGCGCTCTTATAGCCCGGCCGGGGCCGCTCCTGGAGAGGCTCCGAGCGAGCTGCTGGCAGCCCAGCCCAGCGCCGCTGCCCACCTGCCTGGCGCAGCGCCAGCCTGCCCGCGCTGATGCTTATCTGCCGCTGCCGTCGCCTCCCTGCCGCCGCCGCCTCCGTTCGCAGCTCCGCTGCGGGTCCTGCCTGGCTCCGCCTGACCGCCCCTGGGGAGCCGAAGCGGAGCTGCTCCGCAGCCGCCGGGCGGGACGGGGAGCGGCTCCCGCAGCCCACCCTGCAGAGGGGTCCCGGGGGGGCTCCTGAGGAGCTTCTGCTCTTGGCAGACACAGGTCACTTGTTTCTGGCTGGAGAAAGCGCTTCTGAGCAGCGGGACGTGGCCCTGGCCTGTCATTATGGGATGTTGTAACCCGGTAGGAGTGTTTGATATGCTTCTAATGGCCACCCACGAGGCTGCCAGGAGCTGTGGGGACACACATTGGACACTGCCCCCATGAGTTGAAGCTCCCTAAAGGACAACAGCTGCCTACAGAGGCAGAGGATGGAGGTGATGCAAATCTGGGAGGCTCCAGGGGATTTACAGCCTTGCAGGGCTTGACCTACAGAGGAAGGAAGGACCAAACCCCAGAGAGCTCCTGACCTGCACCTGCAGTGCTGGGTGTGGGACTCGGAGGTCTCCAGAGGTCCCTTCCATCCCCTAACAACATCCTGTGAAATGGCCTCAAGCTACTCCAGGTCAGGTTCAGGTTGGCCATGAGGAACAATTTCTGCCCCTTGAGGGTTGCTCAGCCCTGGCCCAGGCTGCCCAGGGGCAGTGGTGGAGTCCCCATCCCTGGAGGGGTTTGCAAGCCTTGGAGCTGCGGTGATGAGGGCCTTGGGTTCGATGGTGCAGTGTTTCCTGCTCCACTGACAGCCTGGACCCCCCAGATGAGAGCATGGAACTCCTTCTGGGATGGAGGCACCACCAAAGGCCCTCCTGGCCAGAGGGAAGCAGGGCAGGGCAGCAGGGGTCAGGGATTCCAAGGGTGCAGAGCAGAGGAAGGGCTGTGGCTGTGGCAGGTGCTCAGCACACCCAAAGCAGCTTGTTTGTGTCTGCTCTGCAGATCCAGGGCAGCCAGGATGCAGTGGGAAGAGGCTCAGCACGTCCTGGCATGCAGAGGATGTCCTGGGACTTTAGGTAGGAGTGGGACATGAAGCAACGAAGCTGGGGAAGGGTCTGGAGAACAGAGCTGGGGAGGAGCAGCTGAGGGAGCTGGGGGGGTTCAGCCTGGAGAAGAGGAGGCTAAGGGCAGACCTGGATCTCTACAGCTCCCTGAGAGGAGGCTGGAGGCAGGAGGGTCACAGAGTCATTAAGGCTGGAGAAGCCCTCTCAGACCATCCGTCAACCACCAACCCAACCCTACCTTGGCACCAAACCATGCCCCAAGTGCCATGGCCACAGGTTTCTTGAGCACCTCCAGGGCTGGGGACTCCACCAGCTCCCTGGGCAGCCTATGCCAGTCCCTGACCACCCTTGCAGGGCAGAAGTTGCTCCTCCTGGCCAGGCTGAACCTCCCCTGGTGCAACAGAAGGCCTTAGGAGGAGGAAAAGCCATGACAGAGCTCTCTCAGCCAGTTCCTGCTGGTGCCTCCCCCGGGCCCTCTGCTCCCAGTGTTCTGTCCTGCCTTGGCAGCTCTCAGGGTGGATCAGCAGGGTGGGGCAGGGAGGTTGCACAGAGCCCTGCAGCCTGCTCCATGCCTCCTGATGACATCCCCTGCGTGGGCACTGAGGGCTGAGCCTCACATCCGTCCTGGCTGTGGGTGAGGGCCATGCCTCTGCTGGGTGACCTGGCCTGGGCACTGCCATGGCCAAGGAATGCTCTGCCAAGGAGCTCTGCCCAGCCCCTGCACCCTCAGACCATTTTCTGCTTCTGGCTCTCTTCCAGTTGTGCTTTTTGCACACTGAAGGCTGGTGGCTGAGGATGGGGAGGCAAAGGAGATGTGGCAGGAGGGATGGAGCAGCACAGAACCATCAGAGCTGGCTAAAGCCCTCTGGGATCATCCAGTCCAGCACCAACTCAGCACCACCCTGGCACCAAACCATGCCACAAGTGCCATGGCCACAGATTTCCTGAATACCTCCAGGGCTGGGGACTCCACCACCTCCCTGAGCAGCCTGTGCCAGTCTCTGACCACTCTTGCAGGGCAGAAATTGCTCCTCATGGCCGGCTTGAGCCTCCCCTGGTGCAGCTGGAGTCCAAACGATTGCAGATGTGGCACCTGGGGACAGGGTTGAGTGGCCCTGGAGGTGCTGTGCTGCTGCTTGGCCTGGAGGATCTGAGGCTTTTCCAGCCATGGTGGTTCCCTGACCTGTGCCTCTCTGCCAGACATGGACACAGTGTGGCTGAGGTTTGAGTGCCCCAACCAAAACAACTTTCCCCTGTGGCTGTCAGCAGCCAGGTGCCCAGCGCTGCCCTCCTGTCCCGGTTTCACTTTTATCTGCTCTCTGCACTTGGCCACAGACATCCCAGCCACGGCCACACCCTGCTCCCTGCTTCCTTCTTGCCCCATCCCTAGTTCCTCATTCTTGGGAAATGGCTGGGGCAGCCCTGGGAGCTGGGGGGGACAGAGGATGGCCTGGGATTGTCCTGGCAGCAGCAGCAAACAGAGATGGTCGCTTTTAGCCCAGGGAGGTGTCTAACGCCCACATCTTGGGGGGAAAAAAACCTCCTGCATGAGTCTTTTGTGGCAGAGCTCATCCTGGAGTCTGACCCAGTGAGATGGGCACAGGCAGAGCCAGCAGAGAGCAGGAGGAGGCAAGGTTGAGCAAGATGCCTGCTGCAGCAGAGCTGCAGATCTCTTATCACACCCACGGGCTCTGTGCCGAGAGGTTTGGTAACCACAGCAAAGGTTGGAGCACGGAGGGGAAGGTGCTGAGAGCACCACGGAGCTGCTGGCACCCTGCCCTCTGCCACCACGGCTGCCCTGCCCCTCCTCCCTCTGCTGCTGGGAGCCATGGGGTGAGACAGAGCCAGGAACAAGCTTCTGGCTGAAGGGAACCTGCAGGAAGGCTGCAGAAGACCTTCTTGAGAGGGTGTCTGAGAGAGGCCAAGGGGAATGGTTTGGAGCTGAGGCAAAGCAGGGTTAGAGTGGAGCTGAGGAAGGAGTTCTGCAGTAACAGGGTGGGGGAACACCAGAACAGGTTGTCTAGGGAGGTGGAGGAAGCCTGCAGACATTCCAGGTCAGGCTGTTTGGGGCTCTGAGGAGCCTGCTCTAGTTGGAGATGTCCCTGCTGGCCGCAGTGGGGTGGGACAGGATGACCTTGAGAGGTCCCTTCCCACTCAGTGCATCCTGTGGTTCCAGCAGGTGAGGGCCACTCCCCAGCACCTTTTGCTCCAGCAGAGCATCCTCAGCAGTTCCTCCTCTTGCCCTCTCCAGGAGGGAGCAGGAGCATTGCTGAGATGCCAGGAGAGCTTGCTTGGAGAACATCTCCTCTGTCACCTGGGCAGCAGCAGCACTTGGCATGTGTCACAGCCAAGCTCACCGAGTGCCCTGCGTGGGTCCCTGGTGACAGAGGCTGGGCAGAGCACAGCTACAGGGCAGCCTCTGCTGCTCATCCCTTGGCCAGTTCCACTGCATAGCTCCCTGTTTGTGGGACCCACCCAGTGGGTCACTGCCCAGCTTTTACCTCTGACATGGAGGCAGCTTCCTCCCCCTGTCATCCTGCTGCCCTGCACCAGCCCAGTAATTACAGTCATCAAGTGGAAAGTCTTAATTGCCCCATTCATTATCTCCAGTGCTCATATCCCACTCTTAATTTGTTTGCCTGGGAACTGCCCACAGGCTTCAGGAGAGACTTTGAGGGTGTCTGAGAAGGGCTGAAGCTGAGGCAGAGCAGGGTTAGGCTGGAGCTGGGGAAGAAGTTCTGCAGTGCCAGGGTGGGGAGACTCTGGCACAGACTGCCCAGGGAGGCTGTGGATGCCTCTTCCCTGAGGTGTTCAAGGCCAGGCTGGATGAGGCCCTGAGCAGCTGGGTCCAGCTGGGAGGTGTCCCTGCCGTGGCAGGGGACTGGAGCAGATGAGCTTGCCCGAAAGTGAGGAGCAGTGGAGCAGGACATGCCACCAGCACTGGGGACCTCTTTCCACTGACCCAGCTCATGGCATCACTTGGAGTCAGTGACCTTCAGAGGTCCTTTCCAGCCCCTTCCACACTCTGCTTTGCTGCCCACGCTGCTATGCTGAGCCAGGACACAAAGTCCACAGAACCAACACAGAGACCTCCAAGCTCATCCAGCCCAACCTATCACCCAGCCCTGTCCAGTCAACCAGACCACGGCACTAAGTGCCTCATCCAGGCTTCTTGAACACTCCACCACCTCCCTGGGCAGCCCATTCCAATGCCAATCACTCCCTCTGCACAGAACTTCCTCCTAACATCCAGCCCAGACCTCCCCTGGCACAGCTTGAGGCTGTGTCCCCTTGTTCTGTCCCTGGGTGCCTGGCAGCAGAGCCCAACCCCCAGTGACTTTGTGAGTGGACACCACCAAAAGCCTCTTCATCGTTCAGGACCTGGTCTGGTTCTGTAGCTGGTTGTGCCTCCTGCCTCAGCAGAGAGCAGCCTCCGGAGTTCCCCTAGAGGGCAGGCAGCACATTGGCTGCCAGCATCCGTCCCACAGCTCTAATTGATGCTTGCATAGAGCGAGTTCTGCTTCACTGCTTTGCAGTGCTGCTCCCTGTCTGCAAACATCCACAGAGCTGCCCCAGAACCTCACAGAGAACTTTTCTTGAGAGCTTTTAGTGTTAATAAATATTTGTTCCTGGTTTATTGATTTTTGCCTGGATGTTAATGTCAACATTAATAACCACAATCAATCAACATTACCACAGTAGGTTGTGAGCAGGGCACTGATAAGGCAGGGACAGCACAACCCAAGGGTGTTGTGGGGTCACAGCACTCCTAGTTGGAGAAGCTCCTGAAGCTCCTTCAGTTCAACCATTCTCCAGCTCCACCAAGGCTGGGGCTCAGCCATGGGCTCAGCACCACAGCTCTGCAACCCCTCCAGAGATGGGCATTCAGCCACCCACCTGGGCAGCCTGGGCCAGGTTGGAGAACCCTTCCAGCGAAGCAGGTCCTTCTGATCTCCAACTTGAACCTGCCCTGGCCCTGAACCTGCACTTGGCCTCGCTGAGCTTCATGAGGTTGGCACATCCCTGGCACCGCTCAGCTGCCCCTCACATCCCCACGGCTCTGGGCTTGCAGCCCTTCACAGCAGAGTTTGCCACCAGCAGGCTGCAGCCCCCCAGCAGGACACCTTCCTGCCCTGGCTGCTCTGCCTCCCACTCCCACGTTTGGTCTTGGGCTGCCAACATCTCCCCGTGCGGGACTCCAGCCGCTGCCCTCGACGCCAGGAAGCGAAGCTGCAGGCTCAGAGCTGCCTCTTGCGCCGCCGCAAGCCAAGGGGTGAGCCCCGCGGAGGTCCCTGGCGGGCACAGAGCTCCCGCGAGTGCTGTGCGGTTGCTCACTCCCAGTCTCGCCCCTGGCTGGCGCATCCCGAGCGGCGTTCGGCTGAGCTTTGGTGGTGGCAGCAGCTAATGACGGCTGCTAATTACACCGAGCAGCCGCAGCGGGAGTGAGGGAGCGGTGTCCGGGTTCCTGCAGCTCATCCCGCGCTCCGCCGCCGGAGGGCGCTCTGCGACCGGCAACGCTTGGCTTGCCAGACGCCCTGGCACCATCTGTCAGGGCACGGCAGGGCAGGGCAGGTTTAAGGTCCCTAACCCTGCCAGAGCCGTTGGGAATTGAAGAGACCTCCCCCAAAAGCTGCCCTCAGCCACTTGGTGCCACTGCTGCCAGACCAACGCATGGGGGCTGGCCCGGAGGGTCTCCAGGGGTCCCCTCCATGCCCTGCCGCTCTGTGATGGCTCTCAAGGGGCAGAGCTCTGCTCAAAACCTTCTACTTATTCCCCACATTTTTTACATCATAGCAGGGAAGAACCTTTGTGAGCTTGGACGATGCTGAGGAGGCTCTGAGGTGCTGGAAGCTCAGAGCAGGAGCGGGTGCAGGGCTGGGTTTAGGTCTACAAAGTGCTCCTGCAGAGCTGGAGCTGCTGATCAGGAGACAAAGCAGCAGCAGAACTCCCTCCAAGCTCACCAGAGCCTTGACAGGGCCTCGATGCTCTCCAAGGTGCTCAACGAGCAGCAGCCAGACCATGACCCTCACTCCAACAACCAGGGAGAACCACAGGCCTGGAGAAGAGTCTGAACCCCACCTGGCTCCAACCTCCTCTCAGGGAGCTACAGAGAGCCAGAAGGTCCTCCCCTTCCTCCCTTTCTCCAGGCTGAGCACACTCAGGTCCCTCAGCTGCTCCTCACCAGAAGATGTATCTTGGCTGCTGCTTCCATCACTGCTGTG
Organism: Pogoniulus pusillus; assembly: GCF_015220805.1. Classification (NCBI taxonomy): domain Eukaryota; kingdom Metazoa; phylum Chordata; class Aves; order Piciformes; family Lybiidae; genus Pogoniulus; species Pogoniulus pusillus. Next base: position 551,623 of record NC_087306.1, on the reverse strand, counting down.
GAACCCAGGGGCTGTGGAAGCTGGAGGTGCCCAGGGCAGGGCACAGAGGAGGGCACAGCCCAGCTGCCTTAGGCAGGCTGAGACTGCAGGGCTGGGACACAGCACACACAGCCCCAAGCAGGTCTCTCCTGCAGTGCTTGTGGGCAAGGGGTGCAGAGGGCATGAGGCAGTGAGGCAAGGAGCTGCCGGAGCAGCTCCCCAAGGGAACACTCAGGGGTGAGAGCTTTGCCAGCCAGGACCTCTTACAGCCTGGGTGAATGCCCCAGGGAGAGGGGCAGAAAGGCTCCTTGGCTCCTGTTGTTGCTAAGCATCATCCTGCTGAGGTGCTGAGGGCACAGACTGCAGGGTGGCAGCCAGGAGGGGGAGTGGGAGAGCCCTTGCTGGGCACCACCACAGAGCTTCACCCTCCCTTCGATGCCACCACAGTAGAGGTTTGCCCCTTGGCTGGCAGGAGGGAAGCACAACTCCACCACTGCTCTCCCAGCAGGCAGAGCTGGAGCAGCCTCTGCTGGCTCCAGGGAGGTTCTGCCACGTCAGAGCTGGTGCTTCTGATTTTCACCTGGGCCTTGGCACCAAGGCTGTCTGCTGCCTTTGGCTGGGTACCAAACCTCTGGGCCTTTCACCAGGCACAAACCAACCTGCTGCACAAATCAAAGTGAGTTTGGAGTCTTGCAGCCTGCCCAATCTCCTCAAGTGATGTGACCTCACTGCAAGAAGAACATTGAGGGGCTGGGGTGGGTCCAGAGAAAGGCAGGAAAGCTGGGGAAGGGTCTGGAGAACAGGGCTGAGGGACTTGGGGGTGTCCAGCCTGGAGAAAAGGAGGCTGAGGAGAGACCTCCTGGCTCTCTGCAGCTCAGCAGCAGGGTCCGGGGGTGAAGGCACTGCCCAGACAACTCCAGTGCCTGCTGGCAGCTGATTGATTCGTGGCCTTGGCCACCCTGAAGCTGTCTTAGCTCTCCTGTGAGCTGCCTTGAGATCCACTGTGGGGATCTGAGCTTGTGTCACCTTCTTCCCATGGTGGCTCTGCAGCTGTGGATGCTCAGCTCTGATCAGATGTGACATGGGAGGGAGGAGAAAAACCAAACCCAAATGGAAGTGGTTGGTTGGAGGCAGGAGAGGCTTTATTAGGGGAGGTGTTGATTACACAGCAGAGAGCCAAGGCAGGCTGCAGCAAGGTCCTGCAACTGCTGCATCAGAGCTGGGTGCAGCAGGGGTGAAGGGCACCCAGAGTCAGCTGCTCCCCACAGCAGAGCCCCTGGCTTCAGAGCCAGGTCCTGCTCGGCACCACTTGGGCTTTGCTTGCCCCATGCCTGTTGGCTATGCAGAGAGCAGAGCAAGGAAGTCAATTTCTGTGCCACATCTCCCCTGGAGCCAAGCTGGGGGCAGCAGCAGAACCTTCTGGGCAGTGCCAGCCTGGCAGGACTGGGGTTTGCTGGGGCTGGGCTGGGCGAGGGCACTGAGGCAGTGCCCTTGGTGAGGGCCCATGGCCATGGCAGAGCTCAGAGATAGGCTGGGGCCAGGTTTGGGTCCCCCCCGTCAGAAGGACACTGAGGGGCTGGGGCAGGGCCAGAGAAAGGCAACAAAGCTGGGGAAGGGTCTGGAGAAGAGGCTGGGGAGGAGCAGAGGAGGGAGCTGGGGGTGGTGAGGCTGGAACAGGGGAGGCTGAGGGGAGACCTCCCTGAGCAGAGGCTGGAGCCAGGAGCCAGGTGAGGATTGGGGTCTTCTGCCAAGGAAAGGGACAAGAGGAAGCTGCAGCAGGGGGGACTGGGTTGGATGTCAGAGAAAATGCCTCCACTGCAGCAGTGGTCAGGGGCTGGAACAGGCTGCCCAGGGAGAGGGAGTCCTGCAGACCTGGAACTGCAAGATGTGCTCTGGTGGCTGTGGTGGGGCTGGGTTGGCCTGGGTGGTCTCAGAGGGCTTCTCCAACCTCCACGATTCTCTGGTTCTGTTCACTGGCAGCCATGGGAAGAGGTCTTCGTGCAGCTGAGGTCTGAGCCCTGGAGACTGTAGATGTGAAGCTCTGAGGCCTTGAAGCCTCACACAGAGGCTGAGATGGAGAGGACTGAAGAAGGGCAGGTGTCCCTGGAGGTGTCTGTCCAGCAGCAGCTGAGAGCTCAGCCCTGGGTGTGCCTCCTGCTCTCCATCACCTGGTCCCTCTGTGGGCACCTCCAGGGAGCTTAGGGCTGCCCACACTTGTAGTGGTAGCAGTTGGACCACTGGTAGGAGCTGTGCTGGCACACAGGAGTTGGAGCACAGGGCTGGGGGCATCTCACAAGGCTTTGCTGCCCACAGTGTGGCACACAGAGATGGTCTCTGCCCAGAGAGCAAGGGTGAAGGGATGTGGGGCTGCAGGGGGAACAGGACCCTTCCACAATCTCAACACAGCCTGAGGAGCAGGGTGAGGAGCAGGGGGGGCTGCTCCGCAGGGTCTTCCTCACGGTGTAGAGCTTGGCACCTTTGGCAGCACAGGGGGCACAGGACCCACACTGCCCAGCACAGGGGTGGTGGCATTGGGTGAAGGCTGGCGTGGCAAACTTCACCCCACAGGGCACGACACACTTCTGCTTGTACTGGTAGCTGTAGTGAGACATGGTCCTGGCCTGGAGGGGAACCTGGGAACCAAGGCAAGGAGGGAAAGTGAAGGAGTCCTCTGCAGAACTGCTCTGGAAGCTGCCTTGCTGCTGGTGCAGCTTCCTGCTCTGAGCCTCTACCCTCATCCCCTTCAGCCTGTGCCAGCAGGGAGCAATTCCAACTCCATCTGGAGTGTGCAGAGAGCAAACGATGCCAGCTGCTGCCAGGGAGGGATGGGAACCCAGCACTGGCCCCACTCACCACTGCCCCACTGACTGCAGCAGTTGATAGCTCCAGAGTCTCCCCACCCTGTGCTGCAGAACTCCTTCCCTGGCTCCACTCTCAGCCTGCTCTGCCTCAGCTCCAAACCATTCCCCTGGGCCTGGCTCAGACCTCCTCATGCAGAGTCTCTCTGCAGCCTTCCTGCAGGATCCCTTCAGGCTCTGGCAGCAGCTCTGAGGTCCCCCTGGAGCCTTCTCCTTTCCAGGCTGCCCAAGCCCAGCTCCCTCAGCCTGTGCTCAGAGCAGAGCTGCTCCAGCCCTTGGCTCATCTTCTGGAGGCAGGGCTGGAGGTGAGGTCTCACAGACAGAAGTCAGCATCTGATATAACTGCAGCCACCTACCTTGGTCTGTCCTGGGGGTCAGGGTCAGCTGCTAGCAGAGGCAGTGCTTGAGCCACTGAAGTGAGAGAAGAAATAAAGGAGTTCAGAGCCTGTCAAAGCTGAAGTTGGTGGTCCCCAGATTGCTGGGTCAGAGGGGAAAGATCAGACCAGGCTGGAAGCAGCTCTGCAGACCTCAGGCTCAAGCTAGAAAAACCTGACCTGGCTGTGGATGGTAGAGGAAAGAGGGGCAGAGGTGGCCCAGGGAGAGGAGAGGAGAGGAGAGGAGAGGAGAGGAGAGGAGAGGAGAGGAGAGGAGAGGAGAGGAGAGGAGAGGAGAGGAGAGGAGAGGAGAGGAGAGGAGAGGAGAGGAGAGGAGAGGAGAGGAGAGGAGAGGGGCAGAGCTGGCCCAAGAAAGAGCCTTCAGGAGCAGCATCTCCCTCTTGATCCGCAGTGCCAGAGCATCTCTGCAGGACCCACGTCCAAGCTCCCAGTGCCACCAAAGGACACTTTTGGCAGCTGGGAACAGAAAGAAGTCAGCAACTCACCAAGCTCCTGGTGGGGGGATGAGACCTGGGCTGGAAGCCTGGAGCCAGGTGGGTTTTATATGGCCCTTTGGGACTGCCTGGAAAAGCTGAGCCAGTGTGGGTCAAACCCTAATTGGCACAGGGGGAGATTTGCTCCTGCCCTGCTTCTCCCCTGGCTGTAATTGCTTTACTCACCTGTGAGCATCACAGGGTTGTTATCCCCAGAGGAGCTGAGGTGCTCCTCACACCCTGTGCCTCCTTTCCAGGCCAAACCTTTATGGGAGAGGCAGAAGCCAATTTTTGTTCCTTTGACCTCATTAGTGGTGCCCAGGATATCTCTGACCTCTTCCCTGGCAGCATCTTTCAGCAGACTGGGGAGCAGGCAGCAGTGGGGGGAGTGGGTCAGTGGTCCTCTTCATTACTCCACTTTCCCTCTTCCTCATAGAATCCCTGAGTGGTGGGAAGGGAGCTCTGGAGATCACCTCCTGCACCCCTCCTTCTCCAGCAGGGTACTCACAGCAGCTTGCCCAGGGTGGGGGTTGGAAGCTCTCCAGAAAAGGACACTCCACAGCCTCTCTGAGCAGCCTGCTCCAGGTCTCCTGCACCCTCACCCCAAACAGCTTTCTCCTCCTGCTCAGCTGCAACCTCCTGAGCTCCACTTTGTGCCCCTTGGCTCTTGGCCTGGTCCTGGGCACCACCGAGCAGAGCCCAGCCCCAGGCTCCAGGTTGTTGGGGTTGATCTCTTCTCCCTAGGTGATAGAATGAGAGGAAATGGCCTCAAGTTGCACCAGAGGAGGCTCAGGTTGGCCATGAGGAACAATTTCTGCCCTGCAAGAGTGGTCAGGGCCTGGCCCAGGCTGCCCAGGGAGCTGGTGGAGTGCCCATCCAGGGAGGTGTGCAAGAAACCCGTGCCCATGGCGCTGGGGGGGAAGCATAGCTTGGTGCCATGGTGGGGCTGGGTTGATGTTTGGCTCAATGATTCCAACCTTAGTGACTCTGAGGGCTCAGGATGGGGAAGCTGCTGCCCCTCTGCCTGCTGGCTCAAGGCGTTGCCATCCCTGGCATCTTGCTGACTGCTGAGCCTCAGCTTCCTGCCCAGGCTGCTGTTTATCACAGTGATAACCTCACCCTGGCAGCTGCCACTCAGCCCCGACTGGGCTGCCAGAGGCATCTTCCACCTGTTGCTCCCTCTTGCATCAGGGCTTCAGGAGGCCTTTTATTGGCCAAGCCACTCGCTGGAAAAAATGCCTGAGAAGGTCCTGCCTGGACCACACCTTAATTATGGTCCTTTTCTGTCCAATTCACTAATCAGGTCAGGATTTACAGCTCCCCAGGATGGGCTGCTTCATGGCATCAGCACTTGGCCTTGCCCTGCTCTCCTGGGCTTCATTGCTGAATGCTGATGAATGCCTGCACCCAGCAGGGCTGCAGGAGCTGCTCTGGGGATGCAGAGAGCTCAGTTTGTGCTGTGTGGAGAGCTCTGAGCAGGGGTCAGCCTCAGCAGCACAGAGCCAGGGACCTGCCTGCTCCTCAGCCAACACCACCATGAAGCTGCCCACACCATGCCCAGATGTTAGAGCAGGTCCAGAGGAGGCCACCAAGACAATCAGGGGCTGGAGCACCTCAGGCTGGGCGAGCTGGAGTTGCTCAGCCTGGGCAAGAGAGGGCTCTAGGGATACCTTAGAGCAGCCTGCCAGGGCTCCAGGAGAGCTGGGGAGGGAATTGTGCAAAGGCCTGGAGTGGCAGGATGAGAGGTGATGGCTTCAGACTGGAAGTCAGACTGCCAGGCTGGACTGAGATGGGACCTGAGGAGGAAATTCTTCCCAGGGAGGTGCTGGGGCACTGAAACAGGTTGCCCAGAGGACCTGCAGGGGCTCCAAGCCTGGCAGTGTTCAAAGCCAGGTTGGATGGGACCTCGACCAGCCTGGGCACGGCAGGGGATTGGCACTGGAAGATCTTTCAGGTCCCTTCCAGCCTAACCCAGCCTGTGACTCTCTCAGACATTTCCCCCTGGCTTCTGCAGCCCTTCCTGGGCTGACTCAAGGACATTTTCTCCCAAGCAAATTGTTGGTTACCACCTGCCAGGAACAAGCCCATCCGTGGAGGACATCAGCAGGATCCAGATCAGCCTCCTGTCACTTTCCAGCTGGCAGAGTCAGCAGAGAGCCTCTCTGACAGGGCAGGGAAGCAGAGGGTGGGGATGGGGGGTGGAGGTCAAGCTGCTAATTGCAAAGAGCAGCTCCTGTAAAACTGCTGCCATTGATTAGCAGAGGTAAGAGCAAAAAACGTGTTTGGGAGCTGCTGAGGAGGTTTCTGTGTGGCTGAGTCATGCCCTGGGCACTCCAGGGGCAATATAAAAGTGCTCCTCAGCAGCTCCTGGGCATCAGTTCCCTTTGCTCTCTCTTGTGCACCAGGTAAGTCTGAGCTGAACTCCACCAGCCCTCTGCTTGTGGTCCTAAGTCAAGCTGCAGCCTGTGCTCTGTCACCAGCCTGAGGTTCTCTTGCTGCAAGTGAAGTGTTGACTTTCCAGCTGCTGCCTTTGGTGGATGCAGAAGTGGCTGATGAGCTCCACATCTTTCCCAAGGAAACTCCTTTCCAGCTGTGCTGGTGGCCAAAGGGTCTGCAGGGCTCTTCTGGGAGCTGAGCTCTGCCACTTCTGCCTTTGCTGCTCAGCTGTTCCTCGGACGCTTGCCCGCCAAGCCTGAGGGACTTTGCCTTTCTAACGCTCTTCCCTCCCCCCGCAGGCTGCGCAGCCCCGCGGAATGCTGTCCCCGAGCTCCTGCAGTGCGCCCCGGTGCGGGGTGGCTGTGCCGCAGCCCATTGCCGACAGCTGCAACGAGCCCTGCGTGCGGCAGTGCCCGGACTCCACCGTGGTCATCTACCCCCCTCCGGTGGTGGTCACCTTCCCGGGGCCCATCCTCAGCACCTTCCCGCAGCAGAGCGTGGTGGGCTCGGAGGGAGCCCCCGACGTGGGGAGCGGCACTGCTGCTGCCCGGGTCCCGGGGGGCTCTCGCGTCTATGGCGGCGCCAGCTGGGGGCGAGGGTACCCTGTCGGAAGCTGCAACCCTTGCTAGACCCAGTGGGAGCTGCTGCTGACGCAAGAGCCATGCCCAGGAGATGCCAAGCAGGATGGGGCTGAGCCCCAGGGCACAGCACTGAAGAAGGGTTGGGGCTTTGGGGCTGCCATTAAACGCATCTGGAGGTGCTCAGAGCTCCTGGAACGTTCCTTTGTGTCCTTCTCTGTCATGGGATCACGGAATGCCTTAGGCTGGAAGGGACCTCAAAGCTCAGCCAGTTCCAATCCCCCTCCAGGCAGGGACACCTCCCACTAGAACAGGTCGCTCAAGGCCTCATTCAACTTAGTTCTCCCGAGTCTGCCTTTGCTGCTGCCTGCCACGGTGGGCTGGGGCTGGATGATCTCCGAGGTCCCTCCCAACCCGAGCCCTCCTGCCAGTCTGAGTGCTCTGTGCTGCTAACTCCTTCCCTGTGGCACGGAGGTGTCACTGTGGGATGAAGGAATCTGGGATCTGGGATCTGCTGTCAAAGCCTGCCCAGGTCTCTGCAGGCTCCGGCTGCGGCTGCTGCTGCCTTGACAAAAGGGCTGGAGTCAGCCAGGCTCTGCTCTTTGTTCTCCTCCCGCCGGGATCAGGGCTGGGGATCGCCGCAGAGCTTGCCCAGGGAAGCAGCAGCAGCCGTGGTGAGTCAGGGAGCAGCCAAGCACAGCTCGTGGGCAATGCTCTGTGCTCTGTCATCCTGCTGCCTCCTCATTAAACACCTCCTTGCGACACCTCTGTGCCTGCCTCTGCTTCCCCTCTGCTGCTCCTGGAGGCTCAGCTGCTCTGCCCTGCTGTGCCAGCCTGGTCCTGCTGGGCTGCTTCAACGACATCCTCCAGGGGCTCGGCAGGGGGGGTCTGAGCGTCCCCTTCCCACGGCAGCCTCCGGGCTGTGGCTGTCACCTCACGAAGCTGCTGCCCACAGCTTTGCTTTCGGTGTTCCTGCTCACGCTGGGCTCTGTGGAGACCTTTCCTTGGCCTGGGTCTTGCTGCTGCTCTCACCTGGTGTCACCTACAGCGAGCAGAGCTGCTTGGAGCAGCAGCTACGAGCCAAGGCTGGGCAGCTTTGTGTGTGAAAAGAGCATTTCTGGCTTGGTCTCCTGGGTTAGTGCAGCCCAGGCCATGCCACTGCTGCTCTGCTCCACCTTCTACAGCAGCCTGACTTGGGGCTGGTGGTGCCCACCCATGGAATCTGGAACCTCCTCAGGACCACGCTGACAATAAAGCTTTGTGCTCTGCCCGTTTGAGCTGTGCTGTTTCACACTTTTTGTCCAGGGAAAAGCAGAATTCAGAATTAAAACAGGGGTGGAAATGTTGAGTTGTCTCCTGGCAGTCTCTCCCTGGCTGACTTTTGTCCTGCTCTGTGAGGGAAATGAGGCTGGGCAGCAGCTGGGACAGTAACTGGCTGCTGAGGAGCCTCAGCAGTGATTAGAGCTGATGCTCTCCAACCACAGGAATCCTGCCCTGCCGAAGAGACACCCCCAAAACCTCAAAAGCCAGGTTGGAGGAGTCCTCATTGTGCTGCTAATGGCTCATTGGAAGTGAACTGCAGCTTCGTAGTGGCTGTGGTGGTGGTGGTTGGGCTGGATCACCTCAGAGGTCTTCTTCACCCCTCATGATCCCGTGCTTGCTACTGAGGTCTCCCAGCGGGAATGGCTTGGGTTGGAAGGGGCCTTCAGGATCATCTCTGCACTTCAAATCTCCCTCTGGCAGCTCCAAACCATCCCCACCAGGCCCTGCCACCACAGGTCCTGCTCCAAACTCTGTCCCCAGCATTCTGCTCAGCTCTCATCATCTGGAAGTTCTCCAGAAGGTCTCCATGGAGGCTTCTCCTCTCCAGGCTCTACTCCCTCAACCCTTCCAGCTTGGCCTCCCAGCAGAGCCCTTCCAACACTTCTGTGGCCTCCTGGAGCTGTTCCACTCCCAGACTGCTCTGCAGTCAGAGGGGGTTTGGGATAAATTCCCTCTTCCAGGAGGTTCTCAGGCCAGCAGTGGAGCTGAGTGCTGGAGGCAGGTCCTGTGGCCGGGCTCATCCCCTGGGTTGCTCACTGGGTCCATCTAAATGTCTAATGGGATAACGACAGCCTGCTCCCAGGAGCTCCTGCGCTCGGGAATTGGAGTGGAATGAGAGGAGCTGAGTTTCTGTTAGCTAAATGAGCTGCCCTGCCGGCTAGGACAGTGCCTGAGGGCAGGCAAGGAGCTGCTCTCAGCAGCTTCCCCCCAGCCCTGGGGCAGAAAGCCCCAGAAAGGGGAGAGTGCTGCTCACACAGCACCAGCCGTGGCGACCCTGCTGCAGCAGGGCTTGGCCTGGCAGCTCTCCAGGGTCCTTCCAAGGGAACAAGCATCAGGAATGCTGCTCTGCTGGCAAACTGGACCTGCTGCTGTGGGGGCCAAAGGATCCTGAACAGGTTGAGAATTTGGTGTGGTTGTTTTTGCTTCCTCTCTCCCTCTGCTTCCCTGTGGAGCCTCCTGCACCGTTCCTGCAGGAGGGACGAGCCTGGAGTGCTGCAGGAGCGGAGCTGACTTTATGGTGCTGGGAGACTCCAACATTCCTCCACCTTTCCCAGGGGCACCCTGCCCTGTTTGCTGCTGACAGCAGCGAGCAGCAGGATTACTGCAGCTGTCTCAACAGCTCTGCCAGCTTAGAAGGGCTGAGCTGATGCCCTGCCAAGGTGCCCTCCTAGGAGGCTTGGGTGGAGGTTGCTGCCCTGAGCTCTTCCTGGAGCATCCTGATCCAGTTCCATCTTGCTCAAAGGAGGGCACAGAGCTGAGTTCTGAGCAGTGAGGCAGCAGGACCAAACCCTTCCCTTGGCCATGGCTGCTCCTTCCTGCAGCCTGATGTAACTGGAAGTGTCCCTGCTGAGTGCAGGGGCTAGGACAAGACACCCTTGGAGGGCCCCTCCTGAGCACTCTGTGGCTCTGAGCCTCAGGGGCTCTGCTGCTGCTGTTACCCAGCTCAAGGTCAGATGGCTGCAGGAAAGCAACGGCCTGGATGTGGAGAGATGGACTTGGGGCTGCAGCAAGAGCTTCTGTGGCTGGGGACTGCTCTCCTGCCACTGCTTTTCTGCCCATGAAAGTGCTTCTCCAAGCTGCTCCACCCTTGACCCTTTCCTCTCCTTTGCCCCCTCAGCTGAGGAGTGCAGAGCTGCTTGAGTGCCACCAGAAGAGGGGGAGAAGCCATCTGAAAACCAGCCCCAAGTTGCCCCTCACAGTCACTGCTGCCAAGGCTTTGACTCCCAGTGATGCCTTTGATGATGAGATCCCTCTCTGGCCTGTGCTTGCTGAACCACCTTGTTCCAAGCTGCATCACCACCTCTCATGTTAGGAATCTGAACCCAGGCTCCTTGATCTCCTGAGGTGACCTGGCAGAGGCTGGCAGCAGCTCCCTGCAGAACCTGGCTGCTCAGTTTGCAAAGATCTCCTGTGGCTTTGTTGCCTTTGCTCTCTCCTCTCAGGTGTCTTTAACCTTGGCTGTCTTTGCTGCCCTTGGCAGCTCAGGAGACTTCTACCTATTCCCTAGCTTTGGAAAGTTGTTTTCTAAGGACAAAGCCCAGCTTGCTCCACTGACCCAGCACCACCATGGCCACTAAACCATGGCCCTAAGTGCCACATCTGCATGTTTTTTGAGCACCTCCCTCGGCAGCCTGTTCCAGTCCCTGACCACTCTTGCAGGACAGAAATTGTTCCTCGGGTCCAATCTGAACCTCCCCCAGTGCAAGTGGAGGCCATTTCCTCTCTTTCTGTCACCTGATACTGCAGAGAAGAAACCAACCCCACCTCACTCCAACCTCCTTTCAGGGAGGAGCTGTAGACAGCAATGAAGTCTCCCCTCAAACTTCTTCCTAGATTGGGAAACAAGTCGGGATTGGAGCATTCCAGGTGGGGATGTGCTGATGCTCAGTGTGGTGATGCTCAAGCATCTCCCTCTTCTTTGGCTGCTCAGAGCAGCAGCTCTGCTGGTCCCTCTGCAGTGGTGTATGAGTGCAGACCAAAGAAGTCTGAACCCCTTGGCATCAAGCAAAGAGATTTTAATGAAGATGAGGAGTGAGAGAGAGAGAACAGGTTTACAGTTTTACAGAAGGGCCTTCAGCAAGCAGAGCTGGATGGATGGTGGCTGGATGGATGGTGGCTGGATGGATGGTGGCTGGATGGATGGTGGCTGACTGCTGGCTGGCTGCTGGCTGCTGCCAGTGGTGGAGTTGGACAGTCCAGATTCGGTTCTTGCTCACAGAGCTGCCCATAAGCCAAGCTCACTGCAGATGAGGCTCAGCACAGCTGCACACCAGGAGCTTCTCTGCCAGATGTCATCTGTGGTGAAGCTCAGAGCCAAGCACAGGAGACTTGCTCATGGTGTCTGCAGTCTCCTTTGCTCTGGCTGTGAATTAACTCAGGAGACAATTGGCCCACACCTGAGAGTCTCCCTTTGCTCCAGCAGTGATGCTTCAGTGCTTGTGCTCTGAAGCTGCCTCAGTGCTTGCTGGGACTCAGGTTGCCCTTCTTAGAGGAACAGCTGTAGAAAGAGGAGATACCAAAGAGGGGCACAGGGCAGCCTGGCACCGCCTGGCCTCAGGCAGAGCAGGGTGCTTGGCATCTCTCGGTAGCGCAATCTTAGCCAGGAGCCTGGGTCCTGCATTCCACTGCTGGGCTGCTCTGTCAGTAGAAGGCTCCACTTCCAAAACCAGAGAAGGGGTAGCCAAACCCAAACCCATACAGGTCCCCATACCGGTCCCCATACCCATAGAAACCTCCAAACCCAGACAAGCCTCTGCTCCCACCCAGGGACCCAAAGCTCCTGTAGCCATAAGGGCTGCTGTATTGGCACTGCTCACGGTAGTAACCATAGGGGCTCCCGAATCTGTAGCCATTCAGGCCCCCAAAACCATAGAGGTCTTCACAGGCAAGCAGGGAGCAGCAGGCATTGTTGTAGGAGTCCCTGTAGAAGGTCATGGTTGGCAGATGCAGGCAAACCTGAAATGCACACCCAGGAGCAAGTGAGTCCACAGGCTGCTGGCAGCAGGGGAAAAGGCTCAGAGCTGGCAGAGAGCTGAGGAAGTGAAGCCTGCTGCCTCCATCCTCCCAAACCCAGCCCATTGCTGGTTGTAACCTTCTGAATCCCAAACAACTTCTTTGTTCTTCTCCCCCTCAGCTTTTCAGAATGGCTACAAAGATCAGAGGGTATTAGGCACTGGAAGGGACCTCTGGAGAGCTTGGGGTCCTACCTCAAGAGGAGCTTTTGCCTACTGAGAACTGAACTTCCCCAGCCCAGGAGCTAACGAAATTCAAAGAGATTGCCAAGTGTCTGCTGGGAGCAGTCCATGGAGTGTCACCCATGGGGCTGAGCTCCCTGCACGTCAGCCCTGCAGCTCCCAACACTTCGGCATTGGAACTGTGAGGTTATGGTTGGCCTCAATGAGCTGAAGGTCTTCTCCAACCAGGCAAATCTGTGAATTCCCAAAACTTCATGCTCTGAGCTCCCAACACTTCATGCTCTGAATTCCCTACACTTCATGCTCTGAGCTCCCAACACTCAATGACAACACAGATCCCTCACAGCTGACCCGGTGGTAGCAAACTTCCACCTTTTAGGGCCTCTCTAAGCTCCATCTCTCTGCCCCACACAAACGCTCCCACAGCCAAGCAGCCACACACCCAGGCAGAGGGATCTCAGGCGAGGGCAGAGTGGGCACCGACTCACCTGGTTCACCAAGGGCAGCGAGGTGAGAGCAGTGGCTGCAGCCCTGGTGGTGTGGGTCCCTATATATAGGGGTGCTGGTGTCCAGCCAACGTCTCTGGCTGCTGTGGCCGCAGGGGTGATTGCTGTGACGCAGCAGATGACACCTCCAGACCTTTCATCTCCAAGGCAGCAGAAGGGGCCCAGCACATTGCTGGGCCTCAGCACACTGCTGCTAAAATTGCTGTGGATTCTTTGTAGCTGCCTGGGAATCATTTTGGGGACATTTAGATCATTACTGCTTGCGCAACCTGCTCGGGGGACTGCCAGGGGCTTGGAGGAGCTTTGGCTTGGCTGTGCCAAAAGGCAGCAGAGCATCTGCTCAGCACCACAGCACCACAGAGCTGCCTGGGCTGGAAGAGAGCTCTAAGATCATAGAGTCCAACCTCCAACCTAAGGCCACGAAACCACATCCCCAAGTGGTTCTTGATCACCATGGCCTGGGAGTTGACCACTGACATTGGTGGAGGTCTCCTGCCACCACCTTTGTGTGCCTCTGGCTCCCCAGCAGCAATTCTGAGGAGGGTTTCCAGCTGCCTCATGACTGCAATTCCTCCTCCCCATTTTAAACAAATCTTTTTCTAGCTTTTACTTTTTTGGCATCAAATTATGAGGGCTTGGGAAGAGGAGGCCTTGATGAGCTTGGCCAGGGCCCAGGTTATTAAATCTGGGGGTGTCCCTCGGTGACAAAGTATTAATATTGAAATAGTGCAACCCTCTGCAAACTGAGAACATTAATGAGTGCTGATGAAGTGCTTTGGTATTCAAAATTCTGAGGAAGCCTCAGCATCCTGCTTGCTCATTACTGCCCTTGTTTTGCAGTCAAATTAATGCCAGGAATTAGGTGAAGGTCACCCAAGGAGCTTTGCAGCCAGCTCCAGCCTCCCTCACCGTTCTCCTGCAGGTGATGCAAGGAGGCTGAGCAGCTGAGAAGCAGAACCTAAGCACAACTCCTCGGTAAAACAGCATCCAGGGCATTTCAGGGTCCTCATGGCTCATTCTTGTCACAGCATCACAGCAACATCCAGCTTGGCAAAGCCCCTCAGGATCACCAAGTCCAACCTAGCACCCTGCTAGATTCACCTTAAACCATACTCCTGAGCACCACATCCCAACGACCCTGACACACATCCAGCCCAAGTTCCAGCCTGCATCCTTCACTGCGTCCTGTGGCACTCAGGGGCAAGCCCCTGCATGAGCTCAAGTACCACCAAGGCTGCAGCTTTGCCCTGGGGCTCCTTGGCCCTGCTCAGGACATCCTTTCTGCTCATGCATCAGCTTGATTCTTCACAGGGGAAGAATGCAGCTAAAGGCTCATTTGTGCTGCTCCTGTTTCTTGGAATGATGCAGTTTAACACCAAAAGCCTAAATTCCCTGGAGGTGTTCTGGACCTGTGCGCATGGCACCTGGGGTCGTGGTTTAGTGGCCTTGGTGGTCTTGGGCTGGTGGCTGGGCTTGACCTGAGAGGACTTTTCCAACCCCAAACGAGTCTATAATGAAATAAAACTGTGCCCCAGTGCCTCACTTTGAGATTTTCAAACACCTGGGCAGATTCTGTTCCATTTTCACTCAACATTTCTCTCTCCCCAGTGTTTTTGGTGCTTTTTTTGGGGGGGAGGAGGGAAGCTTGAAAGACTTTTGTGGGAAAACAACCTTTAGTTTTGACAGCAAAGACAATAAAATGGTATCAGGAATGTGGTTGGCCCAGAACACCTTAAGATGAAAGAAGCCTGTAATATGTGTGCAGGGAGGCTGGAACAGAGTAATGACCCCAAACAAAGAGAACATTACACTAATTGAAGATATGACGCGGACAGGCAAATTTGCTTTCCAACCAATAAGGCTCCAAAGCTTTGGGCTCCACAGGGCAGCTTAGATAAGCCAAGAAGAGTATAAAAAGAGCTCAGGACTGAGGCTCCTCATCAGCTCTTCTCCAGCCTTCCTTCTCCCAGCCAGCTCGGTAAGGCTCTGCTCCTATCAATCTCTTCCTCAGGGTTAGGAATCTGGGGGTCGTCTGTGCCAGGGCTGAGGCTTCTCTGCTGTCTGAGGTTAAAGCCTTGTGGCTGTGCTCACTGCATGCAAGAGTTGGGGGGCTCAAGATTCAAAGGTGGGGGATGAAGCACTCCTGGTTCTGTTGGCACAGGTTGAGGGCATCTTGGTTACCCAGGAGAGGCTGTTGGTGATGAGGTCTGCAGAGCTGCCTCCAGCAGTGTCAGAGAAGAGTTTCCTCTCCCCTTGGTGCTGCCATAACTCTTCTGGGTTACCTCTAGGGAGGCCTTCAGCTCTGCTGGCAGAGCAGCTCCAGAGCCTCTGACATCTGCTGCCAGCACTGCCAGACACAAAATTGGTGCAAACCACTGAAATGGGAGTGGGAGAAATGGTCCTGAAGGCTGGAGGGTGTCAGCATGGCAGAGGTCAAACACCTGCATCCTTCTTGGGGGTGAGGGTTTGGGAATGCAGAGCTGATATCAGACAAGAACCTTAGCACTGTTCACTCCTAACAGTGCTCTCCAGGAGCAGTCCTGGGACAGCCACAAGGAGGCTTTGGTCCAGGCAGGCAGATTCCAGAGCCTGCCCTTTCACCAGCAGGAGAATAATTGCTTGGACCCAGGGGGTGAAGGAGAGCAGGGCAGGAACAGGAGGGAACAAGATGCTGAGGAATTTGTCATCATGTTCATGGAATGGTTTGAGTTGGAGAGGATCTTCAAGATCATTCAATTCCAACCTTCCTGCCATGGGCAGGGACACTTCCTGCTGGAGCAGCTTGCTCCAGGCTACATCCAACCTGGATTTGGATACTGCCAAGCTTGGAGCCCCCACAGCTTCTCTGGGCAACCTGTTCCAGTGCCTCAGCACCCTCATGGGGAAGGATCTCTCATCTCAATCTGGCTTCTTGCAGTCTGAAGCCATCACCTCTCGTCCTGTCATGGCATTCCCTGATGGAGTTCCTCCCATGTTCCTCACTGAATGTCTGGAGGGACACTTCCATGCATTTCCTGCTCCTGCCCTCGTCCAGATGGGGGCAGGGAGCAGCTCTGAGCCCTCAGCCTGCTCCTGCCGCTGCAGGGATTTATTTGCTCCTTCTCCTTTCCTCCCTGGTGCTGGCTGCAGGTTCAGCTCCGTGGCAGCAGGATGACTTTCCTCCAAGGCCAGTGCGAGGATGACTGCTACTCGCCCTGCGGCTACGGCACCACCTACACCTACCGCAGCTACGACTGCGGCAGCCCCTGCGGCTTCCGCAGCTACGGAGGCCTCTACGGCTCCCGCGGCCTCTATGGCTTCGGGGACCGCTACAGCTGCGGCAGCCTCTACGGCTCCCGGGGCCTCTTCGGCTCTGGGGACTGCTATGGCTATGGGGGGCTGTATGGTGGCTACCGGGGCTGGTATGGCTCTGGGGACTGCTATGGCTACCCAGGGCTTTACTCTGGCCGCTACAGCTACCCCTTCAGCTCGCGCTATGGCTCAAGGTTTGGCTATGGGGGCTGCTACTCCTTGTAGAGCCAGCAGGGAAGGCTCTCGGGGTGAAGATCAGTCCAGGCCTGCTGAGCACAGGTTGCTGGTGACCCTTGGCAGCAGCAGCCCCTGACCTGCAGAGCCCTGCTGCCAGCAGCCAGTGTTCCGCAGCGCTGTGCCAGTGCTCCTGATCATCCTCAGCTCCTGCACTGGGGCTGCTTGCTCTCAGGCCACCCAAACTCTCTACTCTGCATCAAAAGTTGCTGCTACTCCTTGGGTTCTTTGTAAATGGCTTTCGTGTTTCTGGCAACGATGGACAAAAACATCAGCTGTGGATGAATGGTGGAGGGAGGGGGTGAAGAGGCTCTGGGGTGTGGGGTTTCAGGTCTGTGCCTTCCGAGGTGTCTGTCTCATAATAAACCTCTGCTGCATCACTTCTGCGTTTCTGGGCTTATTTCTCAGTTGTGCTCCCTGGAGAAGAGAAGGTTTCCAGGAGACCTTGGAGTGGCCTTCCAGTGTCTGAAGGGGGCCTACAGGAGAGCTATGGAGGGACCATTTGCAAGGGCTTGTGATGTCAGGAGGAGGAGGAATGGGTTTGAACTGGCAGAGGGGAGATTGAAAATGGATGTTAGGAAGAAGTTGTTTACAGTGAGGGTGGTGAGGCCCTAGCACAGGCTGCCCAGGGAGGTTGTGGAGCATAGAACCACAGAATGTGATGTTCAGTCCCACTCTGATTCTGTGCTCCACAACCTCCCTGGAGGTGTTCAGGACCAGGTTGGATGAGGCCTTGAGTGACCTGTTCTAGTGGCAGGGGGATTGGAACTGGAGGTCCTTCTGGGTCCCCAGCTGGGGGCTGGAGCTTTGAGGTCCCTTCCAACCTAACCCATTCTATGATTCTATGATTTTTAAATCTCTGGAAACCTCTCCAGCACCACGCAGGCTGTGTGGCAAAGCTGTTCCCCTGCTGTGCTCAGGGATCTGCAAGCTGCAGGAGAGCTGCAGAGGAATCTGGGACAAGGGGCTGGAGTGACAAGCCAAGGGGTGATGGCCTCAGACTGGAAGAAGCTGGATTGAGATGAGATGTGAGGAGGAAATTCTTCCCCAGGAGGATGCTGAGGCACTGGGACAGGATGCTCAGAAAGGTTACGTGGGCTGCAGGCCTGGCAGTGTTCAGGGCCAGGCTGGATGAGGCCTTGAGCAACTTGGGCTGGTGGGAGATGTCCCTGCCCATGTCAGGGGCTTGGCACTGGCTGAGCTTCCAGGACCTTTCCAACCCAGCCACGCTGTGATTTCAAGCATGATGAAGGCTGCTGCAGCTCAGTCGTGCTGCAAAGTGTCCGCCAGAAGCTGGGCACAGCTTGGGGAGGTAAAGGCAAAACTCGTGGAGGAATATTTGTGCCCAACAACTGCATTCACTGGGACCAGCTGCTCTGAGGGCAGAGGGATAGGAACTGCTTTGCCATCACTGGGGCCAAAAAGTGCCTTCAGGATGCCACCACTTTGCATTCCTGTAGGCTGGGGCCAGGGAAGAACAGAACTGGGACTCTGCCCTGGTTCAGTTTTTTCATGCAGGAAAGGTTTTAATGCAGTAAGAAAAGAAGGTGACACAGATCTGGGGAGATGACAGCTTTGGGGTGCTGGGAAGAGCTGCAGGAGGTGAGTCACTGCAGGGTGCAATAAAGAAGATTCCTCTTTGCTGGAGCTGTTGTTCAGCCTTCAGGCCCTTGTAAATCCAGATCAAAGTGGAGCCAGCTGCAATCCCTCTCCATTACGCAGCACTGCAGCAGCTCACTGCAAGCAACTCTGGAAAGTGCAGCTGACACCAAAGCCATTTCTGCAGAAGTCCTTCAGCTCTCCTGCAGTGCCTGGGAGAAGCTCCAAGCGAACTGCAGGACGCTGCGGGAGGCACAGGAAGGGGTTTCAAAGGCAAGAGGGTGTGAGGAGAGAGCTCCCATCTGAGAAAGGCAGGAGGGAGCAGGCAGAAGAAGCAGCAGAAGTGCCAAGAGAGTTCAGTGAGCAGCGAAGCTCCCCTTGGCCAGGAGCCTCAGCTGCTGCCCCGGGGGTTCAGCACTGCCCTGAGCATTGCCCCTGGGGGAGCCTTGGTCTGCACTCGCCGGGCCGGGTCGATGCCAGTCCTGGGGACACTGTCTCGGGCTCAGCAGCAGGGGTAGCAGCAGCCGTAGCTGTAGCTGCAGCAGGTCGGGTAGCAGTACCGAGTGCTGCAGGAGCTGCCGTAGCTGCAGCGGCTCCTGTAGCTGCAGAGGGTGCTGTAGGCACAGGGGTTGCAGCGGTAGGTGCGGGTGCGGCGCACGGTGCGGTAGCAGGGGGAGCAGCAGAGGCTGTAGCAGGGCGAGCAGCAGAGGCTGTAGCAGGGTGAGCAGCAGAGGCTGTAGCACGGGGAGCAGCAGGAGGACATCTTGGGGTGGAGGGAGGGAGGCAGCAAAACCTGGAAGAAAGCAGCAGGTTAGGGGTAGGCTTCAGGCTGCAGGGAGCAGAGGCTTGGTGGGAAGTCTTGAGGGTGCCCTCAGGCTCTCCTTTTGGCCTCCCTGTTACCCAGCCCCTTCCTCTGCTCCCTCTTCAGCAGACTCAACCACCAGACCCAGTTTCCATCCTTTATCTCCTCTGTTCCTGCAGACCAGAGCTGCTCCACCAACCGCAGAGAGCCTGAAGCAGCTCCTGTGACTTGCACACTCGTGGGTGCAGTGGTGCAGAAGGTTCTGCCAATCTCCAACCTAACCCTGCCCTGGCACAGTTCCAGGCCATTTCTTCTTCTCTCAGCTGAGACTCGGGAGCAGAGCCCAACCCCCCCGGGCCCCAGCCTCCTCTCAGAGAGCTGCAGACAGCAGTGAGGCCTCCCTCAGCCTTCTCTTCTCCAGGCTGAAAACTCTCAGCTCCCTCAGCTGCTCCTGAGCCTTCTTCTCCAGGCCTTCACCCATCTGAAGGCTCCACATCTCACCACCGGTACTGAGCCTCCATCCCTCCACATTCCCAACTCTTTTACTCTCCAGATTGAACTCCCACAGGAGAAAAAGCTTCTCCCAGAGGATGTTAGCAGAGAGCTCACTCCCAAGAAAAAGGAAGCTCCAGGAAGCAAGATCTGAACTTACCAAGTTCACGGAGGGAGCCAAGCAAGAGGCAGTGTGAGGAGTGTGGGGTTCAGGGCCCTTTTATACTGCTTCCCAGAGCTGGGAATTCCATGCAGCTCCCTGAGCACTTCCACCCTGTTAGTCACAGACCCATTTGGGAAGCAGCTCAGCAGCCCAATTGCTGTAATTATTCCCCCCCCACATTTAGGACAATTTTCAGATTCCTCTGGTACCAGGTTGTGATTAAATCTGGAGGAGATTCTTTCATCTTCCAACTTTCCAGGACAAATGAGTTTCGTGGAATCCACCAGGGGACAGCTGGGAGTGAGCCTGGAGGCTACGAGAACGGCTGCAGAGGCTGTTAGCTGGCAGCTGCCTGGGTCCTGCAGGGAATGGCCCTCGCAGTGCAGGAGCACTCTGCAGGTTATGGGGTCAGGCAAACTGCCCAGGGAGGGAAGAGGCCTGGCAGGAGCTGCTCAGGGCCCTCTGCAGCCGTTTTGATTCATTTCCGTCGCAATTAACGAGAGGATTCCATCGATTCCTGCAGCTCCTGCTCCTGCCTCTAATTTGCTGCCTCCACTGCGAGGAGCTCAGGCCGAGGCAGGGATCAATTAACCAAGAGCTGAGCAATGAGGCTCAGGCTTAGGGGCTGCAGTTTGCATTTTTTTCCTCTCTTCTCTGGATGAAATCATTAGAAAATGATGCTGGAATCATTGTCTTGTGACACCTTCTGCTCTGTCCTGCCCTGGGGAGGACACCTCTGGAGTGCTGGGGCCAGTGCTGGGCTCCCCAGTTCCAGGCTGACTGGGAGCTACTGGAGAGCAGCCAGGGGAGGCTGGGAAGGTGCTGAGGGGCCTGGAGCAGCTCTGGGAGAAGCAAAGGCTGAGAGCCCTGGGGCTGAGAGCCTGCAGGAGAGCAGCCCCGGAGGGCATCTGAGCAGTGCTCAGAAAGAGCTAAAGGGGTCTGAGGGGTGAAAGGCTGGAGCCAGACTCTGCTCAGTGCTGCCCAGGGACAGGGCAAGGGGCAAGGGGCACAAAGTGGACCCCAGGAGGCTCCATCTGCTGATTGCCCAAGCAGCAGCTCAACAATGTGAGGACTTCATGCACTGCAGTCAGTGCCTGCTGAGTGCATTCCAGCCTCAGCTGTGCTGCATTCGAGCCTCCAGAGTGCACTGAGACACAGAATCTGAACCTCCCTCCGGTGCCTGCAGGCCTGACACAGACCATGGCAGGAGAGCAGGCAGCAGCTCAGGCTCCCTCTGCCCAGCACCTGCCAAGGTTTCCCTGCTGCCGTTTCTCCAGGTCCTGTGTGTGAGCTGCCAGCTGGGACCTTCCCATCCCTGCCCTGGCTGGGCACACAGAAGGGATTTTTCTAAGCAGGGAAAGGAGAAATCACTTCTTGGGGGGTTTGGTGGTGAGGTGGAGCTGGATCCCTCCCTGTCTGCACTGGGATGGTGCCTGCAATCTCTCAGTTTCCCTAAGGACAAGCCCTGCCTAGCCTGGGGCTTCCCTTCCCGGGTCTGTTTGTTGCACAGCATCCAGCACAGGGCATTAATGCTGCAGTGACACAAACAAAGCCAAGTAAAGTCTTTAATGACTGTTTTGGGATTGATACCAGAAATTCTAATGAGGTTCAGCACTTTCAACCTGCCTGTTATTAAGCTCATTTAATATGCAAATGAGGCATGGCTCATTGCAGTGAAGGTCACCCAAGGAGGTATCTTTTTTTTTGAGGGGGGGGGGGGAAGCCCAAAGAAGGCTTTGGGGTTTGGTTGTCTTCTTCTGTGGGATGAAGCTGAGAGCCAACCAGGGGCATCCCTCAGCTCCCTGTGCCAGGCTCTCCCCACCTTCAGCATTTCTCCTTCTCGCCACTCCCAGCCTCCCTCTGGCACTTCCAAACCATCCCTCCTTGTCCTGCCACCAAATTCTGTCCCCAGATCTCTGCTCAGCACTGGAAGCTCTCCAGAAGCTCTTCCTGAGGCCTTGTCTCCAGGCTGTACCCTCCCAACCCTCCCAGCCTGGCATCCCAGCTGAGCCTTTCCAGCCTTGCTGTGGCCTCCCCTGGCCCTGCTCCAGCAGGTCTCTGCCTGTGCCGAGGGCTCCAGGGCTGCCCCATCCCTGCAGGGAGGGCTCTGGAGCTTCACAAACGTCCTTCTTGGAGCTGGGTGTTCTGCTCAGTCTGTCAGGTGCAGTGCACAGGAGTTGTGCTCTCCTGCAGGGAGCTGGGATCTAATTCAGGTCTCTGCAGGTTTGATGGGTTAGAAATATCCCAAACCTGTGACTCCTGATCCTTGATCACCTCTTGCCAAAGCCTGCAGCATTCCCCTGTCCTGGGATCTTGATATGCTAATGAAAGCAAAGGCTGAGCCCCAAGACCCCCAAGCCCATAGTCTGTGGGTGAAAGCAGGTCCCGTGCCTGGTGCTGCTGCGTGGGCTGGGGCAGCCTCATGGCTCTGGTGAGGAGGAAACCAATTTACACTAATTGGAGCTGTGATGTGGGCAGGAGAGTTTGGGTTTGCTGCTGCTTGTGCAGGTTGGAAGATGCTAATTTTGGGGTGCCCAAACAGCCCCACTGGGGCTGAGGCCATGTGGCTGTGTGTGTCCCCCCAAAAAACAAATAGCTGAGCACTGAAATGGCCTCCAGAAGGTCCCTTCCAGCCCAGCCAGGGTAGGATCCCACAGGAAATCCACAGGATCCTGCATCAGCTGACAGCTGCTTTGACCCTTACAAAGCAGAGCAGTGCCCAGAGCAGAGCTCCCTGCCAGGAGGCACCTCCAAACCCGAGCTCAGCTTCCGTGACCAGGTGAGGGAACATTGGTTTGTGTTTTCCAGCTGTGAGGGCAGCTGAACATCTGCAGCACAAGGCACTGGGCAGCACAGCCCAGCAGGGTGGACTCAAACAGCCTCTGTCAGTTGGTGATTAGTCTAAAAGAACTTTCCAGAAGCACCCCCAGGGTCCTTCTGCAGGCCCAGGAGGGTGAACCTCCAAAGCAGGGCTTGAAGGATGTCCTTGTGCTGAGGGCCCCAGGGCTGGGCACGGCACTGCAGGGGAGGTCTCTGCAGAGCAGAGCAGAGCAGAGCAGAGCAGAGCAGAGCAGAGCAGAGGGCAGGATCCCTCTATCCATCTCTGGCCATGCTGCTTTGGAAGCAGCCCAGGCTGCCACTGGCCTTCTGGGCTGCCAGTGCCCATTCCTGGCTCCTGCCCAGCTTCTCAGTCACCAGCACTCCCAAGGCCTTCTCTGTGGGGCTGCTTTCTGTCTCCTCACCCCCCAGCCTGAACTGGTAATGAGGTGAACCCTGGAGCAATCCTGTCCCTGGTGTTGGTGCCAAAGTCCCTGCACACAGCTCAGTGCCTGCTGGAGCTCCTTCAGGCTGGAAAACGTTTCCTGTTGGAAATCCCTTCCAAACCTCAGTCCTCTGGTGGCCTGAGATGACTCCAGACTGGAAACTGTCCCAGTAGGCTCATCCCAGCATCGTGGAGCTGACAGCCACTTTTGCTTCTCCCAGTCACAGTGCCCTGGAGCTAATTGCGGGCAAGAAGAAACTTCCCTTTGAAGCCTTATCTGGGATCTGGATCCTCTTCTCTCCCTTTGTGGGACACTTTCTGCTGATGGTGAAGGTTGTCAGATGCTCGCAGGATGCAGGCTGTGTGCCCAGCCAGGACAGGGATGGGAAGGTCCCAGCTGGCAGCTCACACACAGGACCAGGAGTGTCGGGGTACGGAGGCTGGCGAGAGGCGAGATCGGGGTACTGACGACTCGAGACAGCAGCCTCTAGGCATCTGTGCATCAGTACAACTTTATTAGGGTAGTGCAATAGCTTTTATAGGCCCCAGAGGGGGCGTCCACAACCAGCCTGGGGCTGGCAGAAGTAGACAGTACAGATTGGCTCCAAGTTATGTGTAAGGCAGAGATAGGTTACCTGTGGTAAACAACCTGTGAGTACCACCCAGGGGGGCTGGCCAGGGTCAGTCCCCCTTGGGGCTGTGTCCGCCCCGGGGGCCGGCAGATTCCACCCCCTGACAGCTGTGCGAGGGTTGCTCATGGGTCTGTTAGCTTAGGCCCCTGGGAATCAGTAAGACTCCAAGGACACTTCCCATCACAGGGCCTGATGTTTACATTCCATACCTCGCTGCAGGAGAAAGCTTCCCACACAGGAGAAACGGCAGCAGGGAAACCTTGGCAGGTGCTGGGCAGAGGGAGCCTGAGCTGCTGCCTGCTCTCCTGCCATGGTCTGTGTCAGGCCTGCAGGCACCGGGGGGAGGTTCAGATTCTGTGTCTCAGTGCACTCTGGAGGCTCGAATGCAGCACAGCTGAGGCTGGAATGCACTCAGCAGGCACTGACCGCAGTGCATGAAGTCCTCACATTGTTGAGCTGCTGCTTGGGCAATCAGCAGATGGAGCCTCCTGGGGTCCACTTTGTGCCCCTTGCCCCTTGCCCTGTCCCTGGGCAGCACTGAGCAGAGTCTGGCTCCAGCCTTTCACCCCTCAGACCCCTTTAGCTCTTTCTGAGCACTGCTCAGATGCCCTCCGGGGCTGCTCTCCTGCAGGCTCTCAGCCCCAGGGCTCTCAGCCTTTGCTCCTCCCAGAGCTGCTCCAGGCCCCTCAGCACCTTCCCAGCCTCCCCTGGCTGCTCTCCAGTAGCTCCCAGTCAGCCTGGAACTGGGGAGCCCAGCACTGGCCCCAGCACTCCAGAGGTGTCCTCTCCAGGGC
Organism: Pogoniulus pusillus; assembly: GCF_015220805.1. Taxonomy (NCBI): domain Eukaryota; kingdom Metazoa; phylum Chordata; class Aves; order Piciformes; family Lybiidae; genus Pogoniulus; species Pogoniulus pusillus. Next base: position 527,892 of record NC_087306.1, on the reverse strand, counting down.
AGGACAGAGCAGAGGGGCAGGAGAGGCTCTCTGGATGTGCTAGTCACACTCAGTCACCTCTGACAGGCCAGAGACTGCTCTCTGTGTGCCATGTGCCAGGCAAATGCTCACCAAAGTCAAACATAGAAGAGAAAATCCAAACTCTGAACCCCATCAGGGAGCAGAACTTAGATGCTTGATCTTTTAATGGGAGTAAGAAGCACTGCATGCAGCAGTTACACCTTGTAGGAGCACAGAGTAGGAGTACCCAGGGGTTCATACACTACACAGAGGGTTACTACAGGTCACAGCAGATGCTCTGGAGACCGTGGAACTGTTGGGTGAGGAGCAGGTTCCTCAGCACAGCCAAACAAAGGCTCTGCTCAGGTTTTCATCTGCTGTCACCAACTGCACAGCCAAGCGCAGCACCTCCACCACCCGAGGCTACAAGGGAAGAATTCACCCTAAAAGCAGCTTACTCAGAGGAGCTGCGGACACTGAGGAGAGGTGCTGAGCCCTCAGCACCGTTGCTGATTAGAGCTCAGGACCGCTGCTGGCCGCAGCCGCTGGCCGCGGGGGCCGACAGGAGTTCATCCAGAGGCCACCAGCCGCAGGGCAGCTGCGATCCGCTCCCGGGGGCAGGGCGCGGGGAGCTCAGCGGGGGCTCGGCAGGGGCTCGGCAGGGGCTCAGGGCAGCAGCGGGGGCTCAGCGGGGGCTCAGCGGGGGCTCAGCGGGGGCTCGGCAGGGGCTCGGCAGGGGCTCAGCGGGGGCGACAGCGGCTCGGCAGGGGCTCAGCAGCGGTAGCAGGGGTAGCAGCTGCCGTAGCCGTAGCGGCCGCTGGAGCAGGAGGACGGCAGGCAGTAGCGGGAGCTGTAGGACGGGCACCAGTCGCGGTAGCCGCACACGGAGCCGTAGCCGCGGAAGCCGCAGGGGCTGCCGCAGTCGTAGCTCCGGTAGCTGTAGACGGTGCCGTAGCCGCAGGGAGCGTAGCAGGGCTCCTGGCACTGGGTCTGGTAGCAGAAGGTCATCTTGGTGCGGCGGAGGGAGGCAAGCCTGCAAGAGAGCAGGGAAGAAGCAGCCTGTAAGGCGCTGGTGCCGCTGAGTGAACCCCACGGGAAGGCTGTGACCGGGAGGGAGCGGAGAGGCAGCGCATCCAGGCAGGCTGCCAGGCACGCTCTGTGCTCAGCTCTTCTTCTGCCCTGCGTTTTCTCCCGAATCCTCCATCCTCAGCAGCCTTTCCTCCGCTTCCCTGCTCAGCCCCACTGGCTGCAGTCGTGGATCATGGCAGGGGAAGGGGCTGTGAGCTGCGGTGCCCCTGTCCAAAGGGAGCTGGCAGGAAACGAGACGGAAAAGCTCCTTCCTAGCCAAGCCGAGCTAAAACCTTGAAGGGGAAAGAAGGAGACCTGCAGGACTGGCACACCACCTCTCGGTGATGTCCAGGGGCAGGACAATCACCAAAGGGCACCCAGGAGGTTCCACCTGAGCACAAGGAGAAAATTCTGCATTTCAAAGATGCTGGAGCCGTGGAGCAGGCTGCTCAGAGAGGTTATGGAGTCTCCTTGCCTGAACAGCTTGCAGCCCACTCTGGCCATTGTGGTCCTGGGCAAGCTGCTGTAGGTGCCTTGCTGGAGCAGGGCAGGTGCAGGAGATGATCTCCACCCCCTTACATGCTGGGATTTGGGGAAGGTTTGGCCCAGAGATAAGCAGCAGCCTCCTGCTCCTAGCAAACACCCTAGGAGCATGGGAAAGGAGAGGAGGGAAGGGTGGGCACGAAAGCCAACCAAACAGCTCCACCTAAGGCTCTGGCTTGACTCCCTCTTGCCCACCTCTCTCCTTCCTGGCTTCCCCTCTCTTCTGAGGGAGGAAGATGGGAGATTGAGACCAGAGATGAGGAAGAAATTCTTGAGAGTGAGGGTGGGGAGAGCCTGGCACAGGATGCCCAGGGAGGCTGTGGCTGCCCCCTCCCTGGAGGTGTTCAAGGGCAGGCTGGATGAGGCCTGGAGCAGCCTGGGCTGGTGGAAGGTGCCCATGGCAGGGCTGTGGAACTGGAGATCTTGAAGGTCCCTTCCAACCCGACCCATGCCATGAACCTCTGCCAGAGCCGCAGCAGGGCAGGTGCAGCTGGCAGTCACTTACCGAGCTGAGGGAGGCAGCAGGTCTGGAGGTGCAGGTGCAGAGCCTGAGGTGTTGCTGCCTTTTATACATTGATCTGCCCCAGCCCAGGCTGCTTTCGGCTCCAATTCATCACAGCTCCACATTTCCTGGTGCCTGTCATCCCTTCCACTTGCTGCAATTGTTTGTCTTGGTTTGTGATCATTACTCAGCTCTTGGCCTCCAAAACCATGACCTTGCACTGCAGCTTCCTTTCATCTTCAGGCTTCCTGGGTCAGTTTCATTTGCAGAATTAGTGTGGTGAAACCTGAGTTAGGACAGGACAGGGAAGGGAGGACCTTGGGAGCAGGATGGGTTGATGCCCACAGTGCTGGCTCTGGAAGAGTGGGCCCACTGCTGTACACGGAGCCTGCACTGCTCTGGGGTGGGTTGGGGTAGGAAGATTTTGCAGAAATAATAATCCAAAAAAAGTTCTCCTGCCTTGTTTTTCTGCTGAGGCTCCTGCAGGGCTGGGGCAGCTCTGGAGCCCTCAGCACAGGACAGACAGGGACCTGCTGGAGCAGAGCCAGAGGAGGCCACAGCAGGCCTGGCAGGGCTCTGCTGGGATGCCAGGCTGAGAGGGTGGTGGTGGGGTACAGCCTGGAGAGGAGAAGGCTCCAGGGAGAGCTTCTGGAGAGCTTCCCGTGCTGAGCAGAGGGCTGGGGACAGAGTTTGGAGCAGGGCCTGTGGTGGCAGGACCAGGGGGCATGGTTTGGTAGTGCCAGAGGGAGGTTGGGAGTGGAGAAAAGAAGAAATTGGTGGTGCTGAGAGTGGGCAGAATCTGGCCCAGGCTGCCCAGAGAGTCCCCTGGCTGGCACCAGCCTAGGGCAGGTTGTTCGGGGTTGTTCGGAGCCTGCTCTGGTTGGGGCTGTCCCTGTTGGCTGCAGGAGTCTGGGCTGGATGGGTTTTGAGGGTCCCTTGCCACCTGAAGTGTTCAATCAGCCTGTAGCAGGTGGAAATCAATAACCCATCTGAAGGCTTTCAAGTAGAATTCATCTCTCTGGAATCTGCAGGCTTGGCACCATGCCTGGAGCCAGCCCAAGCCAGGCAAAGATCCCTGGATCCACAAATCCTGCTTGGTGCTTGTACAAAGATCTGTCTTGGTCCTTGGTGAGGAGGACCAAGAGAACAGAGGGAGGAAGGCAGCTGTGTGCTAACTGCTGCCTGCGTGAGGAGTGCCCCAGTGCTAAGCATGGCTCAGTGTGGCAGCCTCTGGGTGCTGCTGAGGTGTTCCACTAAATGCTGTTAATGGCAGTGAATAGTGCTGAGCCCTGTGGATGTCATCTGCTGAGCAGCAGCACCCAGGCCTTCCCTTGGTGACCTTCAGCTCCAGCCACTGCTGTTTACTGGCAGCCAGACAAGGGATAATGACAGAGGTGCCAACTGTCCTGGGCCTTTCTCTGCATGTGGAATATCCAAGCCTTCATTAATACTTATTAAAGATTTACACATCCAGAGAGATCTAAAGATGAATTTTAGGTGAGGGGAAGCCACTCTGCTGCTCTGTCATGTGCTGTTCAGAGCCATTGATCAGGATCCTGCTCCTGTGCCTCATTAAAGCTGTAATTTATAGCTGCAGAAATGGGGCTCAAAGTTCTTAGGTTTTTGCCTCCCTCAAATATGTCATCCATAGACCTGTGTGGTGCTTGCAGGGTGGTTTTGGAGCTGAGTCGATTTGTGCTGCAGGGACAGGTTGAGGGAGTTGGGGTTATTCAGCCTGGAAAAGAGAAGGATCCAGAGAGGCCTTAGAGCAGTCCTCCAGGACCAGAAAGGGACTGCAGTAGAGCTGGTGTGGGAATTTGGACAAGGGCTGGGAGGGACAGGATGAGAGACAATGGCTTTGAGCTGGGAGAGGGGAGACTGAGAGTGGAGATGAGGAAGGAATTCTTTAGAGGGTGGGGAGAGCCTGGCACAGATTGCCCAGGGAGGTCATGGATGCCCCCTCCCTGGATGTGTTCCAGGCCAGGTTGGATGAGGCTTTGAGCCCTCTGGGCTGGTGCAGGTGTCCATGGCAGGGGGTTGGAACTGGATGCTCTCGAGGGTCCCCTCCAAGCCAGCCCAACACAATCCATCCCATGAACCTGTGATGGCATCGAACCAAGGCACTGGTTGGGCTCCATGATCTGGAAGGCCTTTTCCAGCCCAAACACATCCACGACTCCAGCAGTGGTCTGTTCCCTCTGGCTAGGCACAGGACGTGTTGGGAGGGTTTGGCAAGAGGCTGCTGGGTCATCTGTCATTAAGGTGACGAAAGAGGTGAGAAAGGGAGGTTACCCCTGCCACAAATATCCCAGAACTAAATTAAGGTGCCACGGAGTAGAGCAGAGTGGGGAGGCTGCTCCTGCAGCCATGCCCTGTTGGGTAACTCCTGCACATTTCTGCACGGTGCTGAAGCTGTGAGTTCAGCAGGATGATACCAGGAGTTAATTGTGCTGGGGAGTCCCGAGATGAAAGAGCCCTGCAGGGTGTAGCCTGCACGTCACAGCTGCGCAGTCATCAGAGACCCTGCGGAGCAGCAGTACCTCCGCGGGGGGGGAGTCATGCGGACAGCAAAAGGCAAGTGGGAAGCGGGGGCTGGCCCAGGCTGCAGACGTCCACGGACGGGGCGGGACTGGGAGCTCCATAAAAACCCTGGATACTGAGGGGAAGGCATCCACTGCTCCTGCCTCATCCTCCTGCAGAGCTGGGTGAGTCGGGGGAGACTTAGAAAAGACAGAGAATGAGGATGGAGTTGGGACTGACTCTGCAGTGCTGGGCTGAAGGCTGGACGAGAGGATCTTGAAGTTCTCTTCTAACCAAACACCTCCTGTGGTTATTTCCCTCTCTTTCTCTCCCTGTTTTCCTCCTTCCCACTAATCTACAGGTCGAGGCTGTGATGGGCTGAGTGCCACTGAAGGATAAGTGTCGCTGATGGATGTTACTGATGGAAGAATGTTGCTGATGGGGAGCATTTTCTTTCCTCCCTGGATTTTCACTAGTATTGGAGTGTTTGAGACTGTGTCAGTCCTGCAGGTCTCCTTCTATCCCCTTCAACTCTGACTCTGTGTCAGTCCTGCAGGTCTGCTTCTTTCCCCTTCAAGGTTTTAGCTCGGCTTGGCTAGGAAGGAGCTTTTCCATCTCGTTTCCTGCCAGCTCCCTTTGGACAGGGGCACCGCAGCTCACAGCCCCTTCCCCTGCCATGATCCACGACTGCAGCCAGTGGGGCTGAGCAGGGAAGCGGAGGAAAGGCTGCTGAAGATGGAGGATTCGGGAGAAAACGCAGGGCAGAAGAGCTGAGCACAGAGCGTGCCTGGCAGCCTGCCTGGATGCGCTGCCTCTCCGCTCCCTCCCAGTCACAGCCTTCCCGTGGGGTTCACTCAGCGGCACCAGCGCCTTACAGGCTGCTTCTTCCCTGCTCTCTTGCAGGCTTGCCTCCCTCCGCCGCACCAAGATGACCTTCTGCTACCAGACCCAGTGCCAGGAGCCCTGCTACGCTCCCTGCGGCTACGGCACCGTCTACAGCTATCGGAGCTACGACTGCGGCAGCCCCTGCGGCTTCCGCGGCTACGGCTCCGTGTGCGGCTACCGCGACTGGTGCCCGTCCTACAGCTCCCGCTACTGCCTGCCGTCCTCCTGCTCCAGCGGCCGCTACGGCTACGGCAGCTGCTACCCCTGCTACCGCTGCTGAGCCCCTGCCGAGCCGCTGTCGCCCCCGCTGAGCCCCCGCTGCTGCCCTGAGCCCCTGCCGAGCCCCCGAGCTCACCGGCAAGGAGCTCCGGGAGCGGATCGCAGCTGCGCTCGGGAGGAAGCTCTACAGGAGCGCTGAGCGCAGGACCGCGGCGGGAGGCTGTGGGGGTTTGGAAGCTGAGGGGTTTGGCAGTCTTCAGTCTTCTACCCAAATGATTTCTTCTTTTTCTCCTTACTGACTTCTTAACCCTGCACGGATTTGGGGCTGTGAAGGACTTTGGGCTTCGCAGGATAAAGCTTCACTCACCTGCAGCTCTGTCCCAGCCAACTCAGTGACATCGAGAGGGGACGTGTCTCAGCCTTCCCATGGATGCATTTCTGCTGCCGAAGCTTTGCCGGAGGAACAGGAAACCACCAGAGCTGATTGGGCTAAAAGCGAGCAGGAAAGATCGATTAAGGCAGTGGAAGGCAAATACTGCAGCAGCCAAACTGGTGCCAGGGAACCAGGAGGGTTCCTGCAGCTGTGAAGGAATCCTGCACCCAGCCCTTCTGCTCCTGCATCCTGTGATAGTTCAGACTCTGTTTCTCAGCTTTATCCCTATTAAATCCCTCAGAGCACCACCACAGCTTCCTTGTCTGCATTGCTCTGGCTCAGATCTGCACAGATATCTGTCCCCTGGGCTTCATCGATTGTCCAGAGCCATGCTGCAGCCTGCAGCTTCAGGTGCCATGGGGCTGAAGCTCAGCACAGCCTCTGCAAACTGCCAGCCCCAACCACTGCCTGACCCTGCCAGAGCTGCTGCTCCCCCAAGGCCCTCAGCAGCTCAGCTCTGCAGCTCTGAAACACCTGCAGGGGTGGGGGCTCGACCAACCCAGCTTTGTCTGTAAGGCAGATGGGATGTAAATGCCCTCTGCACGGGGGGCTGAGGGGATTGGGGCTGCCAAGGAAGAAGGGAGAGAGCGAAAGGAAATGGCCTCAGGCTGCAGCAGGGGAGGTTTAGGGTGGACACTGGAAGCAGCTTCTGCCCTGAGAGAGTTCTCAAACGCTGGAACAGGTTGCCCCGAGAGGTGGTTGACTCCCTGCCCATGGAGGTGTGCCCAAGCCCTGTGGCTGTGCTGCTGAGGGCCAGGGTTTAGCACCAGGCTTGGCAGAGTCCCAGAATGGTTGCTCTGGAGGAGCTGAAAGCTTCTTTCCAACCAACCCAGTCCTCTGGTTGTACCCAGCACAAGCTGCTGAGACCCTCCCAAGGCCTGGTCACTAAGCCCTGTGCCCCCAACCCTGCGGCTTGAGCTTCACTGCCAGCTTCTGGCTGGGCAGTGTGGAGACCTGGCAGAGCAAACTGACACAGAGCAGTCGGGAGGCAAAGTGTTGATGCAAGGCAGATTCTTTAATGCAGCAGGGAAATGCAGCAGGCACTCAGGCAAGCCCCCACAGAAACCAGGGCCTGCAAACACAACAGGCAGGAGGCTGCAGCAGGGCACAGGCCTGGGCTCAGCCCAAGGATTCTGCCCTCCTGCGGCAGGTTGGCAGTCCCAGAGCCGGGCAGAGCAGAGGGCACTCAGCCCATGCCCAGCGCCGCTGCGCTGAGGGCAGGCAGGGAGCAGCTCCTGCAGGCAGAGCTGGGAAGCCTGAAGGCAGCAGCTGGGGCTCTGCAAGGTTGCTGTGTGCAGAGAAGCAGGAGCAGGAAGGTCAAGCAGCAGCTTGGCAGCAGCCCAGAGAGGGGCTGAGAGCTTTGCTCTGCACCTGCTGCCAGAAAGCAAAGGCAGCTGCTAGTGGAGGCCCAGGGCAGATGCAGCAGGGAGCTCTGAGGACATCAGGGGCTTAGCAGATCCCACAGCTGCCTCGGCCCCAGCCACCATAGCCAGAGCCCCCATAGCTGCCATAGCAGCCATAGGCTCCAGAGCCTCCATAGCCCCCACAGCCTCCGTAGCCTCCGTAGCCTCCCCAGCCCCCATGGCCCCCATAGCCCCCACGGCCCCCATAGCCCCCACGGCCTCCAAAGCCACCCGTAACAGGGGCTCCTGCCGAGCCCACGGCGCTGTACTGGGGGAAGTTGCTCATGATGGGCCCGGGGAAGGTGACCACCGTGGCCGGGGGCTGGATCAGCACCGTGGAGTCAGGGCACTGCCGCACGCAGGGCTCGTTGCAGGTGTCGGCCAGCGGGGCCGGGGCGGCCACCCCGCAGGGAGCACACAGGCTGGAGCAGGACATCTTTGGCTGCAGCAGGGAGAGCTGCAAGACAAGGCAGAGCTGTGCACACTGCAGGGCCTCGCAGGAGAGAGGCAGGGAGAGGGCCCCAAGGGGCTGCACTCACCTGAGGGATGAGCAGAGCCGAGTGCAGGAAGGTGGATGGAGGCTGTGGAGCCCTCAGCTCTTTATACCCAGCCCAGAGTGCCGGGGGCCAAGGGGTGCTTGTAAAAATGCAGCTGATGGTGCAGCCAAGCAGGGAAGCTTCATGACACTGGGGTGAGACATTGCTGTGCCTTTGTCCCGGCAACTCTGCTCTGGAAGCTGCACTGGAGAGGAATGTGCAGGGAGGGGCAGAGGTGACACAGCAGCATGGCAGCAAGGGGCTTCTGTGGCTGCCCTGGCGGCACCGATCAGCCCCGGGCTGCCCTCATCCCCCCTCTGCCCATGGGGACTGGGCCTGGGCCTCCTGCAGAAGCTCCCTGGGCCCAGGCAGGTCACCTCAGCAGCCTCCCAGCTGCAGGCCATGGGGCAGCAGTGCCCAGCGTGGCCACTGCCGCCTGGCTCCTTGTGGGTGCTCATCCAGCACCTCCTGGCACAGTGCTCAAAGTGCACCCGAGAGGGCTCAGGGAGGACCCTGCCCACAGACATGGGGCTGGGTGAGCTGGCACTGACCTGCTCCCTTTGCTGCCCTTCTGCTCTGCCCTGCACATCCCCTCCTGTGGAGCTCTCCCATGCTCCATCCCATGCCCATGCCCAGTCCTGTGTCCGCCTCCAGTCCCGTGTCCATCCCAACCCCACGTCCATGCCCATTCCCATATCCATGCCCAGTGTGCCTGTGCCAGACCCCTGTGTGTTGCAGTCCCACAGGACCTGACTCATTGTGTGGCCCTCGAGTGAGACTGGCCCCTGGCAGTGCCCCTGCCCAGCAGAGCCACAGCAGCAGGCAGCTGGTGGAGATGCCTGTGGAGCCCATGGCCATGAGCTGTGCAGCTGCTGCTGCCACTCAGGCATCGGTGGCATTTGGCAGCCACTCTGAGTGTGTGCAATGGCTTCTGACTCGGCCCAGCCTCCCGGTGCCTCAGTTTAGCAGCTTGTAAAAGGGAGACAATGAGAGGTGTGCTGGGCAGGGGCTTGCCAGGGCCTCTGCAGGCCACCCAGGACTCTCTGCATCGGCAGAATGGGGGATTAGCGCCAGGCTGGGGTTTGCTGCAGCTCTGAGGTCAGCCCCATGCCGCTCGTGCCAGGATGTGTCATGGTCACCCCTGCAGTCCCCACGGAGCATCACGGTGCCAGTGTGCTGGGGAGGGAGCTGATTGGCTTGCACCACACACAGTCAGTGCCATGATGCTCGTTTGCTTGCTGGGGTAATTAGCTGGGGCTGGAGCCACAACCCCTTGGCCAATGCCCCCCGGCGCTCTGGGCTGGGTATAAAGAGCTGAGGGCTCCACAGCCTCCATCCACCTTCCTGCACTCGGCTCTGCTCATCCCTCAGGTGAGTGCAGCCCCTTGGGGCCCTCTCCCTGCCTCTCTCCTGCGAGGCCCTGCAGTGAGCACAGCTCTGCCTTGTCTTGCAGCTCTCCCTGCTGCAGCCAAAGATGTCCTGCTCCAGCCTGTGTGCTCCCTGCGGGGTGGCCGCCCCGGCCCCGCTGGCCGACACCTGCAACGAGCCCTGCGTGCGGCAGTGCCCTGACTCCACGGTGCTGATCCAGCCCCCGGCCACGGTGGTCACCTTCCCCGGGCCCATCATGAGCAACTTCCCCCAGTACAGCGCCGTGGGCTCGGCAGGAGCCCCTGTTACGGGTGGCTTTGGAGGCCGTGGGGGCTATGGGGGCCGTGGGGGCTATGGGGGCCGTGGGGGCTATGGGGGCCATGGGGGCTGGGGAGGCTACGGAGGCTACGGAGGCTGTGGGGGCTATGGAGGCTCTGGAGCCTATGGCTGCTATGGCAGCTATGGGGGCTCTGGCTATGGTGGCTGGGGCCGAGGCAGCTGTGGGATCTGCTAAGCCCCTGATGTCCTCAGAGCTCCCTGCTGCATCTGCCCTGGGCCTCCACTAGCAGCTGCCTTTGCTTTCTGGCAGCAGGTGCAGAGCAAAGCTCTCAGCCCCTCTCTGGGCTGCTGCCAAGCTGCTGCTTGACCTTCCTGCTCCTGCTTCTCTGCACACAGCAACCTTGCAGAGCCCCAGCTGCTGCCTTCAGGCTTCCCAGCTCTGCCTGCAGGAGCTGCTCCCTGCCTGCCCTCAGCGCAGCGGCGCTGGGCATGGGCTGAGTGCCCTCTGCTCTGCCCGGCTCTGGGACTGCCAACCTGCCGCAGGAGGGCAGAATCCTTGGGCTGAGCCCAGGCCTGTGCCCTGCTGCAGCCTCCTGCCTGTTGTGTTTGCAGGCCCTGGTTTCTGTGGGGGCTTGCCTGAGTGCCTGCTGCATTTCCCTGCTGCATTAAAGAATCTGCCTTGCATCAACACTTTGCCTCCCGACTGCTCTGTGTCAGTTTGCTCTGCCAGGTCTCCACACTGCCCAGCCAGAAGCTGGCAGTGAAGCTCAAGCCGCAGGGTTGGGGGCACAGGGCTTAGTGACCAGGCCTTGGGAGGGTCTCAGCAGCTTGTGCTGGGTACAACCAGAGGACTGGGTTGGTTGGAAAGAAGCTTTCAGCTCCTCCAGAGCAACCATTCTGGGACTCTGCCAAGCCTGGTGCTAAACCCTGGCCCTCAGCAGCACAGCCACAGGGCTTGGGCACACCTCCACGGGCAGGGAGTCAACCACCTCTCGGGGCAACCTGTTCCAGCATTTGAGAACTCTCTCAGGGCAGAAGCTGCTTCCAGTGTCCACCCTAAACCTCCCCTGCTGCAGCCTGAGGCCATTTCCTTTCGCTCTCTCCCATGTGCTGTGAGGTCTTCATATGTACAGTGAAGTCTTCGCATGCAGGGTGAGGCCTTCACAGGTGCTCTTTGGGGGCCACACTTACCAGAGGAGAACTCCACACGGCCTGCACATCTTGTGAGCTCTGTCTCTTGCACTGCTTTGGGGCACGCCCTGGATTCCATCACCTGTCAGGCGTTTTTCACATTATCCAAGGGGTATGGTGAGGACATTGACAGAGATTACCAGAGAAAACCACACAGCTTTCCTAAGGAGCTCTGCATCAGAGAGGAGGAGCTCTGCCCAGATCTGCATTGTGCTAAGCAGCAAAGTAGCAATGAATATCACACAGTGGACATCACAGATCAGTTCCTGCCCCTCTCACTCAAAGGCGAGACTTTAGTGTGCATAAAACTGGCCAGAACAGCCACGGAGCTGGGAACACTGAGCAGGATTCTGTGTGTGTGAAAGTCACACTGGAACTGGCCAGAACAGCCACAGAGCTGGGAATAGTGAGCAGGGATCTGTGCACAAATTGCACTTGTGGCAGATCAGCCAAAGGAGCAAAACTGCCGAGAGAGACTCTGGGAGCGGCGCGGCAAAGCACGCGATGTGCCGGTGGGACTGTGCCGGGCAGCTGCAGCAGAGGTGCAGCATCACCAGCATGCTGCATCACAGCTGCAGCAGAGGTGCAGCATCACCAGCGTGCAGCATCACAGCTGCAGCAGAGGTGCAGCATCACCAGCGTGCAGCATCACAGCTGCAGCAGAGGTGCAGCATCACCAGCGTGGGTGTCTGCGTGCCTCGAGAGGAGGAATCTCTCTTATGCTGTGAGTGAAGATGTTAGAGCACAGAGCTGTGAAATGCAGAAAACAGACTCTTAGGACTGTGTGAATTTGGTGCAAGTGTAAGGGTCTTGGGGTGGATGCAGGCCCTGCCTTTGAGACCTCGGAGAGAAGTGGGAAGTGCTCCCACGGGAGGTGTCTCAGTAGCCATCTCGCCCCGACTCCTGGGAGGCTAAGTGTCAGACGCTTAACACAGTCAAAGGGCAACGGGACTACAGAAGCAGCCGCGGATGAAGTGCTGCTGGCTTTTACACAAGTCCTAAGCAGTCGATTCCCATGCGCGGCGCTGTCTGCAGCTGGACCTCACTCTCACCTGCCCAGTGACATTGCTGTGCTTGCAACGGGGCTGGAGGATTTGGGCCGATGGAAGGAGCAGATCTGCCAGGGCAGATCACAGAAGCGAGCCCCGGGCCGAGCCGAAGAAGCCAATTTGCAGCGAGCGCAGCTCCGCACCAGCAGCAAGAGCAACCTCTGCGGCGGCCCCGCCCGCAGCCCTGCCCCGCCTCAGATGGCAGCAGGGAATTCCCTCCCAAGGACTCAAACCTCCTGGAAAATTGCGTGGCTGTAGCCACGAGTGGAGCCCACCCCCTGCTCAGTCTCTAACAGATTGGTTTCTGGTTTAGTTTCTCTGGAGGCTCTTCTCCTTCTTTCTCTGCCGAGTACTTCCAGCTGCCCCCTGCCCTGCTGCTGTTCTCCCTGGCACAGCCTGGCACAGTTTGGCTTCCCCCCTTCCCCTTCCTTTTCCTGCAGTTTTACTTTCTCCACAGGCTGCCTTTGCTTTTAAAGTGGCAATGTCGAGTTTGTGTTCTAGGAGCGTTTTGCAGGTGCAAATCCTGGTGTAAGGAAAGTCTCCAGAGTCAGGCTTCGGTCGCAGCAGCCCCCGGAGTCTGCGAGCTAAGGGGTGAGTCTGTTTGGATACAGATGGGGTTCACGAGGAGGACAAGGGGGAGTACATAACACCTGTAGTACCAGTGGTGATAGGTGACACTAATGGGGGGTACAGGAACAGTAGCAATGACAAACAAGGGGTAATTGTAATAAGTAATCAGAATAAAGTATGTTAAGTAGTTGATAATTGTAGTAGAATGTGGTCAGTGGTTAATAACTGCAATGGAATACTACACTGGGAGTAAGTCTGGAGCAGTTTTAATGGGGTGAGATGTTGGCAAGCTGATAGGTTTGCAATTCTCTTTTAGGGAGACTGAACCAAAGGGGTTTCTTGTTTCCTGTGTGCCAGCACTTCAGAGGAGCTCTGTGCAGTGTACCACAGGGGGCCTGGGGGGTTGGTTGTTTGCAGAAATCAGTTCAGTGGTTTAACACAGTTCTTTAGTTTATAGATTCCTGGCATCAGCCTAGCTAAGGTCAAGAATCCACACTAGGGTTATTATAGGATGGTTTTTGGGTTTTCTTTATATCAGTGGTGGTACTTTAGGGTAGGGATCATGGTAAAAGAATGCACAGTTGTTACTGCAGTGCACTGGCAAGCTTAAAATGGCAAAGATTACCAGATCAGTGTCCACACACACACTGGGATGTAATTCACAGCAGGCTAGGTTAGGCACCAGCTTGCTATGGCAGATCTGTGAAGAGTTGGCATGCCTAAAGGAGGGCCAGCTGCAGGCCACTGCAGCTACTGAAGGATGCCACCACACCTATGCCACTGTATGCTGAGTTAGTCTGCAGGCATGAAAGTGCAGGAGGAAACTGGACCAGATGGCAGCCCTGCCTGCACAGCATGGCACAGAGGGACACTGGCAAGAGAAGCACTCCCAGTGACACTGCAGCATAGGAGACACTTGCACCTGCCTGTGCTAACTGGACAGCCTGGACTGCTACAGTAAAAGAGGGAGAATTCTCCAGATACATCAGGAGAGAGATTCAGCCTAGAAAGGGCAAAGAGATCTGCGAGTGCAGGGCAGGAATGTGTTTGCTAGTGCTGCCTGCAGGTCTGTGACAGAGGGCAGCTGGCTCTGTCCAGCCTGCGTTTGGCAGCAGGCAGAGTTCTCGCTCAGATGGCCTGCAGACAACGTGGCAAGGAACTGGAATGTATGCTGGGTATGGCTGTTGCCAACCTTACTGCCATCAAACATGTCTATGTGTGACACACAAGTGCAAACGAACAGGGAGAGTGAGCATGCACACTGCAGCCTGCAGCTTCAGGTGCCATGGGGCTGAAGCTCAGCACAGCCTCTGCAAACTGCCAGCCCCAACCACTGCCTGACCCTGCCAGAGCTGCTGCTCCCCCAAGGCCCTCAGCAGCTCAGCTCTGCAGCTCTGAAACACCTGCAGGGGTGGGGGCTCGACCAACCCAGCTTTGTCTGTAAGGCAGATGGGATGTAAATGCCCTCTGCACGGGGGGCTGAGGGGATTGGGGCTGCCAAGGAAGAAGGGAGAGAGCGAAAGGAAATGGCCTCAGGCTGCAGCAGGGGAGGTTTAGGGTGGACACTGGAAGCAGCTTCTGCCCTGAGAGAGTTCTCAAACGCTGGAACAGGTTGCCCCGAGAGGTGGTTGACTCCCTGCCCGTGGAGGTGTGCCCAAGCCCTGTGGCTGTGCTGCTGAGGGCCAGGGTTTAGCACCAGGCTTGGCAGAGTCCCAGAATGGTTGCTCTGGAGGAGCTGAAAGCTTCTTTCCAACCAACCCAGTCCTCTGGTTGTACCCAGCACAAGCTGCTGAGACCCTCCCAAGGCCTGGTCACTAAGCCCTGTGCCCCCAACCCTGCGGCTTGAGCTTCACTGCCAGCTTCTGGCTGGGCAGTGTGGAGACCTGGCAGAGCAAACTGACACAGAGCAGTCGGGAGGCAAAGTGTTGATGCAAGGCAGATTCTTTAATGCAGCAGGGAAATGCAGCAGGCACTCAGGCAAGCCCCCACAGAAACCAGGGCCTGCAAACACAACAGGCAGGAGGCTGCAGCAGGGCACAGGCCTGGGCTCAGCCCAAGGATTCTGCCCTCCTGCGGCAGGTTGGCAGTCCCAGAGCCGGGCAGAGCAGAGGGCACTCAGCCCATGCCCAGCGCCGCTGCGCTGAGGGCAGGCAGGGAGCAGCTCCTGCAGGCAGAGCTGGGAAGCCTGAAGGCAGCAGCTGGGGCTCTGCAAGGTTGCTGTGTGCAGAGAAGCAGGAGCAGGAAGGTCAAGCAGCAGCTTGGCAGCAGCCCAGAGAGGGGCTGAGAGCTTTGCTCTGCACCTGCTGCCAGAAAGCAAAGGCAGCTGCTAGTGGAGGCCCAGGGCAGATGCAGCAGGGAGCTCTGAGGACATCAGGGGCTTAGCAGATCCCACAGCTGCCTCGGCCCCAGCCACCATAGCCAGAGCCCCCATAGCTGCCATAGCAGCCATAGGCTCCAGAGCCTCCATAGCCCCCACAGCCTCCGTAGCCTCCGTAGCCTCCCCAGCCCCCATGGCCCCCATAGCCCCCACGGCCCCCATAGCCCCCACGGCCTCCAAAGCCACCCGTAACAGGGGCTCCTGCCGAGCCCACGGCGCTGTACTGGGGGAAGTTGCTCATGATGGGCCCGGGGAAGGTGACCACCGTGGCCGGGGGCTGGATCAGCACCGTGGAGTCAGGGCACTGCCGCACGCAGGGCTCGTTGCAGGTGTCGGCCAGCGGGGCCGGGGCGGCCACCCCGCAGGGAGCACACAGGCTGGAGCAGGACATCTTTGGCTGCAGCAGGGAGAGCTGCAAGACAAGGCAGAGCTGTGCACACTGCAGGGCCTCGCAGGAGAGAGGCAGGGAGAGGGCCCCAAGGGGCTGCACTCACCTGAGGGATGAGCAGAGCCGAGTGCAGGAAGGTGGATGGAGGCTGTGGAGCCCTCAGCTCTTTATACCCAGCCCAGAGTGCCGGGGGCCAAGGGGTGCTTGTAAAAATGCAGCTGATGGTGCAGCCAAGCAGGGAAGCTTCATGACACTGGGGTGAGACATTGCTGTGCCTTTGTCCCGGCAACTCTGCTCTGGAAGCTGCACTGGAGAGGAATGTGCAGGGAGGGGCAGAGGTGACACAGCAGCATGGCAGCAAGGGGCTTCTGTGGCTGCCCTGGCGGCACCGATCAGCCCCGGGCTGCCCTCATCCCCCCTCTGCCCATGGGGACTGGGCCTGGGACTCCTGCAGAAGCTCCCTGGGCCCAGGCAGGTCACCTCAGCAGCCTCCCAGCTGCAGGCCATGGGGCAGCAGTGCCCAGCGTGGCCACTGCCGCCTGGCTCCTTGTGGGTGCTCATCCAGCACCTCCTGGCACAGTGCTCAAAGTGCACCCGAGAGGGCTCAGGGAGGACCCTGCCCACAGACATGGGGCTGGGTGAGCTGGCACTGACCTGCTCCCTTTGCTGCCCTTCTGCTCTGCCCTGCACATCCCCTCCTGTGGAGCTCTCCCATGCTCCATCCCATGCCCATGCCCAGTCCTGTGTCCGCCTCCAGTCCCGTGTCCATCCCAACCCCACGTCCATGCCCATTCCCATATCCATGCCCAGTGTGCCTGTGCCAGACCCCTGTGTGTTGCAGTCCCACAGGACCTGACTCATTGTGTGGCCCTCGAGTGAGACTGGCCCCTGGCAGTGCCCCTGCCCAGCAGAGCCACAGCAGCAGGCAGCTGGTGGAGATGCCTGTGGAGCCCATGGCCATGAGCTGTGCAGCTGCTGCTGCCACTCAGGCATCGGTGGCATTTGGCAGCCACTCTGAGTGTGTGCAATGGCTTCTGACTCGGCCCAGCCTCCCGGTGCCTCAGTTTAGCAGCTTGTAAAAGGGAGACAATGAGAGGTGTGCTGGGCAGGGGCTTGCCAGGGCCTCTGCAGGCCACCCAGGACTCTCTGCATCGGCAGAATGGGGGATTAGCGCCAGGCTGGGGTTTGCTGCAGCTCTGAGGTCAGCCCCATGCCGCTCGTGCCAGGATGTGTCATGGTCACCCCTGCAGTCCCCACGGAGCATCACGGTGCCAGTGTGCTGGGGAGGGAGCTGATTGGCTTGCACCACACACAGTCAGTGCCATGATGCTCGTTTGCTTGCTGGGGTAATTAGCTGGGGCTGGAGCCACAACCCCTTGGCCAATGCCCCCCGGCGCTCTGGGCTGGGTATAAAGAGCTGAGGGCTCCACAGCCTCCATCCACCTTCCTGCACTCGGCTCTGCTCATCCCTCAGGTGAGTGCAGCCCCTTGGGGCCCTCTCCCTGCCTCTCTCCTGCGAGGCCCTGCAGTGAGCACAGCTCTGCCTTGTCTTGCAGCTCTCCCTGCTGCAGCCAAAGATGTCCTGCTCCAGCCTGTGTGCTCCCTGCGGGGTGGCCGCCCCGGCCCCGCTGGCCGACACCTGCAACGAGCCCTGCGTGCGGCAGTGCCCTGACTCCACGGTGCTGATCCAGCCCCCGGCCACGGTGGTCACCTTCCCCGGGCCCATCATGAGCAACTTCCCCCAGTACAGCGCCGTGGGCTCGGCAGGAGCCCCTGTTACGGGTGGCTTTGGAGGCCGTGGGGGCTATGGGGGCCGTGGGGGCTATGGGGGCCGTGGGGGCTATGGGGGCCATGGGGGCTGGGGAGGCTACGGAGGCTACGGAGGCTGTGGGGGCTATGGAGGCTCTGGAGCCTATGGCTGCTATGGCAGCTATGGGGGCTCTGGCTATGGTGGCTGGGGCCGAGGCAGCTGTGGGATCTGCTAAGCCCCACGCTGGATCCAGTCACAGCTGAAGGAGAGCTCCAGAATCCTCCTGGCAGTTCCTGGCTCCTCAGGAATCCCTTTGGCACTGCTGAGCTCTGCACCTTCTGCACCTTCTGCACCCAGTGCCTCCCTGGGGCCCAGCTCTGCCTCATGCTGCTCCTCCGCACCCACTCAGGACTCCCTTCCCTTGGCCACGCAGCCCCACGCTGGCTGCCTGCTGCTGTGGCTCGGCTGATGCCCACCCTCACTCTGCCCCATGCCAGGTGTGGGCTGCCCTAGCTTAGGGCACTGCTCCTGCCTCTGCACCCTCCTGCCCTGCACCTCCAATAAAAGCTTTTTGCATTGCAGCATTGATCTTGGGTCTGCTTCCATCCTTCACCCACAGCCAACATCCCAAGGACCAGGATGGATCCCCACCAGTGTCCCAGGCAGCTCCCACCCAGCACCTTGCCAGGGCAGCCTGCAGGAGCTGCCTCCCTGCCTCCTCCTGCCTACCCTCAGGGTTCACAGCCTCTGCAGGAGTTACCCATGGTGGGCACTGTCTCCATGCCCACTGGCAACAGCTGCTCCTTCCTTGCCCTCCCTGTCCCCACCCAACTTTGGCCTCCTGCACTCAGATCCTCAAGAAGAGCTGCTGGAGCCCACCATGACCTTGCTGCCATCCTTGGCCACCCCCTAGCAGCTGCCTGCAGCCCCAGCACGGTGGGCATGGGGACACCAACGAAGCCACTGCCCTGGAGGCAGGGAAATAATGTGGCAGAGTCAGGAATTACAAACATGGAATTAGAGTCCTGGAATCAGAGAATGCTTCAGGTTGGAAGGGACCTCAAAGCTCATCCAAAGCCATGGGCAGGGACACCTCCAACTAGAACAGGTTGCTCCAGGCCTCATCCACCTGGCCCTGAACACCTCCGGGGAGGGAGCAGCCACAACTTCCCTGGGCAACCTGTGCCAGGGTCTCACCTCCCTCATGCAAAGAACTTCTTCCTAACAGCCAGCTTTGATCTCCCCTCTGCCACACCAAACCCATTCCTCCTCCTCCTCCTCACATCACCAGACCTTGGCAGTAGTCCCTCCCCAGCCCTCCTGGAGCCCCCTTCAGACACTGCAAGGCCACTTCAAGGTTTCCTTTAACCCCTCACTGCCACAGCTGCCTACACTGCCACTACAGATGCCCTCACCGTCTCAGTTCTCCACACTGCCACAGCTGCCCACACTGCCACCACAGATGCCCTCATTGTCACAGCTGCCCACACAGCCACAGTTGTCCACACAGTCACAGTTGCCCACACAGTTGCCCACAGCTGCCCACGCAGCCACAGTTGCCCACACTGCCACAGCAGCCAGGATGAGGTCACCAGAACTCACTTCCACCATGGTGCCACAGCAGACGCACAGGGGACTCCAGGGGAGCCTGGACCTGGTGCATGACCTGGAGTCAGCAGAGGGCATCCTGGCTACATATGGAGGTGGATGAGAGCTGCTCTGAGCTCCCCAGCAGTGCCCAGGCAGCTGCCACACCGAGGGGCAGAAGTGGCTCTGTCCAAGACCACCTGACACTGCTGGGATAAACTGTTCAGGAGACACCTGGGAAAGGAAGAGACCTCAGGAGGGTACAGTCCAAGATCCTGCTCAAACAGCTTCGTGCTTCAGCTGCTGGATCCCTGTGGGCTCTGCATGGCTCTGAGAAGGAGCTTTGGGAAGATTGGCTGTGCCTGTCTCAGCCTTTCCCAGGGGTGCCCACACTGACCTTGGCACAGAGGTTTGTGCACAGCCCTGCCCATGCAGAGGTCACCTCTGCATGTCCCAGGAGCTCCAGGTTTGAGCAGAGCCAAGCCCAGCCCAGCACGTGATGCCAGCAAGCTGCTGGCACAGAAGCTCTGCTAGAGCAGGCCACTCATAGCTCTGCCACCCACCCAGAGTGCTGGAGGGAAGGAAGGCAGAGGAGACTCAGAGGGATGTGTCCACGGGACCCAGTGGGGACTGGCACCAGCAGCTGACACACTTTGAGCTAAGAGCACAACTGCCCCCTGAGGCCAGCCCAGGAGGCTGAAGCTATGAAGATCAACAGACTCTGAGGTCTGGGAGAAGGGCGAGGGGAGAAGGACCAGGCAAAACCAGAGGTCAACACTAAGATGCAAGAGAGATTTTATTGCAGCTCCAGGGGAGCAGGGGGCAGGAGAAGAGCAGGGCTGTGACCAAGGGCAAGTCACAAGTCCTGGCAGCAGGCAGAGGGACAGCAAGCAGGAGCTGTGCCAAGGCAGCAGGCACCAGGACAGGCCTCCAGCATCGGGAGGCAAAGTCTTGCAGGGAAGCTGAGATGCAGATGGGAAAGGCAGAGCTGGGCCCAAGGCGAGCAGCAGACCCCTGGAGCAGGGCAGTGCTGCAGGGGATCCTTCCTTGGGGGGTCGAGCTGGGACGTGCCAGGGGCATCTCTGGAGGTCTTCATCCATGGCTGGCAGCAGCGTGGGGCTCAACAGGGCCCACAGTTGCCATTCAGGTAGCGGTGGCCTCGGCGCCAGCCCCCGTAGCCGTAGCCCCCGAAGCCTCCGTAGCCTCCATAGCCCCCACAGCCACCAAAGCCTCCATAGCCTCCATAGCCACCAAGGCCTCCATAGCCCCAGTAGCCACCAAGGCCTCCATAACCTCCATAGCCACCAAGGCCTCCGTAGCCCCAGGAGCCACCATAGCCTCCATAGCCACCAAGGCCTCCGTAGCCTCCGTAGCCCCCAAAAGTGCCACCGTAGCCTCCCCCAACCCCAGGGGCTCCTGCCGAGCCCACGGCGCTGTACTGGGGGAAGTTGCTCATGATGGGCCCAGGGAAGGTGACCACCGTGGCTGGGGGCTGGATCAGCACCGTGGAGTCAGGGCACTGCCGCACGCAGGGCTCGTTGCAGGTGTCGGCCAGCGGGGCCGGGGCGGCCACCCCGCAGGGAGCACACAGGCTGGAGCAGGACATCTTGCAGGCAGGCAGGCAGGCAGGCAGGGACCTGGAAGAGGCAGCAGGGCTCAGGGCAGCCTGGGCAGGACGGCGGCAGAGGGGCCCAGGAGGCTCCCAGGAGCTGCACTTACCAGGAGCTGAGGAGAGTGGAGCGGAGGAAGCTGATGGAGGCCGAGGAGCTCTGGGCTCCTTTATACCGGCAGAGAGCGCCCGGGGCAGCGGCCAAGGGGTGGTGGCACCAGCCCCAGCCCCAGCTAATCGCCCAAGCACGCCAGGCCCAGCCCTCTGCTCTGGGGGCACTGCCACGGCCGTGGTCCCGCAGCAGGACGCGGTGGCGGCAGGGACGCGTCGTGACACACCGAGGCATGGCAGGCACGAGGCTGCGGCAGCTGATCTGGCGTCACTGCCGCAGCCTTGCTCTGGCCCTAATCCCCCCACTCTGTTGATGCTGCACAGCCCCGAGCGCCGGGCACGGGGCTCTGCCCACCCTGCCCAGCACCCCTGTCATTAGCTCTCTTTACGAGCTGACAACAGAGGCACCACAGCTGGCCCAGGGCCAGCAGCAGTTCCGCCTGCTCCGCTCCCTCCCAAAGGCCACCGTGTCCCAACCGCCCTGAGGCATGGATGGGGCCCTGCTGGGCACACCTCAGCACCATCCCTCAGCACTGGCCACCTCCGTGCCCCCGCCTGGCATGGCGTCGCTGGGGCTCCCCGACCCAGTGCCCTGCGAGGAGCAGGGCAGGCTCTGCTGTGGCGGGCACAGGGCAGGTGGTGCTGGGGCTCGGCGCAGCCCTGGGCCGGCAGTGCTGAGCTGGGCACCAGGGTCCTGTGTGACAGGTGGAGGTGCAGAGAGCAGATGCAGGGTAGGAAGGGCGCCAGGACGCCCCCAGGTGCCTGGGCACAGGGCCTGAGCTAGGTCCCTCCTGGGCTCTCTCGGGCACTCCCAGCACTGTGCCAGGAGATGCCAGCTGAGCGCCCACGGGCAGCCAGCCTGCACGTGGCCACACTGCCCACTGGCACGCTGCACACTGCTGCTTCGGGGCCTGAAGCTGGGATGCTGCTGAGGTGACCTGCTTGGGCCCAGAGAGCTTCTGCAAGAGGCCTGGGATTGCTGTGTGTAAGCAGAGTGAGGGATTAGGGCAGAGCAGCCTGGCTTGGTGCCGCCAGTTCAGCCCCAGCTGCACCTTGTCTGCCTTGTAAAGATCTGGCAGCTGCTGTCCCTCCCATCACACCTTTCCTCTCCAGGGCACCTCTGCTCCCCAGCTGCCCAGGGAGAAGGCATCCATTAGTCTTGCATCACACACAATCAGGGCCATGATGCTCGTTTGCTTGTTTGGGCGATTAGCTGGGGCTGGGGCTGGTGCCACCACCCCTTGGCCGCTGCCCCGGGCGCTCTCTGCCGGTATAAAGGAGCCCAGAGCTCCTCGGCCTCCATCAGCTTCCTCCGCTCCACTCTCCTCAGCTCCTGGTAAGTGCAGCTCCTGGGAGCCTCCTGGGCCCCTCTGCCGCCGTCCTGCCCAGGCTGCCCTGAGCCCTGCTGCCTCTTCCAGGTCCCTGCCTGCCTGCCTGCCTGCCTGCCTGCAAGATGTCCTGCTCCAGCCTGTGTGCTCCCTGCGGGGTGGCCGCCCCGGCCCCGCTGGCCGACACCTGCAACGAGCCCTGCGTGCGGCAGTGCCCTGACTCCACGGTGCTGATCCAGCCCCCGGCCACGGTGGTCACCTTCCCCGGGCCCATCATGAGCAACTTCCCCCAGTACAGCGCCGTGGGCTCGGCAGGAGCCCCTGGGGTTGGGGGAGGCTACGGTGGCACTTTTGGGGGCTATGGAGGCTATGGTGGCTATGGAGGCTATGGTGGCTCCTGGGGCTACGGAGGCCTTGGTGGCTATAGAGGTTATGGAGGCCTTGGTGGCTACTGGGGCTATGGAGGCCTTGGGGGCTATGGAGGCCTTGGGGGCTATGGAGGCTACGGAGGCTTTGGTGGCTGTGGAGGCTACGGAGGCTTCGGGGGCTACGGCTACGGGGGCTGGCGCCGAGGCTCTCGGTACCTGAGTGGCAGCTGTGGGCCCTGCTGAGCCCCAGCCTGCACCCGGCGCAGATGAGGACAGCTCCGGAGATGTCCCCGGCAAGTCCCAGCTGCAGCCCTGGCCGCTGCCACGGCTGTGTCCGGAGCCTGCCTGCCTCCTGCCTGCTTCCAGCTCTGCTCTGCCTTCCCCATGCTCTGTCCGAGCATCCCGCAGGAGCTCACCCATGGCGAGGATCCCTCCTGGTGCCCGCCCTTGGTGCCCATGCTTGGTGTCTGACCGCTGCCCGCAGCCGTGAGCCGCCCTCGGCCGTGGCTCTGCTCTACTCTGCTCTTGTTCGCCTGGGACCGCAATAAAATCTCTGCTGCATCACAGCCTTGACCCATGTGTTTGTTCATCCTGACTGTCTGTCCAAGCTCCCCACAGCTCCGGGCAGACAGCGAGTCCCTGGTGCGGCCCGGGGAAGGGCAAGGGAGCTGGGGAGGGGTCTGGGGGCAGCAGCGGAGGGAGCTGAGGGTCTGCAGCCTGGCGGAAGCTGGGGGAGAGCTCCTGGCGCTCTGCAGCTCCCTGCGAGCAGGCTGCAGGCAGATGCCCTCCGGTCCCTTGTCCCGGGCAGCGGCTCCCCGCGGGCGGGCACGGAGCCGGCCGCTCGCTAAGGGCCCCGCAGGGCTCCGCTGCGCTCCGGGCCGGGGGGAGGCCGCTCCGGGAGCTGCTCCGCGGACCCGCAGGGGCGGCGCCGGCCGGAAGTGACGTAGGGGGCCGGGGCCGGGAGGGGTCCGAGCGGCGGCGGCGGAGCCTGTGCGGGGCCGGCGCGGGGAGGCCCTCCCGAGCCGCCTCCCGGCCCCGCTCAGAGCCAAAGGCACCGAGCGCCTGCCCGGGCGTGCCCCGGCCTCTGCCATGTGCGCGCTGTGCCTGGCACCGGGCGGCACCTCCCGAGCTCGGCGGCAGGGCTCAGGCACGGCCTCGGGTTCGGCCTCGGTAGGGGCCAGGGCGGAGGGGCCCGCAGGAACCGCGGCGAGGAGTGCAGAGAGCAAAGCAACCGCTCGGGGACCTGCATCGATGGGCACCGCGGGCTGAAGGAGAAGGGTTGGTCTGAGGGGGAAGGGTTGGGCTTGGGTGAGCTCAGAGGTCCTTTCCCCCCGAAGCCACTCTGTGCTGCCGTGGTTGTGGTTTAAAGCAGGTCAGTGACCCTCTGCAGCGCCTGGCACAGCGCCTGGGCCACAACTGCCCCTGCCCGCTGCCCAGCCTGGCCCGGTCAGCAGGCAGAGGGCTGACGTGTGGGTGCCCACCTGTGACAGCAGCACAGGGGTGCTGCGTGGGTGTCCTCTGTGACATCAGCTATGTCACAGCCTCTCCCTGTTCCAACCCCACGCCCCAGACCCTCCACTTGGCTGCGAGGCCTCGGCGAGCTCTGGGCTGCAGCAGCCCTGGAAAGTGGCTGCGGAGGGGCAGGCGCTGGGCACCAGAGCTCAGTGCTGCTGGGGCAGGTGAGCAGAGGAGGGAGGAGCTCTGCCTGGGCTCAGCACGGAGAGAAGCTCCCTTAGAGGCCAGAAGTGCTTTGGAGGACAGGACAAGAAACTCAGATGCACTCAGGCAGCTCTTGTCTCACTTGGGTGTGGACAATCGAGTGGACACTTCTCAGGAGGAGAGAAATACCAGACCCAGTGCCAGGTCCTGCACTTTGGCCATAAGAGCCCCAAGCAGTGTCACAGAGTGGCTGAGAGCAGGCAGAAAGGGACCTGGGGGTGCTGGGTGGCAGCTGCAGAGGAGGCAGCTGTGTGCCCAGGTGGCCAAGAAGGCCAGTGACATCCTGGGCTGGCTCAGGAGCAGTGTGGGCAGCAGGACCAGGGCAGTCCTGCCTCTGTGCTGGCACTGCTCAGGCCACACCTTGAGTGCTGTGCCCAGTTCTGGGCTCCTCCAGTCAAGAGAGATGTTGAGGTGCTGGAAAGTGCCCAGAGAAGGGCAGCAAGGCTGAAGAGGGGCCTGGAGCACAGCCCTGTGAGGAGAGGCTGAGGAGGGAGCTGGGGGGGTGCAGCCTGGCACAGAGCAGGCCCAGGGCAGAGCTCATTGGTGTCTGCAGCTCCCTGCAGGGAGGGTGTGCCCAGCTGGGGTTGGGCTCTGCTGCCAGGCAGCTAGGGCCAGAAGAAGGGGACCCAGGCTGAAGCTGTGTCAGGGCAGGGTCAGGCTGGATGTGAGGAGGAAGTTGTGCCCAGAGAGAATGATTGGCACTGGAATGGGCTGCCCAGGGGGGTGATGGAGTGCCCATCCCTGGGGGTGTTTCAGAGGAGGCTGCATGGAGCACTTGGGGCCAGGGTTGGTCCATTAGGAGGGGTTAGGGTATGGGTTGGACTCAGTGTTCCCAGAGGTCTGTTCCAGCCTGCTCAGTTCTGTGGCTGTGTGGCAGTGCAGAGGCTGTGGTGCCAGGAAGTCTCTCCCCTGGGCTCAGTCTCTCCTTACTCCTCCTCTGTTCTGGGCATCTTGGAAAAAGTTCTGTAGCCCTTTGCTAAAAGAAGCTTTTTGGTGCCTTAGTTGATT
This sequence comes from Pogoniulus pusillus, assembly GCF_015220805.1. Classification (NCBI taxonomy): domain Eukaryota; kingdom Metazoa; phylum Chordata; class Aves; order Piciformes; family Lybiidae; genus Pogoniulus; species Pogoniulus pusillus. Next base: position 503,081 of record NC_087306.1, on the reverse strand, counting down.
TGCCACAGCAGAAGGCTGCCTGGGTGCATCTCAGGGACCTTCCTGCTGATAGAAAGGGGAGCAGAGGGAGCATGAGAGAGAAGAGCACAAAGAGAGCTGAGCCTGCCTGCTCCTCTTGCCTCCTGGGCTCCGCTAGGACAGGCTCTGGGACGCGCAGCGGGCGAAGGCTGGAGGCGTCCATGGCCAGGAGGGAAGAAGAGGAGAGCAGAGAAGCAAGAAGGGTCTTCTTGCCAAAACTACCTCAAGAACAAGGTGGGAGGCAGAGCAGCAGGCTGCAATGTGCCCAGGTATGGCAGTGCCCACAGAGCCTTCACTGGCTGAGCTGCCCCGGCCCTGCCCTGGCAGAGAGCTGGAGCAGTGAGCTCTGAGGTCCCTTCCAGCCTGAGCCATGCTGTGACCTGGGACATTTGTCTGCCCCGCAGCTGCCACAGGAGGCAGGACACAGCCTTGGATTCCCAGAGGTCACCTCCAGTCCAGGGAAGAATCCACAGGCAGCTAAGGCTTGGATTCAGGGGAGAAGGCTTCGAGCTGAGCTGGACAGCTTGGGCAGGCTGGAGCAGTGGCTGGCACAGAAACCTGCCCGCAGCCGTCAGGAGCAGAGCTGCTGGCAGAGGATCAGGGATGCCAGAGCAGAGCACAGGAGGGCTGCTGCCACATCCACATCAGCCACCAACCATAGGCTGCAGGTAGGCACCAGGACATGGCATGTGCTGTGCCATCACGGGAGAGCTGCTGCTGCACCCCATGGTCATCAACCTGGTCACTGGGTAGTGGTGGCCATGGGTGATGGTGACTGTGGGGAGAGGTGGCCATGGGTAGTGGTGACTGTAGGGAGAGGTGTCCATGGGCAGTGGTGCCTGTGGGCAGTGGAGGCCTTGTGATGTCTCCTTGTCCTTTTCAGAGCTCACTGTCAAGGAGCAGCCAGCCTCAGTGGGGTCCTGCTCCCCTCGTCTGTGTGCCATGCCCCCAGGCCCTTGCCACGCTGCATGAGCTCCTGCAGCTGAGGAAGCTGAGGGTGGTGGATGTGTTCAGGAAGGCTGGCATGGCTGGGAGGAAGATCAAGAGGCAGGACTTCATCAGAGTCATCAGGGAGGTGAGGAGTGAGCTGCTGCTCTGCACCTAGAGCAGGGCACAGGATCCTGGAACCAGCAGGGCTGGAAAAGACCTTTAGGATCATTGATGGCAGCTGTGACCCAGCTGCCATGGGCATGGAGCCATGTCCCCAGGCACCACACCTGCAGCTGCACCACCCTCGTGGGCAGCCTATTCCAGCCTCTCAAGAAGTTTTTCCTAGTGTCCAGCCTAAAAGTCCCTGGAAGGGGAGACTGGAGCCTCTTGCCTCCCAGGCATGGCAGATGGCCACTGCCCAGTAACATGGCACTGGCATCCTGCTTTGAGCAGCCAGGTCTAGTTGAGAGGTGCCCCTGCCTGTGGCAAGGGGTTGGAGAAGATAATCTCTGAGGTCCCTTCCAGGCTGAGCCACCCCAGGATTGATCTGCAGTGCAGATGTTAACTGCCACTCTAGGCTGACCCAAAATACCTTCTGGAACCCAAAGGGCTGCCAGGCTTAGCACAGTAGAAGCTGGCAGCTCTTCAGGGGGCAGCAGAAGAGTGGCCACGTTGTGAGTGCTTGGTAGCTCAGGGAAGCCTCAGCAGACTGTGCTGTGCTGCCCTGCAGAGGCCTCTGGGACCACGGCAGGGCTTGGCTAGCCCATGCCACCTGGTCATGCCACTCTCCTGTTCTCTCTTGGTGCCCAGACCAACATCCCCATCAGCAACAAGGATCTGGAGGCTGTGGTCCTCTTCTTGACTTCCTCAAAGCCAAGGAAGTGGATAAGCCTGGAGGATCTGATTGACTGCCAGCAGCAGTGGCTGGAAATGGGGAAGGAGGCCAAAAGCGGTGAGAGAAGGGCACTGGGCTGGGCACAGGCAGGGAGGGCCAAAGTCCATCCAGAAAATGACTTGAGGCCATTCTAGAGCAGAGTGGCCAGAAGGAGACTTCTAGGGAAGAGCTGAAGGCTCTGGAGGGTGAGCAATGCCCACAGGAGGTCCCCTCCATCCTAGAACCAGCACAGCATGGCACAGCCCTTTGACTTGGACATGGCTCAGGTGTTCCTTACTGCTGGCTCTGAGCTGGCTCCTGTGGTTTGAATCTGTCCTAGATGTGGAGGCTGAGCCCTGGACAGGCACCCACACAACTGCCACTGCTCTGTCCTCTGCTGATAAGGCAGCCAGAGGGATGAAGTCTCATCCTCCTGCCAAGGCCAAAGGACAGCCAAGGCATTCTAGAGCTCCAGCAGGCAGCAGCAAGCCAGAAAGACAACTTCTGAGCTGTGATGAACTGGGAGGGACTGGGGACCTGCCAAGGGAGAGCATCCAGAAGGGGAAGGTAACTGCCTGTGGCAGGAGGACAGCAGCACCTGGGGAGCATGAAGTGGTTCAGGGGAGAGGGCAGCAGGAGATCTGCTTCCCAGTGGAACCACAGAATCAGTGAGAGTTGGAAGGGACCACAGGGACCATCCAGTTCCAACCCCCTGCCATGGAAGGGACACCTCACACCAGATCAGGCTGTCCAGAGCCTCATCCAGCCTGGCCTTAAACACCTTCAGGAATGAGGCTTCCACCACCTCCCTGGCAACCCCTTCCAGGCTCTCACCACCCTCATGCTGAAGAACTTCTTCCTCACCTCCACTCTGACTCTCCTCCAGTCTGACTCTCCCCATTTCCAGCTTGGTTCCATCGCCCCCAGTCCTGTCACCCCTTGACAGCCTAAACAGTCCCTCCCCAGCTTTCCTGTAGCCCCCTGCAGACACTGCAAGGTCACAATGAGGTCTCCTGGGAGCCTTCTCTCCAGACTCCACAGCCCCAACTGCCTCAGCCTCTGCTCACAGCAGAGCAGTTCCAGCCCTCTGCTGCTCCTCGTGGCCCTTCCTTGGACCCCTTCCAGCACCTTTGTAGCCCTCTTGTAGCAGTAGTCCTTGGGCCACGTGGGACCTTGCAGGTGAGGTGCTGCAGCTGCCAGCGAACTCCTTTGGCTTCTGAACTCCTCCTGCCAATGTGCTGCCCACTGGCACTGGGGAGAGCTCTCTGTGGGAACTGAGCTGCTGGAGGGGAGGCTCTGCCCAGGATGCCACTGCAGGGCACCAGCTCCTGTGTGCACACTGGGGAGAATCCAGGGCCCCACACCCGCTAGTGGGACCCTGCCCATTGCTTACAGGGCACTGCCAGTCCAGCAGCAGGGAAGGAACAAAGCAGGATGGCAAGGCCTGGGAATGTCTCTGTCCATGAGCACTGCCTGCCCTCCACGGTGCCAGCTGGCCTGGGAGGTCTGGTGGACCAGTACCGCAGGAAGGCTGCCAGGAGCTACCTGAGGAGCTCTGAGCTGTGCCGGGAGCGCAGCGTCTGCATCACCAACCCAGCGCTGCAGAGGGGTAAGCAGGGACAAGGACCTGCTGACAGTGCCGGAACCTGGCACCTTTCTGCCTCTTCCCATGGGCAGAGCCAGCAGATCCGTAGCTGGGAACCGACACCCTCTGAGCTGAAGTGGAGCTGCTGATGCCAGGGCAAGGTGTGACTGTTCCCTCTGCACGCTTTGGCACAGGCCTGCTGCATCCAGGGGACAGGATCAGAAAGGAGGGAGCAGAGCTAAGGATCAGGCAGCCTGGAGGGTACTACAGCACGGGACGTGGGTATGCTCTGGCACTGGGGAGCAGCTCCAGGTCCAGCAGTGCCTCTGGAAGCCAGCACAAGAAGGGAGGGAAAAGGTTTGTTCAAAGCAGGCTTCAAGCCCCTCCTGCTGCCTCACTGGGCACCCCCAGTGCTCAGTGCCAGGTGTCAGGGGCACTGCGGGGGGACTGGGATGAGCCAGGAGGATGCTGCAGGGCAGCAGTGATGGCTGAGGGGCAGATCCTGTGCTCAGCTGCAGGCTGCTCTCTGTCAGCCCTGACTGGTGAGGACTGACAAGGTCTGGACAGACCTGGCAGAGCTTCCTGGGGCTGGAGAGCTGCTGCCTGGCAGGGTCATGCTTGCCCTTGCTCAGAGCTGTCGATTCAAGAGCCTGCTGTGCTCCCACATATTTACTGCTCCTTCTTTTCCCCTCCTCTGTGCTTCCCAGGAGTCTCCAGTGGGATAAGATGTCAAATGACAACAGGTTCTGGCCAGGTCACCTCCTGGACAAGCTCTGCCTTTACTTCCCTGAGCAACCACACGACAGGGCACATGCTCTGTTCAGCCTGGTACTGCCAACCAAGCACATCTACCCTGGCCGCTGAAACCCCCTCAGTGAGCCAGGACACAGCCTCTGGAGACACTGCCTGCAGGAAGAGCTCTTCCATCCAGCACAGCTGAACAGCTCTGTGACCTCTCATGGTGTCACAGACTGCTAGGGGTTGGAACTGTCTTCTGGAGGTCCAGTCCAATCCCCCTGCCAGGGTGGGACAATCCAGGGCAGGCCACACAAGGACATGTCCAGGTGGGGTTGGAAGCTCTCCAGTCAAGGAGGCTCCACAGCCTCTGTGGGCAGCTGCTCCAGGCCTCACTCCAAAGGTTTCTCCTCATGTTGAGGTTGGATTTCTGGTGCTGCAGTCAGCTTGGGGCACCTGGGCCCTGCTGCTGGGTAGGTGAACATCCAAGTGAGGATTTCCTGCTGACTGGGGAGGGGCTGGAGTGAGCCTCAAACACCCCTCATGCTTGTTGGGGTTTAGCAGTGCAGATATCGACTGTTGCTCCACCTCCACCATCTCCCTGAAACCCAGAGGGCTGCGCAGCTGGGCACAGGACAAGCTGAGGGCTTTGACCTCCTCTGAGCCAAGAGAGGCCCTAGGGAAGGGCCTGCATGGCTGGGGGAGGCTTTGGGCTGGCTCTGTGGGTGCCACCCCCCAGCACCTGGCCCCTGCAGCTCTGTTAATAAATCGATTGTTCTGCGCAGTGTGAGGCTGCTCCTTGCAGAGAGGGGGAGGAACCTACCCCTGGGACCAGAGCTGCCTCGAGGCAGCCATGAGGCCTTGCCCAAGTACTGTGCACCCAGGGCAGTGCTGGATGATAGGGAGCAGAGTCAAGAGGGCAGGAGGCCAAAGTGGAGAGAAGACAGGGAGAGAAGAGCGGGAGAAGCTGCTGGTGAAGGAGATGAACAAATGCCAGCTGCAAGCAAGGGTCTGGTGCTGGGAGTTGGGCAGGAGGCAGTGCCTGCAGGTACCCCTGAAAGCCCTCAGCTGGGAGCCAGCTGGAAGGGCCCAGGGAGCCAAAGGTGCCACTGGGGCCCTGCTGATGGGGCAAGGGTGAAGAAGAGGCAGAGGTCAGTGCTGCGGTGCAGACAGATTTATTGCAGGGTCAGAGCAGGGTGGGGGGAGAAGAGCAAGGCCCTGGCTGGGGCTAGCTTACATCTGCAGGCAGGGGACAGGGTGAGGGTGAGTCTGAGCTGTGCCACAGGGGCAGGCAGCCAGGGCAGGTCTCTGTCAGCAAAGGACAATCAGCGGAGCAGGAGGAAAGCAGAGCTGTGACCGCACAGGAAATGGAGGGTCCAGGCTCTAGAGCAGGGCAGTGCTGCAGGGGATCCTTCCTTGGGGGGTCGAGCTGGGATGTGCCAGGGGCATCTCTGGAGGTCTTCATCCATGGCTGGCAGCAGCGTGGGGCTCAGCAGGGCCCACAGTTGCCATTCAGGTAGCGGTGGCCTCGGCGCCAGCCCCCATAGCCGTAGCCCCCGAAGCCTCCATAGCCTCCATAGCCCCCACAGCCACCAAAGCCTCCGTACCCTCCATAGCCACCAAGGCCTCCATAGCCCCAGTAGCCACCAAGGCCTCCATAACCTCCATAGCCACCAAGGCCTCCATAGCCCCAGGAGCCACCATAGCCTCCATAGCCCCCAAAAGTGCCACCGTAGCCTCCCCCAACCCCAGGGGCTCCTGCCGAGCCCACGGCGCTGTACTGGGGGAAGTTGCTCATGATGGGCCCGGGGAAGGTGACCACCGTGGCCGGGGGCTGGATCAGCACCGTGGAGTCAGGGCACTGCCGCACGCAGGGCTCGTTGCAGGTGTCGGCCAGCGGGGCCGGGGCGGCCACCCCGCAGGGAGCACACAGGCTGGAGCAGGACATCTTGCAGGCAGGCAGGCAGGCAGGCAGGGACCTGGAAGAGGCAGCAGGGCTCAGGGCAGCCTGGGCAGGACGGCGGCAGAGGGGCCCAGGAGGCTCCCAGGAGCTGCACTTACCAGGAGCTGAGGAGAGTGGAGCGGAGGAAGCTGATGGAGGCCGAGGAGCTCTGGGCTCCTTTATACCGGCAGAGAGCGCCCGGGGCAGCGGCCAAGGGGTGGTGGCACCAGCCCCAGCCCCAGCTAATCGCCCAAACAAGCAAACGAGCATCATGGCCCTGATTGTGTGTGATGCAAGACTAATGGATGCCTTCTCCCTGGGCAGCTGGGGAGCAGAGGTGCCCTGGAGAGGAAAGGTGTGATGGGAGGGACAGCAGCTGCCAGATCTTTACAAGGCAGACAAGGTGCAGCTGGGGCTGAACTGGCGGCACCAAGCCAGGCTGCTCTGCCCTAATCCCTCACTCTGCTTACACACAGCAATCCCAGGCCTCTTGCAGAAGCTCTCTGGGCCCAAGCAGGTCACCTCAGCAGCATCCCAGCTTCAGGCCCCGAAGCAGCAGTGTGCAGCGTGCCAGTGGGCAGTGTGGCCACGTGCAGGCTGGCTGCCCGTGGGCGCTCAGCTGGCATCTCCTGGCACAGTGCTGGGAGTGCCCGAGAGAGCCCAGGAGGGACCTAGCTCAGGCCCTGTGCCCAGGCACCTGGGGGCGTCCTGGCGCCCTTCCTACCCTGCATCTGCTCTCTGCACCTCCACCTGTCACACAGGACCCTGGTGCCCAGCTCAGCACTGCCGGCCCAGGGCTGCGCCGAGCCCCAGCACCACCTGCCCTGTGCCCGCCACAGCAGAGCCTGCCCTGCTCCTCGCAGGGCACTGGGTCGGGGAGCCCCAGCGACGCCATGCCAGGCGGGGGCACGGAGGTGGCCAGTGCTGAGGGATGGTGCTGAGGTGTGCCCAGCAGGGCCCCATCCATGCCTCAGGGCGGTTGGGACACGGTGGCCTTTGGGAGGGAGCGGAGCAGGCGGAACTGCTGCTGGCCCTGGGCCAGCTGTGGTGCCTCTGTTGTCAGCTCGTAAAGAGAGCTAATGACAGGGGTGCTGGGCAGGGTGGGCAGAGCCCCGTGCCCGGCGCTCGGGGCTGTGCAGCATCAACAGAGTGGGGGGATTAGGGCCAGAGCAAGGCTGCGGCAGTGACGCCAGATCAGCTGCCGCAGCCTCGTGCCTGCCATGCCTCGGTGTGTCACGACGCGTCCCTGCCGCCACCGCGTCCTGCTGCGGGACCACGGCCATGGCAGTGCCCCCAGAGCAGAGGGCTGGGCCTGGCGTGCTTGGGCGATTAGCTGGGGCTGGGGCTGGTGCCACCACCCCTTGGCCGCTGCCCCGGGCGCTCTCTGCCGGTATAAAGGAGCCCAGAGCTCCTCGGCCTCCATCAGCTTCCTCCGCTCCACTCTCCTCATCTCCTGGTAAGTGCAGCTCCTGGGAGCCTCCTGGGCCCCTCTGCCGCCGTCCTGCCCAGGCTGCCCTGAGCCCTGCTGCCTCTTCCAGGTCCCTGCCTGCCTGCCTGCCTGCCTGCAAGATGTCCTGCTCCAGCCTGTGTGCTCCCTGCGGGGTGGCCGCCCCGGCCCCGCTGGCCGACACCTGCAACGAGCCCTGCGTGCGGCAGTGCCCTGACTCCACGGTGCTGATCCAGCCCCCGGCCACGGTGGTCACCTTCCCCGGGCCCATCATGAGCAACTTCCCCCAGTACAGCGCCGTGGGCTCGGCAGGAGCCCCTGGGGTTGGGGGAGGCTACGGTGGCACTTTTGGGGGCTACGGAGGCTACGGAGGCCTTGGTGGCTATGGAGGCTATGGTGGCTCCTGGGGCTACGGAGGCCTTGGTGGCTATGGAGGCTATGGTGGCTCCTGGGGCTACGGAGGCTTTGGTGGCTATGGAGGTTATGGAGGCCTTGGTGGCTACTGGGGCTATGGAGGCCTTGGTGGCTATGGAGGCTATGGAGGCTTTGGTGGCTGTGGGGGCTATGGAGGCTACGGAGGCTTCGGGGGCTACGGCTATGGGGGCTGGCGCCGAGGCCACCGCTACCTGAATGGCAACTGTGGGCCCTGTTGAGCCCCACGCTGCTGCCAGCCATGGATGAAGACCTCCAGAGATGCCCCTGGCACGTCCCAGCTCGACCCCCCAAGGAAGGATCCCCTGCAGCACTGCCCTGCTCCAGGGGTCTGCTGCTCGCCTTGGGCCCAGCTCTGCCCTTCCCATCTGCATCTCAGCTTCCCTGCAAGACTTTGCCTCCCGATGCTGGAGGCCTGTCCTGGTGCCTGCTGCCTTGGCACAGCTCCTGCTTGCTGTCCCTCTGCCTGCTGCCAGGACTTGTGACTTGCCCTTGGTCACAGCCCTGCTCTTCTCCTGCCCCCTGCTCCCCTGGAGCTGCAATAAAATCTCTCTTGCATCTTAGTGTTGACCTCTGGTTTTGCCTGGTCCTTCTCCCCTCGCCCTTCTCCCAGACCTCAGAGTCTGTTGATCTTCATAGCTTCAGCCTCCTGGGCTGGCCTCAGGGGGCAGTTGTGCTCTTAGCTCAAAGTGTGTCAGCTGCTGGTGCCAGTCCCCACTGGGTCCCGTGGACACATCCCTCTGAGTCTCCTCTGCCTTCCTTCCCTCCAGCACTCTGGGTGGGTGGCAGAGCTATGAGTGGCCTGCTCTAGCAGAGCTTCTGTGCCAGCAGCTTGCTGGCATCACGTGCTGGGCTGGGCTTGGCTCTGCTCAAACCTGGAGCTCCTGGGACATGCAGAGGTGACCTCTGCATGGGCAGGGCTGTGCACAAACCTCTGTGCCAAGGTCAGTGTGGGCACCCCTGGGAAAGGCTGAGACAGGCACAGCCAATCTTCCCAAAGCTCCTTCTCAGAGCCATGCAGAGCCCACAGGGATCCAGCAGCTGAAGCACGAAGCTGTTTGAGCAGGATCTTGGACTGTACCCTCCTGAGGTCTCTTCCTTTCCCAGGTGTCTCCTGAACAGTTTATCCCAGCAGTGTCAGGTGGTCTTGGACAGAGCCACTTCTGCCCCTCGGTGTGGCAGCTGCCTGGGCACTGCTGGGGAGCTCAGAGCAGCTCTCATCCACCTCCATATGTAGCCAGGATGCCCTCTGCTGACTCCAGGTCATGCACCAGGTCCAGGCTCCCCTGGAGTCCCCTGTGCGTCTGCTGTGGCACCATGGTGGAAGTGAGTTCTGGTGACCTCATCCTGGCTGCTGTGGCAGTGTGGGCAACTGTGGCTGCGTGGGCAGCTGTGGGCAACTGTGTGGGCAACTGTGACTGTGTGGACAACTGTGGCTGTGTGGGCAGCTGTGACAATGAGGGCATCTGTGGTGGCAGTGTGGGCAGCTGTGGCAGTGTGGAGAACTGAGACGGTGAGGGCATCTGTAGTGGCAGTGTAGGCAGCTGTGGCAGTGAGGGGTTAAAGGAAACCTTGAAGTGGCCTTGCAGTGTCTGAAGGGGGCTCCAGGAGGGCTGGGGAGGGACTACTGCCAAGGTCTGGTGATGTGAGGAGGAGGAGGAGGAATGGGTTTGGTGTGGCAGAGGGGAGATCAAAGCTGGCTGTTAGGAAGAAGTTCTTTGCATGAGGGAGGTGAGACCCTGGCACAGGTTGCCCAGGGAAGTTGTGGCTGCTCCCTCCCCGGAGGTGTTCAGGGCCAGGTGGATGAGGCCTGGAGCAACCTGTTCTAGTTGGAGGTGTCCCTGCCCATGGCTTTGGATGAGCTTTGAGGTCCCTTCCAACCTGAAGCATTCTCTGATTCCAGGACTCTAATTCCATGTTTGTAATTCCTGACTCTGCCACATTATTTCCCTGCCTCCAGGGCAGTGGCTTCGTTGGTGTCCCCATGCCCACCGTGCTGGGGCTGCAGGCAGCTGCTAGGGGGTGGCCAAGGATGGCAGCAAGGTCATGGTGGGCTCCAGCAGCTCTTCTTGAGGATCTGAGTGCAGGAGGCCAAAGTTGGGTGGGGACAGGGAGGGCAAGGAAGGAGCAGCTGTTGCCAGTGGGCATGGAGACAGTGCCCACCATGGGTAACTCCTGCAGAGGCTGTGAACCCTGAGGGTAGGCAGGAGGAGGCAGGGAGGCAGCTCCTGCAGGCTGCCCTGGCAAGGTGCTGGGTGGGAGCTGCCTGGGACACTGGTGGGGATCCATCCTGGTCCTTGGGATGTTGGCTGTGGGTGAAGGATGGAAGCAGACCCAAGATCAATGCTGCAATGCAAAAAGCTTTTATTGGAGGTGCAGGGCAGGAGGGTGCAGAGGCAGGAGCAGTGCCCTAAGCTAGGGCAGCCCACACCTGGCATGGGGCAGAGTGAGGGTGGGCATCAGCCGAGCCACAGCAGCAGGCAGCCAGCGTGGGGCTGCGTGGCCAAGGGAAGGGAGTCCTGAGTGGGTGCGGAGGAGCAGCATGAGGCAGAGCTGGGCCCCAGGGAGGCACTGGGTGCAGAAGGTGCAGAAGGTGCAGAGCTCAGCAGTGCCAAAGGGATTCCTGAGGAGCCAGGAACTGCCAGGAGGATTCTGGAGCTCTCCTTCAGCTGTGGCTGGATCCAGCGTGGGGCTTAGCAGATCCCACAGCTGCCTCGGCCCCAGCCACCATAGCCAGAGCCCCCATAGCTGCCATAGCAGCCATAGGCTCCAGAGCCTCCATAGCCCCCACAGCCTCCGTAGCCTCCGTAGCCTCCGTAGCCTCCCCAGCCCCCATGGCCCCCATAGCCCCCACGGCCCCCATAGCCCCCACGGCCTCCAAAGCCACCCGTAACAGGGGCTCCTGCCGAGCCCACGGCGCTGTACTGGGGGAAGTTGCTCATGATGGGCCCGGGGAAGGTGACCACCGTGGCCGGGGGCTGGATCAGCACCGTGGAGTCAGGGCACTGCCGCACGCAGGGCTCGTTGCAGGTGTCGGCCAGCGGGGCCGGGGCGGCCACCCCGCAGGGAGCACACAGGCTGGAGCAGGACATCTTTGGCTGCAGCAGGGAGAGCTGCAAGACAAGGCAGAGCTGTGCTCACTGCAGGGCCTCGCAGGAGAGAGGCAGGGAGAGGGCCCCAAGGGGCTGCACTCACCTGAGGGATGAGCAGAGCCGAGTGCAGGAAGGTGGATGGAGGCTGTGGAGCCCTCAGCTCTTTATACCCATCCCAGAGTGCCGGGGGCCAAGGGGTGCTTGTAAAAATGCAGCTGATGGTGCAGCCAAGCAGGGAAGCTTCATGACACTGGGGTGAGACATTGCTGTGCCTTTGTCCCGGCAACTCTGCTCTGGAAGCTGCACTGGAGAGGAATGTGCAGGGAGGGGCAGAGGTGACACAGCAGCATGGCAGCAAGGGGCTTCTGTGGCTGCCCTGGTGGCACTGATCAGCCCCGGGCTGCCCTCATCCCCCCTCTGCCCATGGGGACTGGGCCTGGGACTCCTGCAGATGCTCCCTGGGCCCAGGCAGGTCACCTCAGCAGCCTCCCAGCTGCAGGCCATGGGGCAGCAGTGCCCAGCGTGGCCACTGCCGCCTGGCTCCTTGTGGGTGCTCATCCAGCACCTCCTGGCACAGTGCTCAAAGTGCACTCGAGAGGGCTCAGGGAGGACCCTGCCCACAGACATGGGGCTGGGTGAGCTGGCACTGACCTGCTCCCTTTGCTGCCCTTCTGCTCTGCCCTGCACATCCCCTCCTGTGGAGCTCTCCCATGCTCCATCCCATGCCCATGCCCAGTCCTGTGTCCGCCTCCAGTCCCGTGTCCATCCCAACCCCACGTCCATGCCCATTCCCATATCCATGCCCAGTGTGCCTGTGCCAGACCCCTGTGTGTTGCAGTCCCACAGGACCTGACTCATTGTGTGGCCCTCGAGTGAGACTGGCCCCTGGCAGTGCCCCTGCCCAGCAGAGCCACAGCAGCAGGCAGCTGGTGGAGATGCCTGTGGAGCCCATGGCCATGAGCTGTGCAGCTGCTGCTGCCACTCAGGCATCGGTGGCATTTGGAAGTGTGAGAGGAGGGCTGAATGAAGCCCTCACTGAGGGACAGGTAGCTAAAGATGCTTGGAGTCTCCTGTTCCTGTCCTGATGCCCCCTGGACATCTCCCCTCAGGCAGGCCCCAGTGTGGCACTGCTCTCTAACCACTGTGCTCACTGCCACACAGGGCTTTGCCCTACTGGGACCCTTCTCTGCTCTCTCACGACCACCAAGTGAGTCGTGGAGCTGCAGCTCAACCTTTCCTGCAGCGACAGGAAGATGTCTGAGGCTTTAGGGTGCCCTTTGCCTCCCCTGCTGCCATCTGCTCAGCCTGTGCCAGCGTGGGGCAATGGGTGGCATCTTGGAGCTGCCTGGGTGGGGTGTGATGGCTTCCTTTGACCAACCTCCTGTTTAGCAGCCTGTAAAAGAGGTGATGAGAGGCCTGCTGGCGGTGCCAGGACTGCAGGGAGCGTCTGCAGGGAGCCCAAGACTCCTCCTCGCTAGGTCATGCTGGGGGAGTAGGCACAGGTTGGGGTTTATTGGTGCTGTGAGGTCACCCTCAGGAGCACTCAGCCTTTCATCTGCTATGTGTCACCCTGCAGCCCTCCCACCCCTTCTGCCCTCTGCGGGGCACCTTTGCTGGCTGCTGTAGCCAATTAGGGTCGATGTAATTGGCTGGCATCAGACTCTGCTTCTGGACATGAGGTCCCCTTGGTTGTGTGATTAGCTGAGGCTGGAGCCACCACCCCTTGGCCCATGGCCCCCGGCACTGGGATGAGTATAAAAGAGCTGAGGGCTCCACAGCCTCCATCCACCTTCCTCCACTTGACTCTCCTGATCTCCCAGGTAAGTGCAGCTCTTGGGAGCCTCTTGGGGCCCTCTCCCTGCCTCTCTCCTTACAGCCTCTCTTGCACCCTTCCATAGTCCCTGCTCTCCTTCCCAGTGCTCTTTGCCTGCCTGGAGTCCTGCTGCAGCCTGTGTGATGCTCAGCAAACCTTCCCTTCCTCAGCATAGAATCATGGAGCCAAGGAGGTTGGCAGAGACCTCCAAGCTCATCCAGACCAACCTTTCCCCCAGCCCTATCCAACCAACCAGACCATGGCAGTAAGTGCCCCATCCGGGGTGGTCTGGAACACCTCCAGGAATGGGCACTCCACCACCACCCCGGGCAGCCGATTCTGATGCCAATCACTCTCTCCGTGCAGAACCTCCTCCTAACGTCCATCCCCAGGGGTCCTTTGGCTCTCCTTTGCCTCTGCCAGCACATGGCTGGGATGTGATGGTGCTGGCTGGGAACTGAGGCAGGCTGCAGATGGCAGCTTGGAGCTCCAACGTCCCAAGTGCAACAAAGGGCTCCAGCACTTGGGCAGCTTGGGGCTGCTGCAGCTGTCCTGGCCAAGGGATGTTTTGCTCTCTGTTGTGGGCAGGCAGCAGGAGGGCAGCAGGGGTTGGGAAGCAGCCTGGCAGCTGTGGCCTCCTGAACGGCTGCAGAGCAGGTGCTGGGGTGCAGGCTGCAAGGGCAGAGGGCCAGGAGGGCTGTGGGCTGAGGCCCTGCAGTGAGCATAGCTCTGCCTTGTCTTGCAGCTCTCCCTGCTGCAGCCAAAGATGTCCTGCTCCAGCCTGTGTGCTCCCTGCGGGGTGGCCGCCCCGGCCCCGCTGGCCGACACCTGCAACGAGCCCTGCGTGCGGCAGTGCCCTGACTCCACGGTGCTGATCCAGCCCCCGGCCACGGTGGTCACCTTCCCCGGGCCCATCATGAGCAACTTCCCCCAGTACAGCGCCGTGGGCTCGGCAGGAGCCCCTGTTACGGGTGGCTTTGGAGGCCGTGGGGGCTATGGGGGCCGTGGGGGCTATGGGGGCCATGGGGGCTGGGGAGGCTACGGAGGCTACGGAGGCTACGGAGGCTGTGGGGGCTATGGAGGCTCTGGAGCCTATGGCTGCTATGGCAGCTATGGGGGCTCTGGCTATGGTGGCTGGGGCCGAGGCAGCTGTGGGATCTGCTAAGCCCCTGATGTCCTCAGAGCTCCCTGCTGCATCTGCCCTGGGCCTCCACTAGCAGCTGCCTTTGCTTTCTGGCAGCAGGTGCAGAGCAAAGCTCTCAGCCCCTCTCTGGGCTGCTGCCAAGCTGCTGCTTGACCTTCCTGCTCCTGCTTCTCTGCACACAGCAACCTTGCAGAGCCCCAGCTGCTGCCTTCAGGCTTCCCAGCTCTGCCTGCAGGAGCTGCTCCCTGCCTGCCCTCAGCGCAGCGGCGCTGGGCATGGGCTGAGTGCCCTCTGCTCTGCCCGGCTCTGGGACTGCCAACCTGCCGCAGGAGGGCAGAATCCTTGGGCTGAGCCCAGGCCTGTGCCCTGCTGCAGCCTCCTGCCTGTTGTGTTTGCAGGCCCTGGTTTCTGTGGGGGCTTGCCTGAGTGCCTGCTGCATTTCCCTGCTGCATTAAAGAATCTGCCTTGCATCAGTAACATTGTTTTGGGTCTTGATTTGTTCTTCCTTGGGGTTGGAGTTTTGTGTGCAGCTGAGGGACCTGTTCAGTTGGGAATCTGTTCCCTGGAAGTGTTTGTGGGGAGTGTGGATGTCCCTGAGGAAAGGCTGGAGAGCTGCAGGGCAGGGAAGCTGCTAGCTCTCTGAGCTCACCAAGCCCAGCCACCAACCCAGCACCTTCCTTGGCCTCTAAACACATCCCCCGGTGCCTGCCCACACATGTTTTGGATGCTCTGGGCGTGGGCATTCAGTCACCTTCCTGGGCAGCCTTTTCCAGTGCCTCAGAGCCCTTTCAGTGCCGTAGACTTTTCTGATGTCCAACCTAAGCCTCCTCTGTGCACCTTGAGGCCACTTCCTCCTGCCCTACCGCTGGTTGCTTGGATGAAGAGTTCAACCCCAACTGGCTCCAGCCTCCTTCCAGGGAGCTGTTAGAGACTGAGCAGGTGTCCCCTCAGGCTCTCCAGCAGTGAGAAGCAGAACTCCCAGTTCCCCTCAGGCTCTTCTCCCCAGCAGTGAGAAGCAGAACTCCCAGTTTGGTACAGAGAATTTATTTGGAAAGAGAGAGCTGCCCTGGAGCAGCACAGGAGATGGGAACCACCCTCCCAGGGCTGCTGATCGCCAGGCTCAAGGTGCTGCAGTGTGTGTGTAAAGATCCTGAGCTCTCCTTTGGAGCAGCTGCTGGGTGCATCTCCTGGCACCCTGAAGTCACCTCCCTGAGGTCAGTGCCAAGGATAGAACTGGCACAGCACAGAGCACAATGGAAGCAGATGCCTAAAGCCAGAGGAGAACGGGTCTAAACTACAGGAAAATGAGCAAATGCAGACCTGGGGCTGCCTTGGGCAGGTGCTGAGCTTGGCAGCTCCCACTCTTTGCCGCTGGAACCAGGTGCCAGCTGGTGCCAAGCAGCTCCTCCCTCAGTTTGCGTCTGGAGTTTTCTTGGCTGCTTCTCCCAGCTGCTGGGGCAGGGGCGGCAGAGCTCAGCGTGCCCAGCGCTTCCCAGAGCGCTGCGAGCTGCAGGGATGTGTCCATTGGGAGGAGTAGGTGTAGGAGTACCTGGGGGCACTGCGTGGCTCAGGCCTGCTGAGCACCTGAGGGCCAAGTTTGTCAGCTGCTGCCTCCAGCCTCCCCGCCACGGGCAGAGGAGCTGCCGCCGGAGCCTCTGGCGCGGGCACCTCGGCGGAGCCCACAAGGGTCTGCTGCGGGTAGGTGGTGAGGATGGGCCCCGGGAAGGTGACGACCACGGGGGGGGGGTAGATGATCACGCGGGAGTCGCCGCAGGCCACCACGCAGGGCTCATTGGTGCTGCTGGCCAGCGGCTGGGGGCACTTCGCCTGGCAGGGGTTGGTGCAGGCCAGCTGGGTGGAAGCCATCGCCTGGCTGGGGCCCTGCAAGGGATGTGCAGAGTTAGCAGAGAGCAACTTCACCTGCCTGGCCTCATGGATGCCCTGGGGCTTGCTCCTGGGGTCTTCGACAGAGGTGAGAGTGGAATGGGTTGGGTGGGAAGGGACCTCCAGAGGTCACCAGTCCAAGCCCTCTGCAGTCATCAGGGACACCTGCAGCAGGGCAGCTTGCCCAGAGCCACATCGAGCCTCACCTGCAGTATCTCCAGGATTGGGACCCAACCACCTCCCTGCAGCTGCTGGCCAGGCTGCTTTTGGGAAGCTGGCTGAGGACAGCAGCTGAGTTCCACCCCTTGTAGCTACTGCCTTAGCCTGCATCCCTTTGTCCTTCCTCAGATGGTGCTTTAAGCTTCTTCTCTCTCTTCCTTTCCTCTGGGAGCAGAAATCCTCCCTTCCCTTGCCTACCTCCTCCACACCAGACACCTGCTCTGAAACCTGCTTCGGCACAGCTGCTAGGGACAGGCTTGGACTTGCTCCTGCAGCGTCTCTGCTCCCACAGCCTCTCTGCTCCTCCCACACAGCTCAGCCTGCGTTGCACAGGGAGCAAGGGGTGGGGAGCTCAAACTTGGCTTTCCAGTAGCTGGGGTCCTGAATCATTCGTTTAGCAGCCTGCTGGGTTTGCTGTTGTCTTCTCCTTGCATGTTCCTGTGACTTTCAGGCACTAAAACCATTCCACTGAGGCACAGGAAAATGAAAGGCTAAGGGTGAGGAGGTGTGGAAGTGGTGAGCAGGTAAGGCAGAGCTCGGAATGCTCCCGTGGGGGTGGTGCTGCCAAGCCAGGCAAGCCAAGTGTAGTCCTTCAGCCAGGCCACCCCCGTGGGGCTTTCGTTCTGCTCCTGGGAGTAAATCTGCAGGCAGGAGGCAGTTCTCCAGGACGGGGCCCTGCAAGGCTTGCTTGAGCTGGTGGATCCCAAACTCTTCCACCTCATGAACAAGCCCAAATGGTGAGTTTATTCTCCTCGGGGTCCTGTGTCTCAGAGCTGCAGTCCCTGAGGAGGGCCAGGGACCGTGGCTGATTTGCAGTGCCCTGCACAGAGGCAAAGAGCAAAACCAGGACGGTTGTGAGGCAGGGGGGAGGGGAAGGGCAGGAGACAGGGAAGCTTTTTCCTTCTGGAGAAGAAGCTTCCCGAAGCATGCACCCAGCAGCGCTGCCTGCTGAGGAGGATAAAGGGAGCAGTGCCCTGCAAGCTGCTTTCCCTGCACCCGAGAGCTCAGCGTCACCGTGCAGCAGGTGCTGGCACAGGGCAGGGAGCTCTGATCCATCTTCCTGCCTCAGCTACAGTTAGAAGAAAGCAAAACATCCTCAAATACATCATCCTGGGTGAGAGGGAAAGAAAAGCCACAAAAGCAGAGCCAAAAACCCCAAACAACTCAATCAAATAAAAAACTAAACCAAGTAACAGAAAACCTCAACCCAACCCCTCTAAACCAACCCAAACCCAGGCTAAAACCCCAGGCAGAGCATTTCCCACCCCCAAACCCCCTCAGGTTAGAGCAGAGCTTTCACCTGAGAAAACCCCAAAAAGGAATCAAAATCAATCTGCTGAGTTTTGATCCCTGTCCACAGAGAGCAAAAGGAGCAAAGGCTTTGCCAGAGATGCATTTCAGTGCTGCAGCTGCGGTGAGATCTGCTCAGCATCTGCTGCAGCTGGCTGGGGGGAGCAGGGCCAGCACTGCTGCCTGGCTGCAGCTGCACACAGCTGACCCCAGAAGGGATTTGCCTCTGTGCTCCCCTCGGCACCATCCCCCCAGCACCACTGCTCGGAGCTCTGCCAAGAGCTGTCCAGAACCAACTCAAAGATTACTCCTTCTGCCCTGAAAAGGAGAGCCCAAAGCAGAACTGGGAAAGCCTCTTCTGGTTCCCCCTCCTTATGCAGAGGATCTCAGCACGGCTGGAAGGGACCCCAGAGCTGATCCCCTCCGATCCCCCGCCGCGGGCAGGGACACCTCTCGGCTAGGCTCAGCTGCTGAGGGCATCACCCAGCCTGGCCCCAGGCAGGAGGCATCCACAGCCTCTCCCGGGGTCTGCCCACCCTGCACTGCAGAACTCCTTCCTCGGCTCCAGCCTAACCCTTCCTGCTCCAGACCATTCCCCCTTGACCTGTCTCAGACCCCCCCATGAGAAGCAACTCCACAGCTTGGCCAAGGTCTGCAGCATGCTGCAGGAGGTCTCTGCAGGGTCAGTCCCCAATGCCACCAAGCTTCAGGCCAAAGCTCCTCAGGATCATTTACTTTTAACACGCTGTGGGATCAGATCAGACTTACTCAGAGCAGCGCAGAGAACAAGCCAGGAGCAGCAGCCAGGAGCTCCTGGTGGGGAGAGGCTTTTATAGCCCTGCCCGGATCGCCTGGGGGGAGGCTGAGACACTTTTGTGCGCCAAGGCCTTAATTACTGCTGGAGCGAACCCTGCTGCATGCTCCTGCTGCTGGGGCTGCGGTAATTTTGCTGCTGCTGGTGATTAGCTCAGGCTGAGCTGGGGAATGACACAAACTGCCCAGGCTGCCCGGCAAGCTCTTTTCAGCTGCTTCCTGTTTTCGCTCTGCTGATTTCATTAGGGATTAAAAACAGGCCAAGGATGAAAGGAGCTGTGGGGATTTATCTGAGCTGCACACAAGGCTGCACAGGAGAGATGCCAGGGCACAGGGGCTGGCAGATGACAGGGCTCAGTGCTGGCAGCACTCATGAGATTGGGCTTTTCCATGGGTTCATAGAATGGGTTGGGTTGGAAGGGACCTGAAAGCTCATCCAGTTCCAGCTCCCCTGCCATGGGCACCTTCCACCAGCCCAGGATGCTCAAGGCCTCATCCAAGCTGGCCTTGAACACCTCCAGGGAGAGGGCAGCCACAGCCTCCCTGGGCAACCTGTGCCAGTGTCTCCCCATTCTCACTCTCAACAACTTCTTCCTCCTCTCCAGTCTCAATTTCTCCTCTCTCAGCTTAAATCCACTGCCTCTCATCCCAGCACCACCAGCCCCTGCTGGAAATGCCCAGCTCCTATCCATGCCCAGCTCCCACCCATGCCCAGGTCCTATCCATGCCCAGCTCCCACCCAGCCTTGCCCCGACTGCTTGGCTAAAGGTCTAGGGCAGGTCTGGGTTTGACCTGGCAGGATGCTGCTGAGCTTTGCAGATGTCTCTTCATGCCAGACCTGATGCAAAACCCCTTTAGAGGAGCAGAAGCAGCCCAGAGTGATCTCCTGAGCAGAGCTCAGCTCAGAGCTGGTTCAGTGAAGACTTTCCACCTGCTGCCCCGCAGCAGCTTGGAGCAGCCTGCATCCAGCAGGATCCACCACCATCAAAGGATTGCCATGCATAGGAGCTGCCTCTCAACTTCTTTGGCAATCTCATTTCCAGATGTCTCCAGAACATTCCTGATCAGCTCCCATGGCCCAGGGCAGCTCCTGGGGCGCCTCAGAAGTTCAGACCAAGTAACAGCAGCAGCACAGGGCACAAACATCCTCCTGCTGCTGGAAATTCAGCTCGGGGGGGTCTGTGATTTCCTCTCACGCATGAAGCTTCCTTCCCGAGGGAAGTGAGCCTGGAAGCTGTCTGCCGGGACAAGGTCCTCCTGGAGGCGTCTGCCACTGGAGGGAGCTTCCCTTGGCACACACAGCATTGCTGAGTTGGGTTGGGCTCTGCTGGGTGCCCTGGCTGAGGCTGGGGTCTGCTGGGTGCTCTGGATGAGGTTGGGGTCTGCTGGGTGCCCTGGCTGGGGTTGGGGTCTGCTGGGTGCTCTGGATGAGGTTGGGGTCTGCTGGGTGCCCTGGCTGGGGTTGGGGTCTGCTGGGTGCTCTGGATGAGGTTGGGGTCTGCTGGGTGCCCTGGCTGGGGTTGGGGTCTGCTGGGTGCTCTGGATGAGGTTGGGGTCTGCTGGGTGCCCTGGCTGGGGTTGAGGTCTGCTGGGTGCTCTGGATGAGGTTGGGGGTCTGTTGGGTGCCCTGGCAGGAGCAGCCGCAGCTCTCCTGGGTTCTCCTGGCAAGGAGGGCTGGGTGCTGCAGGTGGCTGCTCCCCCCTTGAACAGAAGGTGGTTGTTGATGCCCAGGCAGCAGGCATGGAGCTCAGCCCTGCCAAGGAATTCTGGCTGGGCACTCTGGCAACAGGCACCCAGGAGCCAGCAGGGTGCCCATGGCCAAGGAGGCCTCAGTGGCTCCCAGGGGTGCTCAGGAGAGAGTGGCCACAGGCTGAGGGAGGTTTGCTTCTGCCTCTGCCTTAGTGAGGCCACATCTGGAGCCCAGGGAGCAGCACTGCAGCTGTCTCTGGAGAGCTTCCACCCCCTCTGGGCACTGTGCTTCTGGACAAGCTGCTGTGGCTGCACCCAGAGGGCTCTGGAAGTTTCCATCCCCCCCACTGCCACCTCAGCAGGGCTGAGCTGGGCAAGCAAAGGCTGCTCCAGCACAGCCCTAGAGCAGGAGCTTGGCCTGGCCTGGCAGAACCTGCCAAGAGCCCTGGGATGTGCTAAAAGCTTTCCTCCTTCTGTGAGGCTGCAGGAGAAAAATGGAAGGGTCCAGAGTGAATTTCCCCAGGTCCAGAGAGCTGCTGGAGAGAGTCCAGAGACAAGAGGCTGGGCCCAAACTGTTCTTAGTGCTGCCCAGGGCTGGGGCAAGGGGCACAAAGTGGAGGCCAGGAGGTTGCAGCTGAGCAGGAGGAGAAAGTTGCTTGAGGTGAGGGTGCTGAGGCCTGGAGCAGGCTGCCCAGAGAGGCTGTGGAGTGTCCTTGTCTGGAGAGCTTCCCACCCCCCCTGGGCGTTGTGCCCCTGGGCAAGCTGCTGTGGGTGCCCTGCTGGAGCAGGAGGAGATCTCCAGAGGTCCCTTCCCACCCTCCATGCTGGGATTCAGGATTCTGCCAGAGCTGGGAGCTGGCTCCTGGCTGGCAGTGCCTTGCCCACAGTCATTAACTCCTTTCTCCCATAACCTCCCCAGACCACACAGGATCAATTTTTCCCTCGCAGCTTTGGTGCTGTGCTTGAGAGTGACTAACAAAGGGAATGGAGGCAGCAGAGGGCAGGGAGCACTGCAGGCTCCTGCCCACGATGTGAAGTGTTGGTTTTGTCAGCAGCCTTTAATTGAGGACTGCTGGAGACGACTCTGAGCCGGCAGGGCAGAGCCAGCAGCGCTCCTGGCCCCTGCTAGCTGAGCTGGGGTTGGTGTGGCTGAACCTGCTCAGCTTCGGCAGTGTTTGTGCAGCTGAGTCAGGAGCACTGCTGAGGAAGAAATAATCAAAGGGAAACGCTCCGGGCTGGGTGCTCTGCCGGGGCAGGGCTGCAGCACTCCTCCTCCTCCTCCTCACTTCAAAGAGGCTCCTGCTTGCTGACATCACCTGGGCAGGCTTGGATCAGCAGGAATTCTGCCACTGGGCAATTAGGGACTGAAGTACAGGTCCAGATCTGCACCAGGAGTTAATGATGTGGTCAGGCAGAGGTCCACTTGGGTTTTCTCACAGCATGGTGAGGGTTGGAAGGGACCTCTGGGGACCATCTCCTCCCTCCTCCTGTTCCAGCAGGTTTGTTTACAGCAGGGTTGTGTCAGCCAGGTTTGGAAGCTCTCCAGACAAGGACACTCCACAGCCTCTCTGAGCAGCCTGCTCCAGCCCTCCAGCACCCTCACCCCAAACTACTTTCTCCTCCTACTCAGCTGCAACCTCCTGGGTTCCACTTTGTGCCCCTTGCCCCCAGCCTGGCTCTTGGCACCGCTGAGGAGATGCCAGTCCGAGGCTCTTGCCTCTACACTTTAGCTCTTGCTGAGTACTGCTCAGATGCCCTCTGGGGCTGCTCTCCTGCAGGCTCACAGCCCCAGAGCTCAGCCTTTGCTCCTCCCAGAGCTGCTCCAGGCCCCTCAGCACCTTCCCAGCTTCTCCTGGACTCCCTCCAGTAGCTCCCAGTCCCTCAGCAACTGGGCTGAACCCAGAACTGGCCCCAGCACTCCAGAGGTGGCCTCTGTCAGAAACTGCCTGTCTGCTTTTATCCCAAATTGGAATTGAAAGTTGAATAATTCAGACTCTGAGGCCATGAGTCACAGCCTAAGGAGGGCAGTGCCAGCACCACCTTGCCAGGTCTCCTCTGGGCCTGCAGCATTGCCCAATGTCAGGCGTTAGCTGCAGCCTTGATCACAGGCAGCTGCCTGCATAGGCAATGTGCTTGTGAAACCTCCCTGGTCCTCACGGCCCTCCCAATGTGTTTAATCACTCAGGGAGGTTCCAGAAACACCTCACAAATCCTCAGGTAGGGCATCAGGAGCAGGACTTAACCAAACCCCAGCTGCTGGGGGTGGCCAAGCACTGGCGCCGGTGCCAGAGTGAGGGCTGCTGTGCCCCAGGTGTGCTTGGCACAGCTTGGCAGCTGAGGGTCTCTTGAGGATGTCGTGGGGGGAGGGGGAAGGAGACATTACCCTGCCTGCTGCTGCCTGGCTTCTTGCTTCCCAGCCCCATGGGGGCATGCAGGGGGCTGGGCATCCTCTGGGGCTTCCTGTGTCTTTGGCAGGAGATTTCCGTGGCTCAGCAGATGCTAAGTACAGTGGAGAGGCCAAGACCTGTAGCTCTGTTCCGTCTAGAGAGCTGGGATGGAGAAGCCTGAAAACCACCAAGAGCTGCTCAGCTGCCCTGGGGAGCTGGGAGGAGAGAAACGCTGAGGGAGCAGGGGAGGAAAGGGAGGGCAGGAGGCAGGGCAGAAGCAGGACCTCTCCCTCGCCACGGGAACTGCAGTGCAAGAGAACCAAACTGCTGGAGCCCAGAGCATCCCCAGGTGATGCAGGCTCTGCTGGCATGCCCAGGCTGCGTGCCCAGGCTGTGTGCCCTGTCTGAGCCCAGCTCCGCTGTTTCCCTCCTTCTGCTGCTGTGTGTAGGTGGAAGGCTGAGCTCTGCAGGAGGCTTCAGGAGGTGCTCAGGAGGCGCTCAGGAGGCGCTGAGCTGGCTGCAGCTTTGGTCTCCACAGCTCCCTCTGGCAGCCCCACGGGACACGGCAGAAAGAGCCTCCCCTGGCAGAGCCACAGCAGGGCTCAGGCTGGCAGAGCTCAGATCAGCTGCTCCAGCCCCGCCGTGGGCAGCGACAGCTCTCAACTGGAGCCTCTTCTGCCTGGGACCAGGTGGTAGAGGAAATGGCCTGAAGGTTTAGGTTGGATGTTAGAAGAAACTTCTTGCCTGAAGGGTTCTGAACCACTGGCAGAGGCTGCCCAGGGAGCTGGTGGAGTCACCACCCCTGGAGGTGCTCAATGCTGGTGCAGCCATGGCACCTGGGGACATGGTTTAATGGCCACGGTGGAGTTGGGCTGATGGTTGGACTCATTTGGCCTCCTCAACCACAAGGGACATTGCTGGCTCACAGCTTCCTGTCCACCAGCTCCCAGATCCTCCTCCAGGAAGTTGCTTTCCATCAGGCCAAGCCCTCAGCTGTGTGGCTGCAGAATCACAGTCACAGACTGGCAGGGGCTGGAAGAGACCTCCAGAGCTCATCCAGTCCAACCCCTGCCAGAGCAGGATCTCCTAGACCAGGTCACACAGGAACACATCCAGGCAGGGGCTGAGCATCTCCAGAGAGGGAGACTCCACAGCCCCCCTGGGCAGCCTGTGCCAGGCTCCTGTCACCCTCAGAGGGCAAAAAATCCTCCTCATGTTTAAATGAAACTTCCTCTGCCTCAACTGCCACCTGGCACTGGGCATCACCCAGCACTGGCATCACCCAGCAGAGCCTGGCTCCAGCCTGCTGGCACTCACCTGCACACACTGATGACCACTGCTGAGGTCACCTCTCAGTCTCCTCTCCCAGCCCCAGCTCCCTCAGGCTCTCCTCCTAGCAGAGCTGTTCCATTCCCCTCAGCATCTCTGTGGCTCTGTGCTGGACTCTCTCCAGCACTTCTGTGTCCCTCTGGAGCTGGGAGTCCAGAACTGGACACAGTGCTCCAGATGTGGCCTCAGCAGGGCAGAGCAGAGGGGCAAGAGAACCTCTCTGACCTGCTCACCGCAGCCCTGCTAACCCACCCCAAATGGCATTGCCCTTCCTGGCCCCCAGAGCACACTGCTGGCTCATGCTCACCCTCCCATCCCCCAGGACCCCCAGATCCTTTTCCCCTTTGCTGCCGTCCAGCAGCTCAGTCCCCAAGCGCCAGACCCCACACTTGCCCTGGCTGAGTTTCAGTGCAGGGAGCGCCTCCTGCCGCAGAGCAGGGGCAGGGACGTCCCCTGCAGCCCTCACCCAGGTCGTTCCGGAGCGCTGAGGTTGCTCAACCTTTGGATGTCTCAATGCCAGGGCTGAGCTCTGCAGTGCACAGCAGGATGTTTGCTCAGGCAGCCTCTGGCTGTTGCTGCTGGAAGGATCCCACAGCAGCCGTGGGGAGCTGAGGCTGCTTTGTGGACAAGGAAAACCTGCACATGGAATTTGTGGACTTCAAGGACTTGAGCAGGTGAATGTGGAGAAATGTGCTGGGGGTGGAGAAGGCTCCTGGCAGCAGCCCCCTGAGATGGCCTTGGAGAGGGTAGTGGCAGCTGGAAGGGACTTTTGGAGGTCATTGAGCCCAAGCCCCCTGTTAGTGCAGGTTTGTCTGGAGCAGGTCACAGAGGAAGGTATCCAGGTGGGATTTGGAAGTCCCCAGATAAGGAGACTCCACAACCTCTCTGGGCAGCCTGCTCCAGGCCTCCAGCACCCTCACACCAAACAGGTTTCTCCTTAAGTTCAAGTGGAACCTCCTGGGGTCCAGTTTGCTGCTTCTTGTCCTGTCACTGCACCACTGAGGAGGCTTCAGACTGGAAGAAGCTGGATTGAGATGAGGCATTAGGAGGAACTTCTTCCCCACGAGGGTGCTGAGGCACTGGAAGAGGTTGCCCAGAGAGGCTGTGGAGGCTCCAACCCTGGAGTTGTTCAGAGCCAGCTTGGATGGGGTCTCAAGCAGCCTGGGAGGTGTCTCTGTTCATGGCAGGGGCTTGGAACTGGAGGATCTTTGCAGCCCCTTCCAGTCCAACCCATTCTGGGACCTGCTGGATGGGCTCCTGCACTCCTGCCAGCCTGGGAAGCAGCACGGAGGAGGTTTCATGGTGATGCAACCAGAAAGGTGTCCAAGAACTACTCCAGGGGTGGGCTGGGGCTGCACTGGCTCCAGCAGGCTCCAGAGCACCTTTCCAGCCTGCACAAGAGCAGCTTGGCTGAGCTCTTGGAGAGCCAAAAACGCTGAGTGGAGATTTGGGCACTGAGCCTCAGGAGGGTGACTGTGCCACTGACAGTGAGCCTGGCAAGGGAGTGATGAGCCCCACAAAGGTGACACCTTGGTGACCCCCCCCCCCAAGGGTTCCAAAATCAAGTGGGGGCAGAATAAAACGAACTAAGGAAATCCCAAGAAGTGTCTGCTGCAGGATAACATTTAATGAGCAGGAGAAGCTGGAGGCACAGGCAGGGAACGAGGTGGGGAGAGGAGCTCCAGGGCCTCAGGAGGTGCTAACAAAGCATCTCCAGCTCCATCAGCCTGGGTCAGAGGTGATGCCCAAAGGGATCTGCCCTGGCAGGCACCCGAGGCTCGGGGCTGGTTGGGTGTTTGTGCCCTGGCTTGCAACAGATGAGCTGCAGGCAGAAGGCAGCTGGGGAAGCATCAGCAGGTGGTGAGCAGGAGCCAAGCACAGGAAAGAGAAAGCTCAAAAGAGAGGCCCAAGGAGAGCTGCGTCTGGGGGGGTTGGGTGGGAAATGCTGCCTCAAGACCCATCCAAATTCCCAGTCCCTTGGCAGGTGCATTTTGGAGCCCAAACTCTCAAGCTTCTGATTGGAAAGCATTTTGTGCTGGGGAGAGATTGAGGCTGAGAAGTCAAAGGTGGAGTAAGGACTGGAATTTATTGAGACACATTGAGAGCCACCCAAAGAGAAAGAGGATAAAGTTTGGCCTCTTTTAATCTTCTTTCTTGAGAAACTCAACTTTTTTTGGGGGGGTTTAATTTCTTGTTTAAAAAATTATGTATTTCATTTTAACTGTGAATTGAGTTTGACTTTCATTCCCTTGGGAATTTCATTTCATTGTGATTTTCATTTCCATTTCATTATGAATTTCCTTTTCATTTCATTGTGGATTTCATTTCCAATTCATTGTCAATTTAAGTTTTCAGTTGGTTGTGAAGCAGCCCAGCAGTGACACTTCCCTCCCTTGCACTTTGGGCACCCTGGTCCTCAGGCAGGTTGCTAGTGCCAGGAGGCCAAGCTCTTAGTGGCTACCCTGGGGTCTGTGAGTGCTCAGCATTCCATAATCCATTATCCATAAACTTAGTCGTGGTCAGTTCTGCTTTGCACTTAACCCACAGCTACCCAGGGCCAGATTTAGGTTGGCCTGCAAGGAAGGTAACAGAATTGATTGGACAGGTGAGGAGAAAGAGGCTGGAAGGTTCCTGTCTCACAGAAGGCTCCTGAGCTGCAGCCCAAGTTCCATCCTGTCCCAGAGCTGCAGACATCCCCAAGCCCGGGGGAGCCCCTGGGGCCCAGCAGGTTTCTGATGTCAAACAAGGCAGTGGATCCCACTATGGTCTGCTGAGGGAAGGTGGTGAGGGTTGGGCCAGGGTAGATGACAGAGTAGGGGGGCAGGTCGGGGTCCAGGAAGTCCACTCTGGTGTCTGGATACTTGATGACACAGAGCTCGTTGGAGGTGAGGGCGAAGGGCTCTGGGCACAGCACCCCCGGGGGCAGGCAGCACTCGCTGAAGGGAGACATGGAGCAGATCCAGACCTGCAGCACAGGAGGAGCAGAGGGAGCAGAGGCTCCTGTTAGTCCTGCAGGAAGTTCCCACAGACAAGGAGGTTTTAGGAGGCCTGGAGTGAGGGTTGGCAGAGGGGGCAGGGCCGAGGTGCAAATGGTTCAGGTGAGAGCAATCACAGAACCGCTTCAGCTGGACAAGATCAATGAACCCAACCATGACCTAACCTTGCCAAGGCTGGGGCCAACCCACGGCCCTCAGCAGCACAGCCCTGCAGCTGTTAAACCCCTCCGGGGAGGAGCCATCCACAGCCTCCCTGGGCAGCCTGTGCCAGAGTCTCCCCACCCCGTACTGAAGAACTTCCCCCTCAGCCCCCCTCTAACCCTGCTCTGCCTCAGCTCCAAACCATTCCCCCTTAGCCAGACTCTCGCAGAAAAATTCCTCTGCAACCTTCCTGGAGGATCCCTTCAGGCACTGGAAGCAGCTCTAAGGACCCCCCAGAGTTTTCTCCTCCCCAGGCTCCCTCAGCAGAGCTGCTGCAGCCCTTGGCTCATCTTTGTGGCCTCCTCTGGCCTCACCCCAGAAGTTTCTGTGTCCTTCCTGTGCTGGGGACACCAGAGCTGGAGGTGGGATTGGAGGTGAGGTCTCAGCAGAGCAGAGGAGCACAACATCTGGTGACACTTCCCAGGTCACTGCTGCCTGCATCCCAAACTTCTTCTACCCAAACCCTGCTGGAAGCCACAGCCCCAGCTCAGCTCCAAGGTTTTAGCTTCAGTTGTCCTCCTCCTCGTGCTGGCAGAAGGAAAGCTGTGGGGGTGAGGGTGGTTACCTTATCTCACCTGGTTAGGAGTGGAGCAGTAGGATCTGGGCTGGAGATCCACCCAGATTTATTGCTCTCATTATATCTCATCTGGATGACAATATCTCAATCTCCCTAAGCCTGCACCTGATACCAAGGGCAAATTTTCTTGGCCATTGTACAATGAGAGCTTGGCAGGCTGAGGGTGCCCTGGATTGTGCCCACACTAATTGGGCAAGGCCAGCAGGGCGAGGGAGAAGTGATAATTTGCTTCACTTGATCAGTCTGAGCTGGTGTGGAAGGGTGGACTTGGACTGGCTTGCCCAGTGAGCCCCCACCCCGTGTGCCCCAGGAGCCTGAGAGAGGCACAAAGGTCAGGGCAGGTTTCCCATTGCAGCCCCATGCCCTTGCTGCCTGTCCCAGTCCTCAGGACTGCATCCTCAGCTATTCCCAAGAGACCTCATTTTGCTTTGGAGCTGAGAGCAAAAGCAAAGACAGAATCACCTTGAGCAGCTTGGAAGTGGATCTGAGGGGTCTGGAGGGAAGGGTAGTGACCGGGAGCAGTCTGAGGGCAACATCCTGGGAGTGCTCCGGGGCAGACAACCTGCCAAAACTCCCCAGAGGATGCGAGAAAGGAGCCCTCGGGCAAAACTCCTAGACTGGGAATTCAACGCTGGAAACATCTTTTAGCTGAAGCCAGCACAACGTCTCTGTTTTAGCAAGAGAAGAAACCTGAGGTCCAGCCTCTGGAATGCCCTGGGAAGGGTCTGGGACAAGTTCTCCAGCTGCTGAAGGCAGCTGAGGCTGAGAGCAGCAGCAGGAGAATGATTTTCGTTTGCCTGCTCTGGAGAAAGTGAGAAGAGTCCTTGCCAGGCCCAAACTCTTCAGCCTCTCCAGAGCTCTGTGGGAAGCATTTTTGCTCTCACGACCGGCCGTGGGGAGCACAAAGTTGGTTCAACAGTGGAGGGGGGGAAACGCAACGGGTCCCAAACTACAGGACAAGAGAAAAGCTGCTCCTGGAAGGATTCTGCCTCCCCTGCCCCTTCCCCAGTTGAATCTGTCGCTGGGTTACGCTCAAGTAAGGAGAAGAATCAATTCAAAGCTAACTTACCGCAGCCGCCAAGGAGCAGAGCAAGAACAGCGACCAGAGCAGCGCTGCTTGGCCAAGGCTTTTATAGAGGCAGCCTCACCGCCTGCAGGATGTGACACCCTCTGCGCATGGGCTCTTAATTAGTTGCAAAACAAACTTTGCTGCATGCATAACTTGTGCAGCTAATGAAACTGCTCTGCTGCCTGTTTGTGTTTGTGAGCTGCTGCTGCTGCAGCTCTGCGCACCGCTGGCACCCTGCAGCAGTGCCCACTCGGACGTTTCCCTGCCTCAAACCCGACCCTGGCAGGCTTCGGAGGCCACATTTCAGGCAGAGCAGGACCAGGGGGCTTGTGCTCTGCTTTCCCTCCCCACCCTCCTCAAATTCAACCTGTGGGGGGATTCAGGAAGTGTTAGCAGAAGCATTTACTGTCAGAGGAGAAGAGGCAAAGCATAGGAAATGGAAAAGGGGGAAAGGAGAAGAAGTGGAAAAGAGGAAAAACAGAGGAAGTGGAAAAAGATGAAATCACCTCAAAATCGCCAGGCTGGAGAGGGGGCATCAGGAGTGGCGAGGAAGCAGAGGTCTGGAAGCGCAGCCAGCCGGCGCGGCCAGCAGCTTCGAGGCATAGCAGCCACCCGGAGCAGCAGCTCCGCACCCCGAGCCAGGCTTTTAACGCGGAAAAGGCACTAATTAAAACCTTTTGTAATGGCAGGGATAAGGGAGACAGAGGTGGGGACACTTAAGGAGGACAATAGAAGTGGCTGCCTGGCACTCGATCCGCGTAGCCGAGTGGGCAACACCCCGAGGAGAGCTTTTGTTCTGCTCGCAAGCTGCCAGCGGCGCTTTTTTTGCCTTAGGACCCTTGCTGGCTTGCTCCCGAGCTGGAATAATTCATGGTGGAGAGGCAAATGTGCAGTAAATAATAATTATGGACAGAGGAATCCTTCCTCTTGGCTGCCGAGGGAGAGGAGGCACCTGGCATCTGCCCAGCGCCACGCAAGGGTTGCTCCTGGCTGTGCCTCGGCATCCTGCGAAGAAAGAGGAGTTCTGAGCCTCAGATGGGAGCTTGCAGAGCTTGCTGGTGGCTTGAAATCACAGCACCACAGCCAGACTGGCACAGCCCCCAGGAGCACCAAGCCCAACTCTGACCCTGCTCTGCAGGGTTCACCTCAAACCACAGCCCCAAGCACCACATCCAAACCATCCTGAAACACAGCCTGGGGGTGACTGCAGCAGCTCCCTGGGCAGCTCAGGCCAGTCCCTGACCACTCTCTTCCTGAAAAGCTTCTTCCTAATGTCCAATCCAACCCCCCCCCAGCCTCAGCCTGAGGCCATTCCCCCTTCTTCTGTCTCCAGTTCCCTGTGAGCAGAGCCCAGCAGCAGCCTCTCCACAACCTCCCTTCAGGTGGCTGCAGACAGCAATGAGCTCTGCCCTCAGCCTCCTCTTCCTCACCCTGCCCTTCCCCAGCTCCCTCAGTCGCTCCTCAGCAGATTTATTCTCCAGGCCCTTCCCCAGCTCTGTTGCCCTCTTCTGGAGCCTCTCCAGCACCTCCACAGCTCTTCTGTGGTGCCCAAACAAGTTGGTTAGTGGAGGACTCAGAAGCTTTCTGAGTCTGGAGTAAGTGAGAAAAGTGACCTTGCAGAGAGTTTCCCTGCCCAGGTGCCAAGGAGGAGTGGGGGCTGCTGCTTTCTCCAGAGGGCCCTGGGGTGGATTGGGCAGCCTGCTCCGGGGCCAAGAGAAAGAGCCTGGACCCTTTGGCAGGTGCTGGGCAGAGGGAGCCTGAGCTGCTGCCTGCTCTCCTGCCATGGTCTGTGTCAGGGCTGCAGGCACCGGGGGGAGGTTCAGATTCTGTGTCTCAGTGCACTCTGGAGGCTCGAATGCAGCACAGCTGAGGCTGGAATGCACTCAGCAGGCACTGACTGCAGTGCATGAAGTCCTCACACTGCTGAGCTGCTGTTTGGGCAATCAGCAGATGGAGCCTCCTGGGGTCCACTTTGTGCCCCTTGCCCCTTGCCCTGTCCCTGGGCAGCACTGAGCAGAGTCTGGCCCCATCCTCTCACCCCCCCAGACCCCTTTAGCTCTTTCTGAGCACTGCTCAGATGCCCTCCGGGGCTGCTCTCCTGCAGACTCTCAGCCTTTGCTCCTCCCAGAGCTGCTCCAGGCCCCTCAGCACCTTCACAGCCTCCTCTGGGCTGTCCCCAGGAGTTCCCTGAGTCCTTCCCTCCCAGCTGAATTTTCCCTTGCCTTTGGCAGATTTTAATCCCAGTTGTTATGGAGGTTTGAAAGCGAAGCTCAGAGAGGCATAAGCTGTCAGAGGTCACTTGGTGAGCCAAGGCAGCAGCCTGCAATGAAAGAGGCTTTCCCCAGTGACATTTATCATCCTCCTCTCTAATTGGAATTCCAGCAGCTCTCTGGAGTCTTAAGTGGGATTGCATTGGATGGGGCAAGTGCCCGCAGAGAGCAGCAGGGCTGGAGCTGATTAGAGCTGGGGACCAAGCCAGGAGGGATCAGTCACTGTTCCACAAAGCCCTCTGGATGCAGGGGATTAAGGGAGGGGCTGGCAGCACACAGGGAGTGCTTCCCGAAGTGACTTCCCCAGTTTTACACCAAAGATCTGTGGCAGCTGGAGCTGAACACAGGCCTGGGGGTGAGAAATGATTTGAAGTCCTTCAGATTCCATCCCCCAGTGCTGTTTCCACCACAGGCCAAGGCCTGCAGGGTCTGGAGGGGGCTGCAAGAGAGCTGCAGAGGGACTCCTGACAAGGGTGGGAGTGCCAGGATGAGAGGCAGTGGATTGAAGATGGAAGAGGGGAGGTTGAGACTGGAGAGGAGGAAGGAATTCTCAAGGGTGAGGGAGAGCCTGGCACAGGTTGCCCAGGGAGGCTGTGGCTGCCCCCAACCTGGGGGTGTTCAAGGCCAGCTTGGATGAGGCCTTGAGCAGCCTGGGCTGGTGAGAGGTGCCCATGGCAGGGAGTTGGACCTGGCTGAGCTTTAAGCTCCCTTCCAACCCATTCTGGGGTTGGGGATGAAGCTTCTGAGCTGTGTGGAACCACAACTGTGCCTCTGCTTTGCCCTCTGGAGCATCCTCCTCTCGGAGATAACTTTGTTTGTTTACAAGATAAGAGGCTTGGAGTGGAATCTGCTGACTTGGAGTGTGCAGAGGGATTAGGAGTCCTGCCTGGAGGTTGGCTTGCTCCGGAGGGAACACCTGTGCTTGGGACACCCTCCCTTAACTGCACGGAGGGGTTTTGAAATCCAAGCTGTCACTTAGGAAAGCTGCACTGCCTGCTGAGTGTGGAGCAAGGACCAGCCCTGGCGTGAGAAGCCTGCAGCAAAAAGCATCCTGCGGTGCTCAGCTGGGGCTCGGCAGGGATCTGCCTGCGTCGGTGATCAGCCGGAGAGGAGCAGCCGCGGGAACAGCTGCAGCACCCCAGCGTGGCGGGGAGGGACCTCTGGAGAGCATCTCCTGCCCCACCCCCGGCTCCAGCAGAGCGCCCACAGCAGCTAGCCCAGGGGCACAGTGCCCAGGGCAGCTTTGGAAGCTCTCCACACAAGGACACTCCACAGCCTCTCTGGGCAGCCTGCTCCAGGCCTCAGCATCCTCACCCCAAGCAACTTTCTCCTCCTGCTCAGCTGCAACCTCCTGGGCTCTACTTTGTGCCCCTTGCCCTTTAGCCTGGTCCTGGACACCACTGAGCAGATGCCAGCACCAGGCTCTTGCTCCCCACCCTTTAGCTCTTGCTGGGCATTGCTCAGCTCCCCTCTGGGGCTGCTCAGGCTCTCAGCCCAGGCAGGGCTCAGCCTTTGCTCCTGCCAGAGCTGCTTCAGGCCCCTCAGCACCTTCCCAGCTGCCTCTGGACTCTCTCCAGCAGCTCCCAGTCCCTCTTGAGTCGAGGAGCCAGAGCTGGCCCCAGCACTCCAGATGTGGTCTGACCAGGGCAGAGCAGAGGATGAGGAGAACCTCCTTGTCCTGCTGGCCACTGGTTGAGCCCCGCAGCAGGGGAGCAGGTGCAGGTTTGAGTAACTCCTGAGGAACTCAGGATTGCCTGAGAAGGTTCAGGTGTCCTCTGCCAGAGGTTTCCTCACTGCTTGCTGTGGGAATGTGGCAGCAGTGCAATGCTGCCTTCCACCTGAAAATCAGAGCTGTGTGGTGATGCAAGCACCGTGACAGAGCTGGAGAGGTGCTGCAGGGTGACCTTGTGCCGCTGCCATCGTGCTGGAGACTGCAAAATATGATAATGAGTGTTTTGCATCTGTAAATAATTAATGAGAGCTCACAGAGTGCTTTGAAATGCTTTAATCTGGGACTTCCGCAGGCTTCTCCCGCGGCTGGCCTGGGGGTGGGATCCTTGGGAAGGCATCCAGGGTGGAGGGAGGGCTGGAGCCGGAGGAGTGCTCAACAACAAAAGGAAAAGCAACTGACGGAATGAGAGGAGCCACAAGGGTGGTCCCAGGGCTGGAGCTCCTCTGCCCCGAGCACAGGCTGAGGGAGCTGGGGCTGGGCAGCCTGGAGAGGAGAAGGCTCCAGGGGGACCTCAGAGCTGCTGCCAGAGCCTGAAGGGAGCCTGCAGGGAGGCTGCAGAGAGACTTTACATGAGCAGGTCTGAGCCAGGCCCAGGGGAATGGTTTGGAGCTGAGGCAGAGCAGGCTGAGAGTGGAGCTGGGGAAGAAGTTCAGTGCCAGGGTGGGGAGAGCCTGGCACAGGCTGCCCAGGGAGGCTGTGGCTGCCTCGGGCAAGGGCTCCTGTCAGGATGCTCTGCGTGCTCCTGGGACCGGCTGTGCTATGGCAGCTGCTCCTCTCTGATCTCTCCTGGCAGCCTGCTGCTGGCTTCAGCCGCCCACAGCCTGAGCAGATAAACAAATCCGAGGTCACTGCTGCCAGATCGGCCGAGGCAGGTCAGGGTCACAGGAAATTCCACCTCAACGGGAGCAGAAACCTCTTCTCTGAGGCTGATGGAGCCCTGGAGTCCAGAGAGGCTCTGGAGTCTCCTTCTCTGGAGAGCTTCCGACCCCCCCTGGATGTGTCCCTGGGTGCCCCTGCCCTGGGTGCTCCTGCCCTGGCAGAAGGCTGGGGCTGGATGATCTCCAGAGGTCCCTTCCACCCCCTGACCTTCTGTGGTTCCTGCCCTCAGTGCTGCTTTATTTCTCCTTCCGTTGCAGCTGTGTGAACTGCTCACCCCGGCTGCCTTGAGGTCTCTCCTCAGCCTCCTCCAGCCTCACCTCCCCCAGCTCCCTCAGCTGCTCCTCCAGACCCTTCCCCAGCTGGACACTCTCCAGCAACTCCTAAACGATCACACAGCACAACCAGGCTGGCACAGCCCCCCAGGAGCACCAAGCCCAACTCTGACCCTGCTCTGCAGGGTTCACCTCAAACCACAGCCCCAAGCACCACATCCAAACCATCCTGAAACACAGCCTGGGGGTGACTGCAGCAGCTCCCTGGGCAGCTCAGGCCAGTCCCTGACCACTCTCTTCCTGAAAAGCTTCTTCCTAATGTCCAATCCAACCCCCCCCAGCCTCAGCCTGAGGCCATTCCCCCTTCTTCTGTCTCCAGTTCCCTGTGAGCAGAGCCCAGCAGCAGCCTCTCCACAACCTCCCTTCAGGTGGCTGCAGACAGCAATGAGCTCTGCCCTCAGCCTCCTCTTCCTCACCCTGCCCTTCCCCAGCTCCCTCAGTCGCTCCTCAGCAGATTTATTCTCCAGGCCCTTCCCCAGCTCTGTTGCCCTCTTCTGGAGCCTCTCAAGCACCTCCACATCTCTCCTGTGGTGCCCCAGTCTTTGCACAATACTCCACGATGGAGTGGGTTGGATGGGAAGGGACCTTAAAGCTCCTCCAGTTCCGTGGGCTGGGACACCTGCACCAGCACAGGTTGCACCTCCTCATCTGCTGCCTCGTGGTGGTGATTTAACCCCCCCCAGGACGTTCCAGCTTGGTTCTGCTGCTGCTGTGTTTAGTCAGAACTCAAAGCAGCTCTGGAGCTGCTCCAGACCTTTCAGAAGAGGCTGTGGTGGTGACACAGCCAAAGCCACTTTTTAATGAGCAGCCATCAATGAATTAATTAATGAGCCTGGTGTCTGCAGCTGTGAACTGTTGCCCGCTGAGGGGAGGCTCTGCAGCTCCCACTGACATCACTGCCTGGCACTGGCCCTGCCCCTGCAGTGCTTCCGTGGGCTCCACAGGGCTGTGTCTCGCCCAGTAATGGCCATTTGGGACTGGCTTTGAAGTTCTGCCCTTCAGAGGAGCCCAGGGAGCCCCAGGCAGACACAGCCCAGTGCCTCCTCCACGGGCAGTGCAGGCAAGGGAGGAGCAGGACTCTGATGATGCTGGGGAGGAAACTCAGTGGATTCAGGTTTTGTCTGTTGGGGTTTGGGGTTTTTGTTTATTTGTCTGGTTTGGGATTTTTGGTTTCTTTTGGAATGGACAGAAAAAAAACATCTCTGTGAATCCTGGAATGGATGCTTCAGTCCACCCCAGTGATCCCTGCCAGACCTGCTCCCAGTGGATTTCACAGGATCACAGATGTCAGGGGTTGGAAGTGACCCAAAGAGCTCATCCAGTCCAAGCCCTGCCAGAGCAGGACCATCCAAGCTAGCTCAGGGCACACAGGAACACATCCAGATAGGCCTGGAAAGGCTCCAGAGAAGGAGACTCCACAATCTCTCTGGGCAGCCTGTGCCAGGGCTTGGGACCTTACAGCAAAGAAGTTCCCCCTTGTGCTGAGCTGGAACCTCCTGAGCTGCAGCTTCCATCCACTGCTCCTTGTCCTGTCCAGGGAGCAGTGAGCAGAGCCTGTCCCTGCTCCTGACCCCCAGTGCCTGTCCCCCCCTCCTGACCCCCAGCCCTCAGAGGTTTATAAGCATTTATTGAGTCCCCTCTCAGTCTTCTCTCCTCCAGGCTCTCTGCCCCAGGGCCCTCAGCCTCTCCTCATAACTTGGTTTGTCTCTGAACTGGGTCATTTAATTCTGGCATCGTTTGGGTTGGAGAAGCCCTTTGGGACCATCCAGTCCAGCATCAGCCCAGCACCACCATGGCACCAAACCCTGGCTGCAAGTGCCATGGCTACAGGTTACTGGAACACCTGCAGGGATGGGGACTCCACCACCTGCCTGGGCAGCCTGTGCCAGTCCCTGACCACTGCTGCTGGGCAGAAACTGTTCCTCGTGGTCAGCCTGAACCTCCTCTGGTACTTCAGGCCATTTCCTCTCATCCTATCTCCTGATACTGGGGAGAGGAGCCCAAACCCACCTGGCTCCAGCTTCCTCTCAGGCAGCTGTAGAGACCCAAAGGTCTCCTCTCAGTCTCCTCTGCTCCAGCCTCATCACCAGCTCCTTCAGCTGCTCTTCCCCAGTCTTGTTCTCCAGACCCTTCTCCAGCTCTGTTGCCCTTCTCTGGCTCCAGCTCCTCATTGTGAGGAGCCCAAACCTACCACAGGATTTGAAGTGCAGCCTCCCCAGTGCCCAGCCCAGGAGCACAATCCCTGCCCTGCTCCTGCTGGCCTCACTGGCTGGCACCAGGAGGGACTAAGAGCTGTTGAGCTGCCACTGTGCAGCCTCCTCAGCTCGATGCCTCCTTGGAGGCACAAAAGGACCTCTCCAGACAGCCTGCAGAGTGCTGTGACTCTTCTGGAGGATCTGCTCCAGATTCAGCTTCTTGCAGGACTCAGTGACTACACAGAAGGACTCCACCACACTTACAGCAGCTCTAAGGTGCCAGAGATGCCTTTTCTGCTCCCGTGCAGCATTCCCAGGACAGATGATGAGGCTGCCTGAGTCTTTCAGGTGGGGAAGGATGAGTCCCCTCTGACCATTCTTCTCCCTGCCCATCTCACACCCCCATGGGCACCCCAGCCCCACTGTGCAGCTCTCCTGCAGAGGGTCCCCCTCTCCCTTCACACAGCTCCCCAGGCTGCTCCTCACCCCTCAGCTTCTTGAGGGCTCCTTCCAGCACAGGGCTTGCAACAGGGAAGGGAAAGGACAGACAGGGAGAGGTCAAGGTGCAGTCAGAGCCTTGGGCAGGCCTTGTTGGGCAGCACACAAGTGGCTTTGGTAGGCCAGTGCCTTCCCTCAGCAGCCAGCAGCCACCCACAGCTGTTGCTCAAACATCCCCTGGGGAAGCTCCTGGGCACCCACTACAAACTTAGACTGCACCACAAACCTCTGAACCATCTCAGGGCTCTTCCCATACTCTGTGAGGACACTCAGCCTCTCCAGGCAAGCTGGAGGATGACTGCTGGCCCTTATCTGTCTCTGCCCTGCAGGGCACCGCAGTGCCCAGGGAGAGCTCGGGCAGGAGCGGCAGGGGGCAGGAACAGGAGGAGCCATCAGCTACAATGCAGCATAAACTTTAATGAGTCAAAAGAGGGAAACAAAGCAGTGCCCGGGGGAAGGGGCACAGGCCAGGCTGCTGCAAGGGCAGCTGGCAATCAGGCCCCCTCCACAGCGTGGCACACGAGTCTTCTGCACACACAGGCGGGCACAGGGCTGGCAGCAGGGCCCCTGGCAGCTCGCTTCAGCAGGAAGCCCTGGCACAGGCCGGCAGCAGACAGCAGGGACTCAGGACGGGCAGAAGAAAGCAGCAGCAGCAGCAGCAGACACCTGCTGGAGGCCTTTGCAGGCACCGCAGGCTGGCACCTTGCTGCCTCCCTCCTGGGCAGCAGCTCGAGAGGGTGCTCAGCCCAGCTGCAAAGCCTGCCCAGCAGCGCCAGCCTCAGCCCAGCACCTGGCTTGGGGCTCCCTGGTCCAGGCCTCCCTGGGCTCGGGCAGGGCTCTAGCAGGGCAGGCAGCGTCTGCCGCAGTAGCGCCCGCCCAGGCCAGACAGCCCAAAGCCCCCGGAGCTGATGGGCACTCCACTCTCGCTCAGGATGCTGCCCACAGCAGCAGAGGTGGTGGAGCCCACGGCGGTGTTCTGGGGGAAGGAGCTGAGGATGGGTCCTGGCAGCGTCACCACCACGGGCGAGGGCTGGATCACCACCCTGGAGTCCTGGCACTGCCTGACACAGGGCTCGTTGCAGCTGTTGGCCAGGGGGGTTGGCCCGCAGGGGCGGCACAGATCGTAGCAGGACATGGCCGAGGGCTGCAGCTGGACCTGGAGAGAGGGCAGGCAGAGACAGGCAGCGTGAGGGGCAGCCTGGCAGCCTGCAGGGCACGGCACAGGCACAGGCACAGGCAGGGGAGCAGCACAAGGCTGAGCAGCGAGGAAGAGAGATGGAAGAGCAGGAAGGGAGCCCTGCAAAGACAGCCCAAGAGCTGCTCCCTCTTCCCTGTGCTCATGGCAAGGAGCTGTGGCTCAGGAAGACAACCAAAGCATCGCGGCTAAGGCTGCACTGAGCCCCAGAGACAGAGAAGGAGAAGCAGCGAGGCAAAGGCGCTGGCAGCTCACCTTGGTCAGCACGGAGGAGAAGGCAGGAGCAGGATGAGGGAGCCTGCTCAGGGCTGCCTTTTATAGCTCCCACAGCGCCCCAGGCCCAGAGGCTCCTCTGCCCATGGAATGTCTCTGCCAGCAACTCATCTGCATGCAAAACAGCCCCATCAGAGAAACGAGGCCACTGCTGCTGCTCCCTGCCGCTGCCTTTGCATTTCCCTGCCCCTTGCAGCTGCCCTCGGCCACGCAGGCTCCTTTCAACTCCCAGAATTAGAGGCCAGGAATGGTCCCAGGGCAGTGCCACATCAGCACAGGCTGATGATGCAGCCAGGGATGGGCAGAGCCCCACCTCAGCAGATGGTGCCAGGCCCTTGCCCTGCAGGGGCTCCCTTTGCGGTGACCACCCTGAACAGGACCTCCCTTCCCTGCCTGCTTTCAGCTCCTGCAGCTCAGAGCAGGAGGGTAGGAAGGGGACATGGCTGCATGGGGAAGGTCTCTTCACTCGTTCCCCTGTTGAACACAAGGCAGTTAGGAGCTGGATAAATGCCCTCAGGGCACTGTCACTGGCAACAGGTCAGTGACACCCCTGGTCAGGGCCTGGGCAGAGCTGCCTACAGTGCTGAGCACTCAGGAAACTGAGGGCAGACCTTGAGTAGTGGCCTTGGGCTGCTGGGCTGCAGGGAAGGATGCGCCTCAAAGGAGGCCCCCCAGGGCATGGGCCTGGCAACACCTGCTGCCCATCCCTGGCTGCATCATCAGCCTGTGCTGATGTGGCACTGCCCTGGGACCATTCCTGGCCTCTAATGCTGGGAGTTGAAAGGAGCCTGCGTGGCCGAGGGCAGCTGCGAGGGGCAGGGAAATGCAAAGGCAGCGGCAGGGAGCAGCAGCAGTGGCCTCGTTTCTCTGATGGGGCTGTTTTGCATGCAGATGAGTTGCTGGCAGAGACATTCCATGGGCAGAGGAGCCTCTGGGCCTGGGGCGCTGTGGGAGCTATAAAAGGCAGCCCTGAGCAGGCTCCCTCATCCTGCTCCTGCCTTCTCCTCCGTGCTGACCAAGGTGAGCTGCCAGCGCCTTTGCCTCGCTGCTTCTTCTCTCAGCCTCTTCTTTGCCTTTTGGCCTTGGCCAAGTCTTTGCCTCCCTCTGGCTTTGGCTCCTGACCTGCTCACAGCATTTCTGCTCTTGCTGCCAGGCCGGGAGATAGGTGGGAGCAGCTCTTGGGCTGTCTTTGCAGGGCTCCCTTCCTGCTCTTCCATCTCTCTTCCTCGCTGCTCAGCCTTGTGCTGCTCCCCTGCCTGTGCCTGTGCCTGTGCCGTGCCCTGCAGGCTGCCAGGCTGCCCCTCACGCTGCCTGTCTCTGCCTGCCCTCTCTCCAGGTCCAGCTGCAGCCCTCGGCCATGTCCTGCTACGATCTGTGCCGCCCCTGCGGGCCAACCCCCCTGGCCAACAGCTGCAACGAGCCCTGTGTCAGGCAGTGCCAGGACTCCAGGGTGATCATTGAACCCTCGCCCGTGGTGGTGACGCTGCCAGGACCCATCCTCAGCTCCTTCCCCCAGAACACCGCCGTGGGCTCCACCACCTCTGCTGCTGTGGGCAGCATCCTGAGCGAGAGTGGAGTGCCCATCAGCTCCGGGGGCTTTGGGCTGTCTGGCCTGGGCGGGCGCTACTGCGGCAGACGCTGCCTGCCCTGCTAGAGCCCTGCCCGAGCCCAGGGAGGCCTGGACCAGGGAGCCCCAAGCCAGGTGCTGGGCTGAGGCTGGCACTGCTGGGCAGGCTTTGCAGCTGGGCTGAGCACCCTCTCGAGCTGCTGCCCAGGAGGGAGGCAGCAAGGTGCCAGCCTGCGGTGCCTGCAAAGGCCTCCAGCAGGTGTCTGCTGCTGCTGCTGCTGCTTTCTTCTGCCCGTCCTGAGTCCCTGCTGTCTGCTGCCGGCCTGTGCCAGGGCTTCCTGCTGAAGCGAGCTGCCAGGGGCCCTGCTGCCAGCCCTGTGCCCGCCTGTGTGTGCAGAAGACTCGTGTGCCACGCTGTGGAGGGGGCCTGATTGCCAGCTGCCCTTGCAGCAGCCTGGCCTGTGCCCCTTCCCCCGGGCACTGCTTTGTTTCCCTCTTTTGACTCATTAAAGTTTATGCTGCATTGTAGCTGATGGCTCCTCCTGTTCCTGCCCCCTGCCGCTCCTGCCCGAGCTCTCCCTGGGCACTGCGGTGCCCTGCAGTGTAGGGGGTGGCTGAGAGCACTTGGTCAGGTCACTTTTTTTTTGGGGCTTGAGGAGCAGTGGAGTGTCCCTGCAGGGATCATCTCAGCTGCTCTGTTCTTCCCGAAGCCTCCCACAGCTTTGTCCTGAGCTCTAGGCCTGTTGTGGCCCAAGAGCAAACCTCTGCCCTGCTTGCCATGCCTCCAAGCCTTGCCTGGCATGTGTCCTGTGCCCAAGGAGTCTTAATGCCCCAGACCATCCCTCTGTGTCCCCCAGGTCCCGTTCACATCTACCCTGCAGTGCTGGCAGAGCTGCTCAGGCACTGTTGGTAGTTTCTGTGGTACTGAGGGGAGGGCACTTTGCCAGCCTCTCCCTGTCCCTCTATTCTGCACTGCCAGAGCTGCTGCCAGTCCCAGCCCCTGCGCCCTGCCCTGCAGCAAGGCCCTCAGCAGGTGCAGGATGCTGCAGCCACCTGAGCTCTGCTGGGACAAGAGCAGAAGCAGTGGGGAAGAGCTGGCAGCGGGGAGGGCAACATCATCTGGAGCCTGTGCCGGCAGGGAGCAGGGGGTGGCAGGACACTGGGGCCGTGGGCAGAGCCTCAGCACAGGCACTGGCTGTGGGCCTGCCAAGGTCTGGTCGGAGCCTGCAGCTGTGGATCTGCTGGGCTGGGATTTGGCTGAATGGAGCCTGAGGAGACACAACTGGAATCAGCTTCGTCTCTTGGAAGAGCTTCTCCTGTCCTCCTCTGCTGGGGGTGCAGCTGGTGCCTGTATCCCAGCTGCAGAGGTGTCCTCTCCTTGCCCATCAGTGCCCTGGGTGCAGAACACCAGGCCCAGGGGCTCCTAAGAGCCTCACCTGGGCTCTCTTCCTCCTGCCTCTTGCCTTTGGCCCAGGCTCTGTTTCACTCTTCTGGACCCACAGCCCTGCCCTGCAGGCAGTGACGGCTGCGGGCACCACTTGCTCTGCTCCTGTCCGTGTGCTTTGCCCTGCCTGAGCCATCCCTGCTCTGTCCCCAAGGGCTGGATGTGTGAGCTGGGCTCTGGGCTGCACCTGGGCACTGGCTCTGCACGTTTCTCACCCTGGCACTGGGCAGTGAGGCCCTTTCTGCTGCTCTCCTGCCCTCCTTCTCGCAGAGTGCTGCTGGCTGGCCCTGAGCCCTGCCTGTCTGCATCGACTTCTGCTGCTATCCAGAGTCATGTCAGAGCTCTTCTCATCCCCTGCCATGAGGAATTTAGCCTGGGGGTGTGTGGGGCTGAGCTGCCTGCCCCTGGCAGATTGGATGAATTTTGCCATCCCCTTGCAGCGAGGACTCGGCTGGGGGGGTCAGAAGTGGGGCTGGGGTCCCGACCTCATGGGGCCATTGAGCCCTCCCTCTACCCCCGGAGTGCTGCAGAGCACTGAACCATTCCTTTGAAACACATCTCTGGAAGGTGCTGACGCCGATGCCCTCCAGCCTGTCCTTTGGCACTGCCAACCCTCTCCTCTGGGCAGGGTTGAGTGTCCCATGGCAGTCCT
This sequence comes from Pogoniulus pusillus, assembly GCF_015220805.1. Classification (NCBI taxonomy): domain Eukaryota; kingdom Metazoa; phylum Chordata; class Aves; order Piciformes; family Lybiidae; genus Pogoniulus; species Pogoniulus pusillus. Next base: position 461,578 of record NC_087306.1, on the reverse strand, counting down.
GCTGCCTGCAGCTGCCTGCATTGCTCTTTGGCATGTTCTCTGAAGCAGACCTGCTGGGGACCAACGGGGAGGAGGACTGTAGCTGGCTCTGGGATGTCCCTGGCCCCCAGTGTGTGCCCTGGTGTGGAGGGAGCCCCAGCTGCTCCTGAGGCGATGGTGGGGGAAGCAGAGCAGAGTCCTTGCCCGTGCTGGTGTCTGGGGACCCACAGATGCTGCTCACATGGATGAGAGGGGAAGGAGCCCAGCTGGATTCTCCAGAGGGGATGCCTGGAAGCACAGCAGGGTTAGAGGCCAAGAGCAGAGCTTGGATAGCCTGAGCCAGGCTGAGAAGCTCGATAGGAAGAGCTGAGGCTATGCTTGGTCCGCTGCAGGAGACTGGTTGGCAGCCTGGACTCTAATGACAGGGTGGGAAGGAGACCACAAATCAGTGGAGAAAACCTCAAAACAAGCCCTGGGAGAGTGAGAGGTTGGCATCATGGGGTGAGGCAGAGCCATCCCTTTCCCTTTGCCTTCATCTTCCTCACTTCTGTGTCATTTTCACTGGAAAGCTTTGGGCCTCTAATTCTGGGAGTTGAAAGGAGCCTGCGTGGCCGAGGGCAGCTGCGAGGGGCAGGGAAATGCAAAGGCAGCGGCAGGGAGCAGCAGCAGTGGCCTCGTTTCTCTGATGGGGCTGTTTTGCATGCAGATGAGTTGCTGGCAGAGACATTCCATGGGCAGAGGAGCCTCTGGGCCTGGGGCGCTGTGGGAGCTATAAAAGGCAGCCCTGAGCAGGCTCCCTCATCCTGCTCCTGCCTTCTCCTCCGTGCTGACCAAGGTGAGCTGCCAGCGCCTTTGCCTCGCTGCTTCTCCTTCTCTGTCTCTGGGGCTCAGTGCAGCCTTAGCTGCGATGCTTTGGTTGTCTTCCTGAGCCACAGCTCCTTGCCATGAGCACAGGGAAGAGGGAGCAGCTCTTGGGCTGTCTTTGCAGGGCTCCCTTCCTGCTCTTCCATCTCTCTTCCTCGCTGCTCAGCCTTGTGCTGCTCCCCAGCCTGTGCCTGTGCCTGTGCCTGTGCCTGTGCCTGTGCCTGTGCCTGTGCCGTGCCCTGCAGGCTGCCAGGCTGCCCCTCACGCTGCCTGTCTCTGCCTGCCCTCTCTCCAGGTCCAGCTGCAGCCCTCGGCCATGTCCTGCTACGATCTGTGCCGCCCCTGCGGGCCAACCCCCCTGGCCAACAGCTGCAACGAGCCCTGTGTCAGGCAGTGCCAGGACTCCAGGGTGGTGATCCAGCCCTCGCCCGTGGTGGTGACGCTGCCAGGACCCATCCTCAGCTCCTTCCCCCAGAACACCGCCGTGGGCTCCACCACCTCTGCTGCTGTGGGCAGCATCCTGAGCGAGAGTGGAGTGCCCATCAGCTCCGGGGGCTTTGGGCTGTCTGGCCTGGGCGGGCGCTACTGCGGCAGACGCTGCCTGCCCTGCTAGAGCCCTGCCCGAGCCCAGGGAGGCCTGGACCAGGGAGCCCCAAGCCAGGTGCTGGGCTGAGGCTGGCACTGCTGGGCAGGCTTTGCAGCTGGGCTGAGCACCCTCTCGAGCTGCTGCCCAGGAGGGAGGCAGCAAGGTGCCAGCCTGCGGTGCCTGCAAAGGCCTCCAGCAGGTGTCTGCTGCTGCTGCTGCTTTCTTCTGCCCGTCCTGAGTCCCTGCTGTCTGCTGCCGGCCTGTGCCAGGGCTTCCTGCTGAAGTGAGCTGCCAGGGGCCCTGCTGCCGGCCCTGTGCCCGCCTGTGTGTGCAGAAGACTCGTGTGCCATGCTGTGGAGGGGGCCTGATTGCCAGCTGCCCTTGCAGCAGCCTGGCCTGTGCCCCTTCCCCCGGGCACTGCTTCATTTCCCTCTTTTGACTCATTAAAGTTTATGCTGCATTGTATCTGGTGGCTCCTCCTGTTCCTGCCCCCTGCCGCTCCATGGGCACTGGGAGGGAAAGGTTTGGATGTCTAAGGGTTAAGTTCCACCTCCTTACCCGAGCAGAGCTGAGTCCCCTCAAGGGCCGTGGCCACTGGAGGAGTCATGGGAAGGTGGAGCAGGCTGCGGCGTTCTCTGGATATGCAATGGGTGCCCAGGAGCTTCCTCAGGGGATGTTTGAGCAACAACTGTGGGTGGCTGCTGGCTGCCATTTGCTGGGGGAAGTCGTTGCCCTGCCCAAAGCCATTTGTGTGCAGCCAAACAAGCTCTGCCCGAGGCTCTGACTGCCCTTGAACCCCTCCTAGTGTGTCCCTTCCCTGTTGCAAGCCCTGGAACTGGAAGGAGCCCTCAAGAAGCTGAGCTGTGAGGGAGCAGCCTGGGGAGCTGTGTGAAGGGAGAGGAGAACCCTCTGCAGGAGAGCTGCACAGTGGGGCTGGGGTGCCCATGGGGCCCAGGATCACAGATCACAGATGCCAGGGGATGGAAGGGACCCAAAAAGCTCATCCAGTCCAAGCCCTGCCAGAGCAGGACCATCCAAGCTAGCTCAGGGCACACAGGAACACATCCAGACAGGCCTGGAAAGGTTCCAGAGAAGGTGACTCCACAACCCCTCTGGGCAGCCTGTGCCAGGGCTTGGGACCTTACATCAAAGACATTCAGCTGGAACCTCCTGAGCTGCAGCTTCTGTCCACTGCTCCTTGTCCTGTCCCAGGGAGCAGTGAGCAGAGCCTGTCCGTCCCCCCCGACCCCCAGCCCTCAGGTATTAATAAGCATTGATTAAATCCCCTCTCAATCTTCTCTTCTCCAGACTCTCAGACCCAATCCCCTCAGCCTCTCCTCACCAGGCAGCTCCAGTCCCCTCATTATCCTCACAGCCTTCCTTGGACACTCTCCAGCAGTTCCTGTCCCTCTTCAACTGGGGAGCCCCAAACTGAAGGTAGAGCTCAAGATGAGCTCTCAGCAGGGCAGAGCAGAGGGGCAGGAGAAGCTCCCTGGATCTGCTGGGCACACTCTGCTTGATGACCCCCAGGGCCCCATTGGCCTCTTGGCCCCCAGGGCACATTGCTGCCCATGGCTGTTCTCCCCCAGCACTCCCAGGTCCCTTTCCCCAGGGCTGCTCTCCAGTAGTCACCTCCCAGCCTGTCCTGGTGCAGTTTCTTCTTTGTCCCCAGGTGCAGGACTCTGCACTGGTCCATGTTGAACCTCATTTGGCTCCTCTGTGCCCAGGTCTGTGCCCAGCTCTCTGAATAGCAGCACAGCCTGCAGCTGTCTCAGCCAAGCCTCCCAGTTTGGTGCCAGCAGCAAACTTGCTGAGCAGCCTCTGTCTGTCTGTGCCCTCATCAGTGGCATTGATGAAGATGTTGGACAGGACTGGACCCAGCACTGATCCCTGGGAGGCTCCACTGGTTGCAGCTCTCCAGCTGGACCTGGCACCATTGATCACCACTCTCTGAACTCTGTCTTGTAACCAGGTCCTAATGCACCTCACTGCCTGCTCTGCCATCCCACACTGCCTCAGCTTACTCACCAGGATGTCATGGGAGACAGTGCCAAAGGCCTTGCTAAGGTCAAGGCAGCCTCCATACACTGCTCTCCCTGCATCTACCCATTTTGTTATGGCATCACAGGTTAAGCAATGGGTGTGTGAGAGGGGCACAGGAGCAGCATGGGCACACACTTCACAGTCTCTCTCCTCTGGAGGAGCTGACAGATGCTGGTGACAGCCTCAGAAGTGTGTGCACAGACTGACAGGAGCAGGCAAAGCCTCTTTGCCTCAACAAAGTCCTGTGGTCAAAAGCCTGAGGCACTGTGGAGCCTTTCTGCGTGGTCACTGTGTCCTGAAAGGACCTGAGCCTGCAGCAGCTGTGCGAGAGATCCTCCAGAGTCACCAGGAGGAGGCTTCTGCCCTTCTGCCAAGGCTGGGCAGAGCTGCCTGGGGCAGTGTGAACTCAACAGCTCTGCTCTGCTGCCCCCTTCGCAAGCCTTGTCCAGCAGAGGCAACGCTTCCGTGCCTGGGGTCTGGTTGTGCTTGAGGCAGAGCAGGAGGCAGCTTTTGTGCTGTGCTCCTCATGGCCCCTGCCTGCTGCTGGGCAGGATTGGGGTCCTCTGGAAATGATGCAGGGCTGTGGCAGTGCCTGCAGTGCCAACAGCCTGTGTGGCCAGAGCAGGAGTTGTGGCAAGGACAGGGGTAGCAAGAAGGAGGTTTATGGCTTGCCCAGCACAGCCTTGGGCATGGAGGTGCCTCCTGGTGTTTCAGAGGACTCAAAGTGCAGTGCGGGGAGTGGAAGAACTTCAGTCGTGCCCGGGGGGGCTCTGCTGACCGAGACAGGCAGGGATGAAGGAGAGGAGATGGATGGACAGAGTGCTGCTGAGATCAAAGCTGAGCCCCAGGCAGAGAGGGACAAAGAGCCCAGAGCAGAGGAGCTCTGCTGAGCAAGGTGGTGCCTGACAGTGGAGAGAGGAGAGAGGCAATGAGGGATGGAGCCAAGCCTGGCATGGCCAGGCAGAAGCTTTCCACTGAGGAGCCCTGCCCCAGCCATCAGGAGACACTTTAAAGGAAGGCCCTGCAGGGCAAGGGTCTGGCACCATCTGCTGAGGTGGGACTGCCCATCCCTGGCTGCATCATCAGCCTGTGCTGATGTGGCACTGCCCTGGGACCATTCCTGGCCTCTAATTCTGGGAGTTGAAAGGAGCCTGCGTGGCCGAGGGCAGCTGCGAGGGGCAGGGAAATGCAAAGGCAGCGGCAGGGAGCAGCAGCAGTGGCCTCGTTTCTCTGATGGGGCTGTTTTGCATGCAGATGAGTTGCTGGCAGAGACATTCCATGGGCAGAGGAGCCTCTGGGCCTGGGGCGCTGTGGGAGCTATAAAAGGCAGCCCTGAGCAGGCTCCCTCATCCTGCTCCTGCCTTCTCCTCCGTGCTGACCAAGGTGAGCTGCCAGCGCCTTTGCCTCGCTGCTTCTCCTTCTCTGTCTCTGGGGCTCAGTGCAGCCTTAGCCGCGATGCTTTGGTTGTCTTCCTGAGCCACAGCTCCTTGCCATGAGCACAGGGAAGAGGGAGCAGCTCTTGGGCTGTCTTTGCAGGGCTCCCTTCCTGCTCTTCCATCTCTCTTCCTCGCTGCTCAGCCTTGTGCTGCTCCCCAGCCTGTGCCTGTGCCTGTGCCGTGCCCTGCAGGCTGCCAGGCTGCCCCTCACGCTGCCTGTCTCTGCCTGCCCTCTCTCCAGGTCCAGCTGCAGCCCTCGGCCATGTCCTGCTACGATCTGTGCCGCCCCTGCGGGCCAACCCCCCTGGCCAACAGCTGCAACGAGCCCTGTGTCAGGCAGTGCCAGGACTCCAGGGTGATCATTGAACCCTCGCCCGTGGTGGTGACGCTGCCAGGACCCATCCTCAGCTCCTTCCCCCAGAACACCGCCGTGGGCTCCACCACCTCTGCTGCTGTGGGCAGCATCCTGAGCGAGAGTGGAGTGCCCATCAGCTCCGGGGGCTTTGGGCTGTCTGGCCTGGGCGGGCGCTACTGCGGCAGACGCTGCCTGCCCTGCTAGAGCCCTGCCCGAGCCCAGGGAGGCCTGGACCAGGGAGCCCCAAGCCAGGTGCTGGGCTGAGGCTGGCGCTGCTGGGCAGGCTTTGCAGCTGGGCTGAGCACCCTCTCGAGCTGCTGCCCAGGAGGGAGGCAGCAAGGTGCCAGCCTGCGGTGCCTGCAAAGGCCTCCAGCAGGTGTCTGCTGCTGCTGCTGCTGCTTTCTTCTGCCCGTCCTGAGTCCCTGCTGTCTGCTGCCGGCCTGTGCCAGGGCTTCCTGCTGAAGTGAGCTGCCAGGGGCCCTGCTGCCGGCCCTGTGCCCGCCTGTGTGTGCAGAAGACTCGTGTGCCACGCTGTGGAGGGGGCCTGATTGCCAGCTGCCCTTGCAGCAGCCTGGCCTGTGCCCCTTCCCCCGGGCACTGCTTTGTTTCCCTCTTTTGACTCATTAAAGTTTATGCTGCATTGTAGCTGATGGCTCCTCCTGTTCCTGCCCCCTGCCGCTCCTGCCCGAGCTCTCCCTGGGCACTGTGGTGCCCTGCAGTGTAGGGGGTGGCTGAGGGCCTGTGACTGATTTGTGCCTTTCTTGGGGCACTGGGACTGAGCATCCAATGGAAATGGTGGCCTGGAGGGGACTGTTCTGAAATGCACCTGACGAAGTCTCCACAAAACCTCCACAACTCTTTGTCCTCCCTACGACATGGTTGTCTTTGAGCAAACCCTCTCCTGCTCTCCATGGCCAGTAGCAAACCCTCTCCTGCTCTCCGTGGCTCTCATCCTGTCTGCAAGAGCAGGGCAGGGATTGTCCTCCTGCTCTAAGCAGTCCTCAGGCCACGCCTCTAGTCCTGGGGTTAATTTTAGGGCCTCACTCCAAGAAGGACACTGAAGGGCTGGAAAAGGACCAGAGAAGGGCAGGAAAACTGAAGAAGCTTCTAGAGAAGTCTTCTGCTGAGAGGTTGAGTGATCTGGGGTGGTTTGGTGTGGAGAAGAGGCTGAGGAGAGACCTTCTGGCTCCTTGCAACTCCCTGGGAGGAGGTTTTGGTGAGGTTGGTCTCTTCTCCTACTTCCCAGGCTAGGACAAGTGGAAATGGCCTCCTGGTGCACCAGAGGATGTTCAGATTGGGCAGGAGGAGCAATTTGTTCATTGAGAGTGGTCAGGCACTGGCACAGCTGCCCAGGGCTGTGGTGGAGGTGCTAAAGAAGATGCAGAGGTGGCACTGGGGCCATGGTTTGGTGCCCATGGTGGTGCTGGGGCAATGACCTCTGAGGCCTTTCCTGACCTCACTGCTTCTGTTGCTGCCATTTGATGATGCAGGTGATGTGTGTCAGCAGCACTTTACTACTCCCCCAAACCACCTCTCTGGCACCCCAGACTCGACTCTCACTCACTGTGCACTGTTTGTGTCTCTGTTCAGTCACTACCTGGAAGGTTCTGTGATAGTGCCCTGAGGGCATTTTGCCAGCCCTACACTGCCCCTCTGCTCTGAGCTGTGGGAGGTGACAGAAGGGAGGGCAGGACATTGCCTGTGCCTGGGGTTCTCCTGGAGCTGCTGGGAGAAGCTCCCCTGGGATGTGGTGGTTGCTGCTGCCACAGGGGCTGTGCCCTATGCCAGGCTGCCTGTCCCATGCCCCCCACAGCCTCTTGGCCTCCAGGCTGAATGTGGGGCAGCTCCTGTCCTATGCCAGCCAATGTTGGAAGCGCAGCAGTGCCCATGCAGGCCAGCAGTGCCTGTGCCAGAGTCCAGCCCTGCCTGCACTGCCAGAGCTGCTGCCAGCCCCAGTCCCTGCGCCCTGCTCTGCAGCAAGGCCCTCAGCAGGTGCAGGATGCTGCAGCCACCTGAGCTCTGCTGGGACAAGAGCAGAAGCAGTGGGGAAGAGCTGGCAGCGGGGAGGGCAACATCATCTGGAGCCTGTGCTGGCAGGGAGCAGGAGGTGGCAGGACACTGGGGCCGTGGGCAGAGCCTCAGCACAGGCACTGGCTGTGGGCCTGCCAAGGTCTGGTCGGAGCCTGCAGCTGTGGATCTGCTGGGCTGGGATTTGGCTGAATGGAGCCTGAGGAGACACAACTGGAATCAGCTTCGTCTCTTGGAAGAGCTTCTCCTGTCCTCCTCTGCTGGGGGTGCAGCTGGTGCCTGTATCCCAGCTGCAGAGGTGTCCTCTCCTTGCCCATCAGTGCCCTGGGTGCAGAACACCAGGCCCAGGGGCTCCTAAGAGCCTCACCTGGGCTCTCTTCCTCCTGCCTCTTGCCTTTGGCCCAGGCTCTGTTTCACTCTTCTGGACCCACAGCCCTGCCCTGCAGGCAGTGACGGCTGCGGGCACCACCTGCTCTGCTCCTGTCCGTGTGCTTTGCCCTGCCTGAGCCATCCCTGCTCTGTCCCCAAGGGCTGGATGTGTGAGCTGGGCTCTGGGCTGCACCTGGGCACTGGCTCTGCACGTTTCTCACCCTGGCACTGGGCAGTGAGGCCCTTTCTGCTGCTCTCCTGCCCTCCCTCCCACAGGGTCTCCTCCTCCTGCCGATTCCCTTGGCCCAGGCTCTGCCTGAGCTCTTTCCTCAGCTTGGTGTCTGGGTGGAAGCTTTCTGTGCTCTGCAGAGCTCTTGTGGCTTGCCAGGAGGCTTCCTTGGCCTGCACCCTGCGGGGTCTCTGTGGCTTTCTGGCCAACATGGGCACCTCTGCTCTGCTCCTGTCCCCTGGGCTGCTGCCCTGCTCGAGTTCATTCCTGCTCTGTCACCAGGGGCTCGGTGGCTCAGCTGGGCTCTGGGCTGCACCTGAGCACTGTCTGTGTTTTCCTAACTCAGGTATTTTGCCTCAGGAGTAGTCTCCATTTACTTCTGTGTCATTTTCCCTGGGACCATTCCTGGCCTCTAATTCTGGGAGTTGAAAGGAGCCTGCGTGGCCGAGGGCAGCTGCGAGGGGCAGGGAAATGCAAAGGCAGCGGCAGGGAGCAGCAGCAGTGGCCTCGTTTCTCTGATGGGGCTGTTTTGCATGCAGATGAGTTGCTGGCAGAGACATTCCATGGGCAGAGGAGCCTCTGGGCCTGGGGCGCTGTGGGAGCTATAAAAGGCAGCCCTGAGCAGGCTCCCTCATCCTGCTCCTGCCTTCTCCTCCGTGCTGACCAAGGTGAGCTGCCAGCGCCTTTGCCTCGCTGCTTCTCCTTCTCTGTCTCTGGGGCTCAGTGCAGCCTTAGCCGCGATGCTTTGGTTGTCTTCCTGAGCCACAGCTCCTTGCCATGAGCACAGGGAAGAGGGAGCAGCTCTTGGGCTGTCTTTGCAGGGCTCCCTTCCTGCTCTTCCATCTCTCTTCCTCGCTGCTCAGCCTTGTGCTGCTCCCCAGCCTGTGCCTGTGCCTGTGCCGTGCCCTGCAGGCTGCCAGGCTGCCCCTCACGCTGCCTGTCTCTGCCTGCCCTCTCTCCAGGTCCAGCTGCAGCCCTCGGCCATGTCCTGCTACGATCTGTGCCGCCCCTGCGGGCCAACCCCCCTGGCCAACAGCTGCAACGAGCCCTGTGTCAGGCAGTGCCAGGACTCCCGCGTGGTGATCCAGCCCTCGCCCGTGGTGGTGACGCTGCCAGGACCCATCCTCAGCTCCTTCCCCCAGAACACCGCCGTGGGCTCCTCAGCCTCTGCTGCTGTGGGCAGCATCCTGAGCGAGGACGGAGTCCCCATCAGCTCCGGGGGCTTTGGGCTGTCTGGCCTGGGCGGGCGCTACTGCGGCAGACGCTGCCTGCCCTGCTAGAGCCCTGCCCGAGCCCAGGGAGGCCTGGACCAGGGAGCCCCAAGCCAGGTGCTGGGCTGAGGCTGGCACTGCTGGGCAGGCTTTGCAGCTGGGCTGAGCACCCTCTCGAGCTGCTGCCCAGGAGGGAGGCAGCAAGGTGCTCTCTGGACTCCAGGCCAACCTCTGTCTTGGTCTTGAAATGCTTTTGGTGCCTTTCCTGTGTCTGTGATTTGCATTTCACACTGCTGTGGGCTGATGCTGTCCTGTCAGTGGTAGCTGGGGGGGGTATTCAGGACTGAAGGAAAAGTGGAGTTTTGCTTGCTGTCTTCCAGCTGGAATGGTTCAGATGTCTCCTTCCCCTGTGGCATCCTGGAATGTGTTCTGTTTGTTGTGCAGAATCCCTCTTGACTTTGTATCATTAAACTGAAGTTGCATCTGGATTTGAGTTCCTTTGTGCTTCTCTCTTCCCATTCCCCTGGCCAAGAAGGTTTCACACATGGAAAATCTCCTCAGTGTCCTGCTCAGCTGGAACCTCCTGGGGTCCACTTTGTGCCCTTGCCTCTTGTCCTGTCCCTGGGCACCACTGAGCAGAGGCTGGGCTCAGCCTCCTGCCCCCCACCCCCATCCCCTTGAGCTCTTGCTGAGCATTGAGCAGATCCCCTCTGGGGCTGCTCTCCTGCAGGCTCTCAGCCTTGCTCCTCACAGAGATGATGTCCTGGAGCAGGCTGCCCAGAGCTTGTGGAGTTTCCTTCTCTGAACACTTGCAAGCTCCCCCTGGACATGTTCCTCTGTGCCCTGCTCTGGAGGGGGCTGCTGGATGAGATGATCTCTGGAGGTCCCTTCCAACCCTTGCCATGCTATGAGCTGGTGGCAGCCTGAGTAGAGTCTCTGGTGGAAAATCAGTGTCCCTGAGGTGTTTCTCTGCCGAGGACCCTGAAGGGTCTGGTTTGTGCCCAGGGACCCTCTGGTGTTGTCACACAGCTGCTGTGGCTGAGGCTGTTTGCTGCTCCTCTGCTCCCTGGGGAGTCAGCCCCTGGACATCAGCGAATGGGCTCCTGCTTGGTGCCAGGAAGGTGCCCTCCTGCCATGCAAATGGAGTCCAGCAGCTAATGTGGGGAGAGTGAAGTGGCAGCTGGAGAGGCTGGGCCCAGCAGCAAGCCCTGAAAGGGACTTTTGTGGTGCCTGTTGTGAATGGAAGGGCCTGGAGAGCTGCTCCCTGCCCTAAGCTTGGGTGAGGATCTTGATCTCCTTGAGGAGAGGAAGGCTCCACCAGGGGCTAGCCAGACTGGAGCCATGGGATGAGGTTCAACAAAGCCAAGTGCTGGGTCCTGCATTTGGGTCACCACAACCCCATGGATGCTGCAGGCTGGGGGCAGTGGCTGGAAACACCCTGGGGGTGCTGGGTGGCATCAGCTGGAGAGGAGCCAGGCTGTGCCCACGTGGTCAAGAAGGGCACCAGCATCCTGGCCTGGATCAGCAATGCTGTGCCCAGCAGGAGCAGGGCAGGGATTGTCCTCCTGTGCTGGGCACTGGGGAGGCCATCCTTTGAGTGTGGGGTTCAGTTTTGGGGTCCTCCTTCCACTAATAAAGGCATTGAGGGGCTGAGGGGGGGCCCAGCTGGATGCCCATGGCTGGAGGGGTTTCAGGCAGTGTGGCAGAGGGAGCCCCTGTGCAGGAGAGGAGGAGGTGCCCACCACTGGCAGCCAGGTCCCCTCTGTGTGTGAGGGCTGCAGTGGAGAGCTACAGAGCAGCTCTGGAGCCCCTGGGACAAGAAGGACTTGGAGGTGCTGGAAGGGGTCCAGAGAAGGGCCATGAGGAGCAGAGGGCTGGAGCTGCTCTGCTCTGAGCAGAGGCTGAGTCCGTTGGGGCTGTGCAGGATGGAGAGGAGAAGGCTCCCAGGAGACCTCATTGTGACCTTGCAGTGTCTGCAGGGGGCTGCAAGAGAGCTGGGGAGGGACTTTTCAGGCTGTCAGGCAGTGATAGGACTGGGGGGGATGGAACCAAGCTGGAAATGAGGAGAGTCAGAGTGGAGGTGAGGAAGAAGTTGTTGAGCAGGAGGGTGGTAAGAGCCTGGCAGGGGTTGCCCAGGGAGGTGGTGGAAGCCTCATCCCTGGAGGGGTTTGAGGCCAGGCTGGATGAGGCTGTGGGCAGCCTGCTCTGGTGTGAGGTGTCCCTGCCCACGGCAGGGGTTGGCACTGGCTGAGCCTTGTGGTCCCTTCCCACTCTGACTGGTTCTGTGGCTCTGTGGAGCAGGAGCTCTGCCTGTGCAGCTTTGCTCCTCCAGGCCTCCCTCTGCAGGATTCAGTTCCCAGGCTGATTTTTGCAGGTGGAACCTTCTGGAGATAATGAAAGGGGTTTGCTGCTGGCTCCCAGTCTGGGTTCAGCATGAGAAGCAGGCTCTGGACATCAGAAATTCTTTCATCTTCCCCAGTTCTGGGCACTTAATTTTGGCTGCTTTCAGACTGGCTCCATTAGCCTCAGTGTGTGCTGGCTCCAAGCTTGGCTCTCATAAAGACCTTTTTGGCTCCTCAGCAATTTGGGAGCAAATCTAACATCAGACTCAAGACCTTTGCTAAAACTCTTTCCACTTCCCTGTCTGAGCCACTCAACAACACTTTGCACTTAATTTGCTCACCCTCTTTAGCAAAACAACCTCCCAGGAGCCTCTTGGGTGAGCGCTTTGAGGCAGTCTGACTAAGCTGGGGTTGAGTCACGACCAGGAGACAGCTCAGGAGTCCTTTTGCAAGGACTGCAGAGATCTCTCATGAGTTGGGCTGTAAAGTGTGAGTCAGCAGAGCCAAAAGAAGCTCTTGGGTGCACTGAGGGGAGTGTGGGCAGCAGGGCAAGGGAGGGTCTCCTCCACACCTTCTCTGACCCAGTGAGGCCATCTCTGCAGTGCTGAGGCTAGTGCTGGACTCCCCCCAGCTGCAGAGGGACTGGGCGCTACTGGAGATAGTCCAGGGGAGGCTGGGAAGGTGCTGAGGGGTCTGGAGCAGCTCAGTGAGGAGCAAAGGCTGAGCCCTGGGGCTGAGAGCCTGGCAAAGAGCAGCACAGGAGCTGTGCCGAGCTCTGCCGTGGCAGCATGGCCCAGGCTCTGCTGTGGGGAAATGCCTCTGGCAGTGCTGAGGCTGCGCTCGGAAGGCTCTGAGGTGTTGCTGCATGACCTTTTGATGTGAGCACCTCCACAGAGGCTGGAGGAGGCCTTGAGCAACCTGGGCTGGTGGGAGATGTCCCTGCCCATGACAGGGGATGGGAACTGGAGGATCTTGAAGGTCTCTTCCAACCCAACCCATTCTGTGAGTCTGAATCTGTGAGTCCAACTCCAGACCCCTGCCATGGGCACCTCCACCAGCCCAGGTTGCTCGAGGCCTGATCCAGCCTGGCCTTGAACACCCCCAGAGAGGAGGCATCCACAGCTTCCCTGGGCAGCCTGTGCCAGTGCCTGCCCACCCTCACTGCCAAGAACTTCTCCCTCCTCTCCAGTCCCAATCTCCCCTCTCCCAACCCAAAGCCATTGTCCCTCATCCTGGCACCCCCAGCCCCTGGCACAGTCCCTCTCCTGCTCTCCTGCAGCCCCTTCAGGTGCTGGAGTCTCCCTGCTCTGCGGCCTGGTTGCATTTGTCTCTGAACTCCAGGCTGGGCTGTGACTCTGCTCTGGGGTCAGCAGGACCTGGGGCTCTTTTGCAAGACCTTCCCTGAGAGCAGAGCTTCAGCCTGGATTCTCCTTCTGCTTGGCCAGAACCAGAGCTTGGCAAGCATTGGTGGGGCCCAAAGCTGATCAGGGGCTTCCACTCAGGCTCCTGGTGACAGAACACCACAGGGAGAGTGAGGCACTGTCAGAGCTCTCCTTAGTTGGCTTCCCCCCCCATGACTAAGGCCAAACAATTGGAGGGGGAATTTTGCTGGGCCTGCAAGGTGGCAGTGGCATAAATTTGGCCCAGAACTCCAGCAGATGAGAGGCTGGGTGAGGGAATCTGTGTCAGGAGATAACACAAATGATGAGCAGCAGGAGAGGACCTTTAATGGGCTGGGAGCGTTTTGCATTTGGGGCGCAGCGGCTGGGAGCTAATTTGCTGCTCAAAGGCTGTCTGAGCTCCTCAGGCCATCCTGGGTGCACTATAAAAGCAAACTCCACTCCAGCTCCTGCCTGCCACTTCTCTTCCCCTCTTCCTCTTTTGTGAGCCAGGTTAGTCCCAGTCTGCTTCTCCTTCTCTGCTTGCTCAGTCCTTGCCTTCAGAGCACTTTGGCTGTTGTCCTTCTCACTCTGCTGGCTGCTGGCTGGGGGAGGTGGTGTGGGGAGGTTGGGGCTGTCTGCTGGAGTGCAGCCTCTGCTGGAGCCATGGTCTGGGCTGGAAGGGATCTCCAGTCTGCTTGTGAGTGTTGTCACAGAGCCCTGCCATGGTGCTGCTGATTCACTCAGGGGTTGGCTTTCAGGTGTGCTAAAAGTCTGAAGGGCTGTGGCCAAAAGGTCATCGAGCAGCCTGGCTTGGGGCAGCCACAGTCAGTAGGAGCAGGGCAGAGATTGTCCCCCTGGACTGGACACTGGTGAGGCCACTCCTGGAGTGCTGTGTCCAGTTCTGGGCACCTCAGTACAGGAGAGATGTGGAGGTGCTGGAGCCAGGGCAGAGGAGGGCGGGGGAGATGTGAGGGGCCTGGAGATAAATCTGATGAAGGAGCTGGGGCTGCTTGCTATGGAAAAGAGGAGGCTGAGGGCAGACCTGATGGCTCCCTGCAGCTCCCCGACAGGAGGCTGTGGGGAGAGATTGGTGCTGCTCTGCTCACTGATCACCAGCAGCAATGGCCTCAAGCTGCAGCAGGACGGGCCCAGGCTGGACACCAGGAAGAGCTTTTCCACAGCAGGAGTGGGCAGGCACTGGAGCAAGCTGCCCAGGGACCTGCTGGAGCTGCTCAGAGGTGGTGCCTGGGGATGTGGTTCTGGGGTGAACTCTGCAGAGTTGGGCTGGATGACCCCGAGTGTCTTTTCCAGCCTGAATGCTTCTGTGGTTCTGGGAAGCTGAGGCAGAGCAGGGTCAGGCTGGAGCTGAGGAAGAAGCTCTCCAGTACCAGGGTGGTCAGGCTCAGGCACAGGCTGCCCAGGGAGGCTGTGGATGGCTCCTCCCTGGGGGGTGTTCAAGGCCTTGAGCAGCTGAATCTGGTTTGAGAGATGTCCCTGCCTGTGGAGGGGAGGTTGGGGAAGATGAGGTCTGAGCTCCCTTCCACCCTGAGCCCTTCCATGGTTCTGTGAAAGATTTGCAGCTCCAAGGCCGATGAACTGCACTGAAGTTTGTGCCTCTGGAGGCAAAGCTGGAACTGGAACCAATTCTTTTGTTTCCCAGGTGTCTGCTGAGCTCTCTCTCCAGAGACACCTTTGTGCTGAGATGTTCCTCACAGTTACCTCCTCTCCAGCACTCTCAGTCCCTGGGGCTGGAGCTCAGCTCTGTCTTTCCAGACACAGCCATGAGAAGTACTGAAATTAAAGTGGTGCTCTGGGAATGGCTTCTTCTGTTCTGCTGCCAGCTCTGTGCTGGGTCAGCAGCAGCCCAGGGAGGATTCTTTCAGCCTCCATCTTCTCTTGGTGTAGTTAAGAGCTCAGATCCCTCCTCAAGCTGTTCCTCACTCAGCTCCAAGAAAAGGGTCTCTGGAAATCTGTGATCTTGAGCAAGCTGAGTGAACCTGAGTATGGTAAGGGCCAGGCTGGGTGAGGCTGTGAGCAGCTGAGTCTAGCTGAGAGGTCTCCTTGCCCGCGGCAGGGGGGTTGGAGCTGATGAGCTCCCAGCTGCCTTCCATCCCGAGCCATGACCACTCTCTGATGTCTCTCCATGCTTCTGGTCCTGTCTTTCAGACTCAGCTGCAGCCATGTCCTGCTACGAGCGGTGTGCCCCCAGCTCCTGCGGGCCAACCCCCCTGGCCAACAGCTGCAGCGAGCCCTGCGTCAGGCAGTGCCAGGACTCCACCGTGGTCATCCAGCCCTCGCCCGTGGTGGTGACGCTGCCAGGACCCATCCTCAGCTCCTTCCCCCAGAACACCACCGTGGGCTCCTCAGCCTCTGCGGCCGTTGGCAGCGCTCTCAGCGCCGAGGGGGTGCCCATCAGCTCCGGCAGCTCCCTGGGCCTGGGCAGCTTCGGGTACCCGGGGCTGGGCAGTGGGCACAGCCGCCCTGGCCGGCGCTACGCCTCCTACCGGGGGGGCTTCTATGGACCCTGCTGAAGCCCCAGGAGCAGCGGGAGGAGATGGTCAGGAACGCTGAGGCATGACCCCACGCAGGACTGAGCTCATGGCCGTGGCTTCCAGAGGTGATGTTAGATACCCACAGCTCCACCTGAAGCTGGGGGGGCAGTGGGAGCTTGGCACCTCCTGGAACCAGGCCTGTGCTTGTCTTCCATTACCCTTTACCTTGTGTTCCTGGCCAGGCTGTTTGTCCTCTTCAGTAAGGTGTGGACGGGTTAGGAATTGCCCTGCCCGCCCGGGCCAGCACAGCCCACTCCATTGAGAGGGAAGACCTCAGCTTGCTGAGTGTGCCACCGTGAGTGGGTGAGTGGGCACCGTCCTCAGTGGGCCGTGAAAATGTCTCTTTACCCTTTGTGTCGCTTCCTTTCGTTCTTCAGCCTCATTAAATTTGTGCTGCAGCAAACCCAGAGTCTGTCTGTCCTTCCCTCCTGCCCTGCCCCCTTGCCCAGCCTGCCTGTGCTGGAACAGGGCCTGCTGCAAGGCATCGGCTCCAAAGGCATCCTGCAGTGGCCCCAGGCCAAGGGCCAGAGGAGAACAACTCAGGATGCAGCTGTGGGAAGAGTTTTGCTTAGGTCCCTGCCTGGCAAACGCAGCCTGAGGCAGCTGGCAAGGGCTACATCAGGCTGAGGTGCCCCTGCTGAGGTGCCCCTGCTTAGGTGCCCCTACTGAAGTGCTCCTGCTGAGGTACCCCTGCTGAAGTGCCCCTGCTGAGGTGCCCCTGCTGAAGTGCCCCTGCTGAGTTGCCCCTACTGCTGCTCTCCTGCTGCTGCAGGAGCAGGACACCTTCAGGCCATGTTTCTTTGTACTTCAAAGAGCTGGGAAAGGCTCTTTAACTGCCCTGGCACTGCTCTGCGGTGGGAGCTGGAGGTCCTGGGTGAGAGACAAGAGTGGGGCAGTGAGATGGTTTAGGAAGGGGCTCAAGGGGAAGCTCTCTGGGGTCAGTGCTGCTCCTCCTTGTCCTTCTGTGGCTGCAGATAGGAGATCCTGCAGAGCAAAGAGGGCAGAGTGGTGCAGCAGGGCCGGGGCTGTGTGGTGCTCGCAAGAGCATTGCCTTTGAAACCTGCTGGCCCTGGGCAGCAAGTCTGGGGGAAGGAGATTAAAGGCTTTGAAGTTCTAAGCCGCCTCTGGGAGGCCTTTACAAACCGTCCCTGCTGTGTCTGGTGGATCTGAAGTCGCTCAGGCCTTGTTGTGCTCCCCCTTGGCCACCTGTGCTGTCACACAGGGGCTGTGCAGGGGCTGAGAGCTTTGGTCCCTAAAGAAGGAAGGTTTGAAAAGCTCTACCTGGAGGCTCTGGTGACTCAGGGTCCTGCCAGGCCACGCAGCTCCCAGCCTGGTGTCTCTGAGCTGTCTGGCTTGGAGCCTCAGTCTGTGTCTGGAGGCTGCTGCTGACCTGTAAGTAAAGCTGCAGCTCAGTGGAGCTCGGTTAAAGGAGGCAGATCAGCTCCCTGCAGGATCCGGGCTCTGGGGGAGTGCAGAGAAGGGAGCAGCTGTGCCCCTGCTGGTGTCATGCAGCAGAAGGTTGCTCTGAGCTCCATGGGGAAAGGATTTTTGCCATCCCACCTGAAGCCACTGCTGGGTCACAGAGGACACCTCCCAGAGAAGTCCTCACTCATCAGAAGTGGTGGCAAAAAGGTTTTCTTTCAGGGAGGGCAGCTCCTGTGCCTGGCACAGAGACAGGCACAGCCCCTGCGGAGAGCGGCACCGAGGGAGCTGGGGCTGGCACACTGCATGGCAGGCATCTTGGAGAGGGTCAGGGGGACAGGTGCAGACACTTCCCACTGCAAGGCTCCCTCCTGGAGGAGCTGAGGCATCCTTGCACATTCACTAATTGCCTCCTGCATTAATTGGCTCTGGCTGATTTGCATGTGGCTGCCCCCAGTGAAGTTCTGTTTACTGCTGGTGTTGACTGCTGGCCCTGGACGGCAGCCACAGCCCCTGGGGCCTCTTTCATCTCTGCTTTGCATCCATTGCTCCAGGCCTGACTCCACCTTCCCCAAATGGGGATGAGTCCAAGCTGGATTTGGTCAGGAATTTTGGCTCATGGGAGTCCACCTGCAGCAGCTTTCCACTTGGGTCCTGAGTGAGCAATTCCTCCTCTGAGGACTGAGAGAATCCCAGACTTGTAGAATCCTGGAACCAGAGAATGGTTTGGGTTGGAAGGGAGCTCAAAGCTCAGCCAGGTCCAACCCCTGCCATAGGCAGGGACACCTCCCACTAGAGCAGGTCACTCCAGGCCTCATCCAACCTGGTCCTGAACACCTCCAGGGAGGCTGTGGAGCACAGAATCACAGAATGTGCCAGGGTCTCACTACCCTCACTGTAAACAACTTCTTCCTCACATCCACTTTCAATATCCTCTCTGCCACTCCAAACCCATTCCTCCTCCTCCTCTCACCACCAGACCTTCTCAACAGTCCCTCCCCAGCCCTTCTGCAGCCCCCTGCAGATCCTGCAAGGCCACTCCAAGGTCTCCTGGGAGCCTTCTCTTCTCCAGCCTGCACAGCCCCAACTCTCTCAGCCTGTGCTCATAGCAGAGCTGCTGCAGCCCTCTCAGCATCTTGGTGGCCTCCTCTGGTCTGGCTCCAACACTTCCATGTCCTGCTTGTGCTGGGGGCTGCAGAACTGCCCCCAGGGCTGCAGGTGGGGTCTGAGGAGAGCTGAGCCAAAGGGCAGAATCCCTTCCCTTGCCCTGTGCCCACACTGCTCTTGCTGCAGCCCAGCACAGGGTTTTGTGTCTGGGCTGCACTCACACTGCAGGCTCCTGTTGAGCTTTTCCCCACCCCAGACCCCCAGGGCCTGCTCCTCAGGGCTGCTCTCAGCCATTCCCCACCCAGCCTGGAGCTGTGCTTGGATTGCACCTACCCAGGTGCAGGACCTTACACTTGGCCTTGTTGAATGCCATGAGGTTGGCCTGGGCACAGCTCTGCAGCCTGCCCAGGTCCCTCTGGATGGATCCCTGCCCTCTAGCAAGTGGCTGTGCCAACAGCCTGGTGCCACATGCAGACCTGCTGAGAGTGCACTGATTCCTATGCCCATGACACTGACATCACAGAATCCCAGAACAGTTTTGGAAGGAAAGGCCTTTGAGCTCCTCCAGTCCAACCATTCTCTGACTCTGCCAAGGCTGGGGCTAAACCCTGTCCCTCAGCACCACAGCTCTGCCTCTTGGAAGCCCCTCCAGGGGTTCAGGCTCTCTGCTCCTCGGGACATTGCAAAGCCTTTGGCTCCTGGGTCGAGAAGGCTGAGGCAGCCAGGCCTGCCTCCATCAGCAGAGGACCTGAGATCATTTCAGCATCCCTGCACCTTCTGGAGGTCGTTTTCCCAAGCCCCCTGCCTCTGCCCATGCTCAGTGGAGTCCTTGCCGCAAGGGAATGCATTTCTGTGTCCTTCTGATGTGCAATCAAACTCTGATTGCGTCCAAGCAGCGTCACAAACCTGCCCATTTCCTGCTCTGTGATCAGGGAACCACAGAACGGCTGAGGCTGGAGGGGACCTTAGAGATCATCTGCCCGAGCCTCCTCTATTTGCATGTCTGAGCTGCTGCCGGAGCTCGGCTGCGAACCTGGCAGAGTTCTGCTCTTCAGAAGTGAGCAATCAGCCCTTGCTTCCCAGGGCTGCTCCGGAGCTGCACTTCAGGCACATTTTGCATGTCTCCACCTGATTAAGCACCGGGAGAGGAGGGCTTGAGTCCTGCTCCCTGCCCTGGAGCCTGCCGTGTGGCTGCTTCTCAGGCTAGGAGCTGCCTTTGAAACAGAAATGGAATTGCTGCACCTCAGCAGCCCCTTTGGGCTGGTGCCAGAGGGACACAGCCTCATTTGCTTTCGAAAGAGGGAAAAGGGGCAAGAAGATTCTAAAGCTCTAATGAGCTGCCATTAATTAGCAGCATAATTGTGTGTAATGGCCCAGGACACGGCAGAGGGAAGCAGTCATTAAGTGGCAGATGTAAATAAAGCTCTTTGGCGTCTTTAATGAGCCCTTGAGTGAGTTTGTGGTGGACTCTGAGTGCCCCTGGCTCTGACTAGCCTAAACCCCACAAGAATCCTCAACCCGACCTGGTTCCTGCTTCCCCCCCGCGGTGTTTGATGTAGAAAGCAAACTCCAGCTGCAGACTGCGTAGATGAAGGACTTGGCCGCTCAGCTCCCAAATTGCAGAGCTGTGTCTGCAGAGCCCTCCCCGCACGGTTTGATGTCGGAGGAGCGGCTCGGGCTGCGGTGGCCTTTCATCTGCGGGCAGGGAAGGCAAAGCTCAGCTCCCTCAAATCAGCTCTGTCCCGGGAAGTCCCCGGGGCTGGTGGGGTGCAGTCAGCTCTCTGTAGCCACCTTCCTCCCGGAGCTGTGCTGCTGTCTGCCTGCTTGAGAGGGCTTTGGCAAACCTGTGAGCCAGACTGGACTCAGAAACAGCCAATTCCGACCTCTTTACAGCGAGCTGTGCCCAATAGCTCATGGAGAAGGAGGGGAATTGGAGAGAGGAGTTCACAGTGGATCATGCCAAGGGCCGTGGGGAGCCTGCGGTGCCCTCAGGGTGCAGAAGAATCTCTTTAGGGGGAAATGAATCACTTTGATTTGGCCAGGGACGAGCCGCAGATGAAAGCAGCCTCTGGAGTGGAATGCAGACGAGGTGAGGAGGAAATGAAATCAAGGCACAAACAGGGGGTGGGGGGGAGAAATTAACTCATCAGCTGGGGGTGCTTTGCATACGAGAGGGCTCCGGCAATTGGCCGGCGAATGGCTACGTGCTCGGAGCCGGCTCTGAGCTCCTCGGGAGCTGCAGGACAAGGTATAAAAGCCCAGCACCGGCAGAGCTGCTCCCATCCTCTTCTCCTGCTTCTCTCTGCCTGGGGAAAGGGTAAGTCCGGAGCTGCTTCCCGCGTCCTGGGCTGCTGCCTTCGCTGCGTTTTGACTCTTCCTCTGTTTTGTCTGTGCGCTCTGAGGTCTGTGCCCTTCGCCTGCGCTGAGGACACCTGCAGGTACCTCCTCCCCTCGGAGCCCTTGCGGGGTGGCAGCTGCTGGGCACAGGACTTAGGGCTCATTTTTCCATCTCTGTCACCAGCTCAGCCAGGTCTGAGGGGTTCAGATCCTGGCAGCCAGCAGTGGGTGTGGAGAGTCGAACGCCGTTGTTGTAGGTGAAGTTCCTCCTTGCTTTGTTATGCCCTGTCCTGAGCTCTGTCCCTCACTTTCCCACCCACTGCAGGGCTGCCAAGAACCCTGGAGGAGTCTTGTGGGAAATGATCTACTGCAGGCTGCTCAGGGGCTGCCCCTTGAGCTCCCTTCTCTAGCAAGGAAGAGGTCTGGGGTTCACTGAGGTCTCTTTCCTAGCCCAGAACCCCACTCCCCACACAGTCTCTGGTTAGTTTCTTGTGCTCTCCAGCAGCTGGCCAGCAGGGCAAGGGAGGGGATTCTGCCCCTTGGCTCTGCTCTCCTCACACCCCACCTGCAGTCCTGGGGGCAGTTCTGGACCCCCCAGCACAAGCAGGACATGGAACTGCTGGAGCCAGTTTGGAGGAGGCCACCAAGATGCTGAGAGGGCTGCAGCAGCTCTGCTCTGAGGCCAGGCTGAGAGAGTTTGGAGCTCTGCAGCCTGGAGAGGGGAAGGCTTGGAGGAGTCCTTGGAATGGCCTTGCAGGATCTGCAGGGGACTGCAGGAGGGCTGGGGAGGGAGTGTTGAGAAGGTCTGGTGGTGAGAGGAGGAGGAGGAATGGGTTTGGAGTGGCAGAGAGGAGACTGAAACTGGATGTGAGGAAGAAGCTCTTTACAGTGAGGGTGGTGAGGCCCTGGCACAGGTTGTGCTGCTCCCTCCCTGGAGGTGCTCAGGACCAGGTTGGATGGGGTGACCTGTTCTAGTGGGAGGTGTCCCTGCCTATGGCAGGGGTTGGACCTGGCTGAGCTTTGAGCTCCCTTCCAACCCAAACCATTCTCTGATCTCTTGGAGGCCTCATTCCATGACTACAGCTGCGATGTCTTTCTTGTACCTCCTCCCTTCCTTGTGTTCCAGACCCACTCCATCCTGCAGCCATGTCCTGCTATGACCTGTGTGCCCCCAGCTCCTGCGGGCCAACCCCCCTGGCCAACAGCTGCAGCGAGCCCTGTGTCAGGCAGTGCCAGGACTCCACCTACGTCATCCAGCCCTCGCCTGTGGTGGTGACGCTGCCAGGACCCATCCTCAGCTCCTTCCCCCAGAACACCACCGTGGGCTCCTCAGCCTCTGCAGCCGTGGGGGATGCCCTCAGTGCTGGAGGGGTCCCCATCAACTCGGGCAGCTCCTCGGGGCTGGGGGCCCTCAGCTACTCGGCTCTGGGTGGCCTCTACGGGAGGCCCTCCAGGCGCTACAACCGGTGCGGGCCGTGAGAGCGCCTCGGGGGGAGCAAACCACAGGAGCTTGGAAGCGTTGACCTGGATCAGGACTGGATTCGTGACCACGGCCACTTGCTTGCTGCCACCCCCCCTCAGCTTGCCCCCAGGCAGGAGCTTGGCATTGCTGATTTTCTGTTGTTGACGAGCTGCAAGAGTGCCACTTTGGCTGCTGCATGCAGGAGTTGGTGTCCAGCTGCGGAGCGGTGCCCTGAACTGGATGATTTGGTCTGATCCAACTCAGCCCTTTGCTCTCTTTACATTTGGAATGGTTTTGTTGTTTGTTTGGTTGTTTTTTAACCATTCTGTTTCTTACTCATTAAATTTGTGGTGCATCATCTTCAGGCCTGCCTGGAAGTGCTCTGCCTCGTGCTGCCTCCTTTGCAGCCTTCTCTAGGAGGGGTTTTGCCTGTGCACAGGTTTCCAGAAGGAGGCAAACCTTCATTTATCTCACCCTGTGCTAATTAGCAAGGAGGTGATCAGAGAGAAAGTGATGCAGTGGGCAAGGAGGAGAGGCTGAGAGCCTGGAGAAGAGCAGCCCCAGAGAGGATCTGATCAGTGCTCAGCAGGAGCTACAGGGGCTGTGAGGGGAAAGAGGCTGGGGCCAGACTATGCCCACTGGTGCCCAGATACAGGGCAAAGTGGAGCCCAGGAGGTTGCAGCTGAGCAGAAGGAGAAAGCTGTTTGGGGTGAGGGTGCAGGAGGCCTGGAGCAGGCTGCCCAAAGAGGCTGTGGAGCCTCCGGCTGTGCAGAGCTTCCAACCTCCCCTGGGCATTGTGCCCCTGGGCAAGCTGCTGGGGCCCTGCTGGGGCAGGGGTGTGTGTAGGATATGATCCGCAGAGGGCCCTACCCAAGCCACTGGGTTGGCATTCTCTGTTACATCTTTTTTTGCCAGGCTGTTTCCCCTTAGTTACCCTTAGGCTGCCCAGAGCAGTGGTGGAGTCCCTACCCCTGGAGGAGCTCCCGAGCTGTGAAGATGTGCTGAGGGCCGTGGGTGGGTGGTGAGCTGGCAGTGGAGAGTTAAGGGTTGGACTCGATGATCTTTGAGGTCTTTTTCAACCTCAGTGATTCTGTGGCCCTGCTGTGTGCTATCCTGGCATTCCCTGGCACTCCACCTTGGAAATCTCAACAGTCCTCAGGATGATTTCTGTCCCTGCGTTCTGAGCTGATGGAGATTTGGCACCCAACAGGCTGCAGAGATCAAACTCCAGTTGCAGACAGACTCAGAGTTGCTTCCTCTGCTGCTGCCTTCTGAGCTCAGGAGAGCTGCAATTCCCTGGTAACTGGTGGGGAGCTGATGTGGTGGTTTGGGGAGCATTTGGGGTGTCACTAGAGGCCCTCAGAGCCATGGCAATTACTGTGCCTGCTCGGAAGCTCCACGAGATAATGACTCCTGGATTGCTACACAAACCCTCATTACCCTGCTGCTACCGCGGGGATCCCGATGAGACTTTCACTCCTCGGTTGCAGCAGAGGCTGAGCTGGGCAGATCCCTGATAAGTGAACTCAGCCCAGAGGGAAGATTGCTCCAGGAGGAGGCTGAAGGACAAATGAGAACCAGAGCAGCTCTTGTGCAGCACCACAGGGGTTTCATGTGGGAGAGCAGCAGAGCAGCCACTGGCAGCAAACCACGGCCCTGAAACCCGAGGCAAGAGGCCATTTGGGCATCCTTTCCCCAGCTGCCAGGCTCTCACCCCTGGGGTCTTCCTGAGTTGGTACAAGGAGAGAGACACAGAACTGGGATGCCAGAAACATTTATTGTGCCTGGAGGGGCAGGAGGGGTTGCCATAGGGATGGTGGGCAAGGGCCAGCAGGGCTGCTCCCAGGAGTTGGTGCCATCAGGGGGATCTTCTCCAAAGCATCACTCTGCATGGGGGTGGTGATGAGGTCTGGGCTGCGGGCAGGGCCTGGGGCCAGTGTGAGCCTAGCAGGGCCCGCAGGTGTCCCAGAGCTTCCTGGTGTAGCGAGGCAGCAGGCAGGGGCTGCAGGCAGGAGCAGCTCTGGGGAAGGTGCAGAGCCCCCCCGAGCCCTGGGTGGCGCCGGCGCCGTAGAGGCCTCCCAGCCCCAGGGAGCCGCCAAAGGCAGGAGCTCCGGAGGAGCCAACCACGGCCTGCTGGGGGAAGGAGCTGAGGATGGGGCCGGGGAAGGTGACGACGACGGGGGGCGGCTGGATGAAGGCCGTGGAGTCGGGGCACTGGCGGGCACACAGCTCGTTGCAGCTCTCGGCGATGGGCTGGGGCACGGCCACGCTGGCTCGGGGCGGGCACAGCTCGGCCTTGGGCGGGCACAGGTCGTAGCAGGACATCTTTGGTCGGGATGGAAGGGAGCTCTGCAAGAGGGCACAGGTGGCAGGTCAGCAGCAGAGCGCAGTGCCCCGGGCAGAGGGGTAGGGGCTGCCGCAGGGCACAGCAGCAGCAGCACTGCCACACTTACCCTGTTCCCCGAGGAGAAGGTGGCCAGAGCAGTGGATGGCACAGACTGGCACAGGCACAGCTTTTATAGGGGCTCTGCTGCTGCTCAGCACCAGCTGTGCCAATGGGAGGAGAGGCCACTCCCTGCTTCACCATCATCAGTCCTTTCCTCTCAAGTGCGGAGCAGTTCTTGGTGCCACAGTGACTTCAGTGGCATCTCCATGAGCATGGAGCTGACTCTGCAGCTCTCTTCTTCCTCCACAGAGCTGCCCCAGAGTTGTTTGCTCAGAGCTTTTGCAAGACTCCTCCTTGGCTGACAGGGACATTCTTCCCCAGGAGCCCTTCAGGCTTATCTGGTCAGTTAAGTCGAGGCTGGGAGCAGCTCAGCCTCGGCCATTACCCAGGAATTTGTCTTATCCATCCTGAATTTCAGTGGGGCCTCATTCACCTAAGGTGGATCTCAGGAGATCAGGAACATCAGGTGAGGTCATGGAATGCTCATCCCATAGCCAGCAGCTTTCCATCCGGATGAGCAGCTCATGGATGCAGACTCAGCTCTGCATCAAATCAGAGTCAGAGGATCCCTGAATCATTGAGGCAGGAGAAGCTCTGAGACCATCCAGTCCGACCACAACCCAGTACCACCATTGCCACTAAGCCCTGCCCCAGAGCCATCCCTGCACGATTTTTGATGCCCTCCAGGGATGGTGATTCCAGCACCTCCCTGGGCAGCCTGTGCCAGTCCCTGACTGCTCTTGCAGCAAAGAATTTAGTAATAATTTTGTTTCACCAAAAGGTTTGGAGGAGAGCAAGTTGAAATTCAGCTTAGCAGGGCCCTGTGGTGCTGCTGCTGCTGATCTGAGCCAGGACATGAAGAAAATCACCCCCTAGAAGGGTTTGAAGTTCCACTTCTGCCTACAGGAGTGGGCACAATTTGGATGGAAGACCCAAAGCAGCAGATTCTTTCCTGGCTCTGTGGAGCTGCTGTGGGGGGGGTTAGCTCTTAGCAGCATCTTCTAGCAGGTGGGCAGCAGAGCCAGTGGCATCCTGGGCTGGCTCAGGAGCAGTGTGGGCAGCAGGACAAGGGAGGTTCTTCTGCCCTTGTGCTCAGCACTGCTCCGGACACACCTTGAGTGCTGTGTCCAGTTCTGGGGTCCTCAGTTCAATAGAGATGTTGAGGTGCTGGAAGGTGCCCAGAGCAGGGCAGCAAGGCTGGGGAGGGGCCTGGAGCACAGCCCTGTGAGGAGAGGCTGAGGGAGCTAGGGGGGTGCAGTCTGACCCAGAGGAGGCTCAGGGCAGAGCTCATTGCTGTCTGCAGCTGCCTGCAGGGAGGCTGTAGTCAAGTGGGTTTGGGCTCTGCTGCCAGGCCCCCAGGGCCAGAAGAAGGGCACAGAGCCTGAAGCTGTGCCAGGGCAGGGTCAGGCTGGATGTGAGGAGGAAGTTGTTGGCAGAGAGAGTGATTGGCACTGGAACGGGCTGCCCAGGGACGTTGTAGAGTCACCATGCCTAGAGGTGTTGAAGCCAAGGCTGGCTGGGGCACTGAGTGCCATGGTCTGGTTGGCTGGGTAGGGCTGGGTGAGAGGTTGGACTGGATGAGCTTGGAGCTCTCTGCCAACCTGATTGATTCTCTGATTCTGTGATTCTGGGACTTGCTGAGGAAGTGCTTGGTCATGGCTCAGCAGCGCTCCTTAGCCGCTGTTCAGCTGTTGTGCTGATGGGTGCCAGCATGGAGGTGATTGAGACACGCCAGGGTTACACAACCTCATCTGCAGGAAACCAGGAGCTGTGCAGCGTTTCCTTTAATTAAATCATTACCTTCTGCCCCCGGCAGCCATGGGGCAATCTGGATGCAGCTTTGCCTTCATTAAAAGGCTGCTTGCAACACTCCTGATCAAATCCTCCGTTTGCAGCTGTCACACAGGGCAAAGGGCACAAAGTAGAGCCCAGGAGGTTGCAGCCCAGCAGGAGGAGAAAGATGCTTGGAGTGAGAGTGCTGGAGGCCTAGAGCAGACTGCCCAGAGAGGTTGTGGAGTGTCCTTGTCTGGAGAGCTTCAACCCGCCCCCTCCATGGCATTGTGCTGCTGGGCAAGCTGCTATGGGTGCCCTCTGGAGCAGAATCCTGGAGCAGGTGATGGATTCCTGCACTTCGAGCAGAGCTGGGCTGGGATGTGGAGACAACGACTGGCTGAGGGTGAAAGCTGCCCTGCACTGCTGCAGGGGAGGACAAACCCAACTCTGCAGGGGCAAAAAGTGACCACCTGCAGTCCCCGGCTCAGGGGGAACCTTCCTCACCTGGGCTCAGCTCTTCACTAAGCCTGCAAGGCAGAGCAAGTTCCTCTTGGCTGTGCCTCAAGGCGCCAAAGACCTCTCTTTCCTCTCTGTCCTTCATCACTGCTTTGGATTCAACCACATCGCGACTGAGCTGCTCCGCTGAGCTAGACAGTGACACCTGAGGGCTTCCCCTGGGGGAAGAGACAAAGAGGTGGAAATAGAAAGTGCTTAGTGCGGCTCTGAGCACCGAAGGAAATCAAAGCACTTCAGACACCCTGACCAATGATCTCTGCGTCTGGCTTTGTTGTCAGAATGGGTCTTAACACCTCCCAGCTCTGTTTTGTCTGCACCGAATCCGTGTGAAATTGACCAAAGTGCTGCTGGAAACAACCCACAGCAGAGAGCATCTTACAGGAGGGGATGCACCACAGCGTGAGCGGGACACGAGAACGTGGAGCATGGCAGTGCAGCTGTGCCGCAGGCAGGGCTGCAGGCAGGGGGACAGGCAGCAAAGAAATACCCCAAAACGACTCAAATGTTGATGCATAAAAGATTTATTGAGCAAAACCTCAGGGTGCAAAATCAGAGAGGGTGCAAAAGGCAGAGGAAGGGAAGGGAAGAGGAGGAGCTGCGACAAAATGTAGGTGAAAGTTTCTGCTCTTGCAAGGTTGAACAATCAGGGCAAAATAAAGCAAATATTATACAGGAGGAGCCAGACATAAACAAAAGAGAAACTGAAAGAAGCCTCAAAAAACACAAAGCGAAAACAATTTACACAGGAGCACAGAAGGGGAGAGGCAAACTGAGCAGAAGGGCAGGGACTGAACCCCCGGAGAAGAGTGCTGGGGAAAAGTCGAAAGATTCCAGCAGAGAGGATGGGAAAAGGCTGCCAGGATGCTGCAGGGTCCCGGCTCTAGCAGGGCCCGCAGGTGTCCCAGAGCTTCCTGGTGTAGCGAGGCAGCAGGCAGGGGCTGCAGGCAGGAGCAGCTCTGGGGAAGGTGCAGAGCCCCCCCGAGCCCTGGGTGGCGCCGGCGCCGTAGAGGCCTCCCAGCCCCAGGGAGCCGCCAAAGGCAGGAGCTCCGGAGGAGCCAACCACGGCCTGCTGGGGGAAGGAGCTGAGGATGGGGCCGGGGAAGGTGACGACGACGGGGGGCGGCTGGATGAAGGCCGTGGAGTCGGGGCACTGGCGGGCACACAGCTCATTGCAGCTCTCGGCGATGGGCTGGGGCACGGCCACGCTGGCTCGGGGCGGGCACAGCTCGGCCTTGGGCGGGCACAGGTCGTAGCAGGACATCTTTGGTCGGGATGGAAGGGAGCTCTGCAAGAGGGCACAGGTGGCAGGTCAGCAGCAGAGCGCAGTGCCCCGGGCAGAGGGGTAGGGGCTGCCGCAGGGCACAGCAGCAGCAGCACTGCCACACTTACCCTGTTCCCCGAGGAGAAGGTGGCCAGAGCAGTGGATGGCACAGACTGGCACAGGCACAGCTTTTATAGGGGCTCTGCTGCTGCTCAGCAC
This sequence comes from Pogoniulus pusillus, assembly GCF_015220805.1. Taxonomy (NCBI): domain Eukaryota; kingdom Metazoa; phylum Chordata; class Aves; order Piciformes; family Lybiidae; genus Pogoniulus; species Pogoniulus pusillus. The sequence goes on along the minus strand of NC_087306.1, from coordinate 433,659 downwards.
CAGCTGTGCCAATGGGAGGAGAGGCCACTCCCTGCCGCCAAGGAGGACAGGGCTGTGTGGATCCTGCCCCTCTGCCTGAGTCAGCCTCCCCTCCCCACACCAGCACATTCCTCTGCCTCCATTTCCTCCCCTTCCTGGTTCTTGGGGATGCTTCAGCAGAGCAATGACAGAGCCTGCACTGATAGGGCTGGAAGGGACCTCTGGGCATCAGCAGAGCAGAGTCAGCCAGAGGAGTCAGCGTGGGTCAGCCAGGTGGAGCTGGATGCAGACAAGCAGGTGTGGAGGCTGTGCCCACGGCCAGCTCCTGGCCAAGACTTTGCTCTCAGCCTGCCCTGCGCTGTGTTAGGAGAGCCACAGTGAGCAGGGGGGGCTGGAATGGCTCCAGAGATGGAGGCTCTATCACCCCTCTGGGCTGCCCCTTCCAGTGCTGTGTCACCCCTACAGTGAATCACTTCCCCTTGCTATTTGGGTGCAACATTTTGTGTCCACATTTGTGCCCTTCACCTCATGTCCTGTTACTTGGCAGCACGGGAAAAGAGTGGCCCAAGCCCAAGGCCCCGGCCAAGAGCTGTGGCACACAGCAGCTGCTGCAGGCACCTTGGTGCCGCTGCTGCCCTCTGGCAGACACCGAGCAGGAAAAGCCAGCAGGGCCCCTGTGAGGCATGAGGTGGCAGCTGGCAGGAGCCCCAGCGGGGTGACTGCAGGGGCTGATGGAGCAGCTTGGGGCTGGGCAGGCAGCACTGTCAGCAGCACAGCCCCGTGCCAGGCAGGGAGGGGGCATGGGCACGGCCAGCAAGAGCCACCTGCCCCCAGCCTGCCAGCCCCACCCCGTGCTGGCCACCACAGCATAAAAGCTCTGCCCTGGCAGGGCACTGCCATCCACTGCTCCTGCCTCGCTGCGCTCGCCTCCAGCCCAGGTGGGTGCCTGTGGGGCTCCCTGTGCTGTGGCAGGGGCCAGCGTGGGGCCTCCGTGGCCAGGAGGGCTCTGGCAGCAGCTGGCATGCTGGCAGCAGGCTTGGGCAGCCAGGGCTGGGGGAGCCTGGGCAGGAGCAGGCAGGAGCCCAGGGCTGGGATGCTGCAAGCCAGGCCCTGCACAGGCTCTGGGGAGGGCTCTGTGTGCCCTGGCTGTGCGGAGAGAGGGCACGGGGAGGGTGCTGGGAGCAGGGCACTCAGGGGGCTGTGTGGACGAGGGGCAGCGTTGGGCACTGCGGGCAGGGGGTGGCCCTGGGCTCTGCTGACTGCTCTCCTTGTTTCTGCGTGCCTCAGGCTCGGCTCTCGGCCACAAAGATGTCCTGCTACGACCTGTGCCCGCCCAAGGCCGAGCTGTGCCCGCCCCGAGCCAGCGTGGCCGTGCCCCAGCCCATCGCCGAGAGCTGCAACGAGCTGTGTGCCCGCCAGTGCCCCGACTCCACGGCCTTCATCCAGCCGCCCCCCGTCGTCGTCACCTTCCCCGGCCCCATCCTCAGCTCCTTCCCCCAGCAGGCCGTGGTTGGCTCCTCCGGAGCTCCTGCCTTTGGCGGCTCCCTGGGGCTGGGAGGCCTCTACGGCGCCGGCGCCACCCAGGGCTCGGGGGGGCTCTGCACCTTCCCCAGAGCTGCTCCTGCCTGCAGCCCCTGCCTGCTGCCTCGCTACACCAGGAAGCTCTGGGACACCTGCGGGCCCTGCTAGGCTCACACCGGCCCCAGGCCCTGCCCCCAGCCTCACCATCGGCACTGCTGCACCAAGGCAACCTCTGCCGCTGCAAGCCATGAGCTGGGCAACAGCTCCCTGCCTGCCCCAGCACCTGGCGGCTGCCTCTTGCCCCCCCTGTCTCTGGCAACCTCTCCTGCCCCTCGGGCCACAATAAATGTTTCCTGCATCCAACTTTTCTCTCTCTTGCTCCTTCTTCCAAGTCAGGGAATCGATGCAGGCGTAGGAGCCTGGCAGCTGTGGCTGGTCCCTAGCAGGGGCAGGGCTGCCCAGGTGAGGGTGGGTGGTGTCGGGAGGGGAGGGTGCAGGCAGCAGGCAGCAGGCTGCAGGCAGAGGAGAGAGAGCTTGCAGGAGCTGTGCCAAGGGCCAAGAGCTGTCCAGGCTCTGGCTGAGCCCCTGCCATCCAGGGTGCCTCTCTGGTGTGCGCTGTCTCTCTGAATCTTCTCTGTCCCTCTGGGCATATTAAATTGTTTCTGCATCCACTTTTTGCCTCATTTTCTCCTGATTTGAACCTGGGTCCTTTTGGCAGGGCTGTCTCTCGACCTCTTCTGGGGTAAGCTGAGGTCCTTTCTTCTTGTGCTGGCTCCAGCTGCCGAGGCTCCCACTGAGCACTCTGCTGTGCTGCCAGGCTGAGGAGCTGAGGTTGTTCAGCCTGAAGAGGAGAAGAGTCCAGGGGGACTCCGGCGTTTAGAGAACCTCAGCCTGAGGAACCTCGGTGCCCAATCCCTTTGCTCCTGCAGCTCCCGTGGAATGCCAGGCACTGGCAGCAGAGATGGCTCCAGGCACTCCTGACATGAGCTGTGAACTCAGCCTGAGTGGGCACCCAGCCCAGACACTGCTCCACGATGGCCTTAGCTGGGTGCTGAGAGCTGTCAGCAGTCTCCTTATCTTGGGCTGGGCACTTGTCTGACACAGCACCTTGGGTGCTCCCTGGCACCTGCCTGCTGCCGCCTCGTGGAGAGGATCAGAGAATGGCTCAGGTGGGAAGGGAGCTCAGAGCTCATTTGTTCCAACCCCCTGCCATGGGCAGGAACACCTCCAGCCTGGCCTTGAACACCCCCAGGCATGGGGCAGCCACAGCCTCCCTGGGCAGCCTCTTCCAGACTCTCCCCACCCTGGTACTGAGGAACTTCCTAAGAGGTGATCAGTGCAAAAGTTGGCAGTTGGAGCTCGGACAAGAGGGAATGGCCTCAGATTGCCCCAGGGGAGGTTCAGGTTGGCCATTAGGAACAATTTCTGCCCCTTGAGAGTTGTCCAGGCCTGAGCCAGGCTGCCCAGGGCGGTGGTGGAGCCCCCATGCCTGGAGGCGTTTGCAAGCCCTGGAGCTGAGATGCCGAGGGCCATGGTTGGGCACCAGGCTTGGCAGAGTTAGGGCACGGCTGGGCTCAGTGACCTTGGAGGCCTCTCCAGGACTCTGTGACCTGTGTCCTGTTTGCCTAGGGGGGAACATCGAAGTGCCCTGCAGGGGTCAGACCTGGCCGTGCCCAGCCAGCGGCGGATTGACCTGCAGAGCTGTCCCTGGGGAGTTTGCCTGCTGGGACAGGCAGATCCTGGGCACTTCATTAGCTCTTCTCCGCCTGCCCGACCCAGCTTAGAGACTCAGCCACAACCTCCCCGAGGCGAGGAGGCAGAGATCAACCAAAGGAAAGAGGAGAAAGTGCCAATGTGTGGCTCAGCCTCACCTCCTGCCCCATCATTGCTCACCTCCTGCCCCATCATTGCTCACCTCCTGCCCCATTGCTCACCTCCTGCCCCATCACTGCTCACCTCCTGCCCCATCATTGCCCACCTCCTGCCCCATCATTGCCCACCTCCTGCCCCATTGCTTACCTCCCTGCTGCTGCTCCTTTCCAGGCTGTGCTTTGATGGATCTCCAGGCCGCACTTTTTGCTCTTTCTCTCTGAGCACATCTCAGGGACCTCCAGCGCTGGCACAAGGAGGAATTTCAGCACTGAGTTGGTGGTGAGAACTCCCTGGGCCAACTGCTGCAAGTCTGACACCAGAACGGTGTGGGGCAGTGGACAAGGTCATCTCAGGACCCTTCAGATAGCTAAAGCGTGGGGGGCAAGAGCCTGGGGCCAGACTCTGCTGAATGGTGCCCAGGGGCCAGGTTGAAGGGCACAGGGCACAAAGTGGAGCCCAAGAGGTTGCAGCTGAGCAGGAGAAAGCTGTTTGGTGAGGGTGCTGGAGGCCTGAAGTAGGCTGCTCAGAGGTGTTGTGGAGTCTCTTTGTCTGGAGAGCTTCCAACCCCAGCTGGGCACTGTGTTCCTGGGCAAGCTGCTGTGGGTGTCCTGCTGGAGCTGAGGGTGCAGGAGATGCTCTCCAGAGGTCCCTTCCCACCCCTCCACACTGGGATGCTTTAACAGTCTGGGTAGTTAACTTCCTTAGCAGCAGGATTGTGCGTGGCCAAGGCTGTGAGGTGCCCCAGAGGCAGCTCGACCAGGCTCTGCTGGGGCTCAGACAGTGCCCTTGGCATGGCTGGTGGGCACCAAGTGCAGGGTGAAGGAGCCCTGAGGCCATGCTGGGCCCGGCAAGGACACAGAGAGAAACAGAGGTCGGCTTCAGGATTGCTTTATTGCAAGGGCAGGAGGAGGGGCAGTGGAGGCAGAGCTGTGGGGCAGAGGCAGGCAGCTGGTCCCTGCCTGCAGGCTCGCAGAGAGCTCTTCCTGCAGGCTGCTCCACCTGGGGACAGTCTCAGGGAGGAGGCAGTGCCCAGAGACCAATGTCCAACATTTGGGTGCTGGCAGAGGTGAGGAGGGGATGGAAGAAACGAGGAAGGGAAGAGAAGTGCAACTGATGGAGCTGTTTCTAACTCCACTGTGTGGAGTGGAAGTCTTGGATGCTCTTCCCCTTCCTCAGAAGCTCAGTGGAGGATCAGGAGTGGGTCAGAGGCTTTCCAGAGGGGCTTTAGCCAAGGGCTGCTGCTGCAGGACCTAGCAGGGCCCACAGCTGCCACGGCGGTGCCTGCTGAACCGGTAGGAGGAAGGGCTGCAGGAGCCAGAGCCAAAGGATCTGCCATAGCCATACAAGCCCCTGTAGCCCAGGGAGGAGCCTCCATAGCCTCCCAGATCCCCCTAGCCCAGGGAGCCTCCAGAGGCCCCAAGGACAGGAGCTCCAGAGGATCCCACCACGGAGCTCTGGGGGAAGGAGAGATCTGGGAGAAGGGCGAGGGGAGAAGGACCAGGCAAAACCAGAGGTCAACACTAAGATGCAAGAGAGATTTTATTGCAGCTCCAGGGGAGCAGGGGGCAGGAGAAGAGCAGGGCTGTGACCAAGGGCAAGTCACAAGTCCTGGCAGCAGGCAGAGGGACAGCAAGCAGGAGCTGTGCCAAGGCAGCAGGCACCAGGACAGGCCTCCAGCATCGGGAGGCAAAGTCTTGCAGGGAAGCTGAGATGCAGATGGGAAGGGCAGAGCTGGGCCCAAGGCGAGCAGCAGACCCCTGGAGCAGGGCAGTGCTGCAGGGGGTCCTTCCTTGGGGGGTCGAGCTGGGACGTGCCAGGGGCATCTCTGGAGGTCTTCATCCGTGGCTGGCAGCAGCGTGGGGCTCAGCAGGGCCCACAGTTGCCATTCAGGTAGCGGTGGCCTCGGCGCCAGCCCCCGTGGCCGTAGCCCCCGAAGCCTCCGTAGCCTCCATAGCCCCCACAGCCACCAAAGCCTCCATAGCCTCCATAGCCACCAAGGCCTCCATAGCCCCAGTAGCCACCAAGGCCTCCATAACCTCCATAGCCACCAAGGCCTCCGTAGCCCCAGGAGCCACCATAGCCTCCATAACCTCCGTAGCCTCCATAGCCACCACGGCCGCCATAGCCACCACGGCCACCAAAAGTGCCATCCCCGACCCCAGGGACTCCTGCAACGCCAACGGCACTGTACTGGGGGGAGTTGCTCATGATGGGCCCGGAGAAGGTGACCGCGGCCGGGGGGGACTGGATCAGGGCGCAGGAGTGGAGAGAGCAGGTTGGAAGAGCCCTGAGTGGAGGAGACCTTTTATACAGCTGGGGCTGCCTGAGGGCTGAGGCTCAGCCCAGGAAGCAGAGCTCCTTAGTTGAGGCAGCACATTTTTGGGTATTGATAACTCTGCAACGTGATGAAATTGGGTTTGAGCTTTCTGTTTGTGTTTGCTGCTTGACTCCAAGCAGGGCTGCATGTGGGCAGGACAGCAGCCCAGCCTCTGTCACCTGAGGCAGTGCTGGGCAAAGTGGATGCCCCTGGCAGCCAAAAGCCATGATTCAGGCCATGAGCATCAGTTTCTGTCATCTCTGCAGTTTCACCATCCTTATCTCACTGCTTTGGGTGACACTGCTGTGAGAACTGCTGTGAGATGTCTTTCAGCCCTTATGGGCACTTTCTGGCACTCAAAAAGGTGCTCAGGTTCTCAGGAGCAGCTGAAATCCTAACCACAGAATCATAGAGCCACAGCATCAGCCAGGGTTGGAAGGGGGGTTCAGTTCCAATCCCCTGCCATGCCCAGGGACACCTCACACCAGAGCAGGCTGTCCACAGCCTCATCCAGCCTGGCCTGACACCTCTCCAGGGATGAGGCTTCCACCACCTCCCTGGGCAACCCCTGCCAGGCTCTTACCACCCTCCTGCTCAACAACTTCTTCCTCACCTCCACTCTGACTCTCCTCATTTCCAGCTTGGTTCCATCCCCCCCCAGTCCTGTCACTGCCTGACAGCCTGAAAAGTCCCTCCCCAGCTCTCTTGTAGCCCCCTGCAGACACTGCAAGGTCACAATGAGGTCTCCTGGGAGCCTTCTCCTCTCCATCCTGCACAGCCCCAACTGCCTCAGCCTCTGCTCAGAGCAGAGCAGCTCCAGCCCTCTGCTCCTCCTCATGGCCCTTCCCTGCACACAGGAGTGCTCCCATAACACACTCCTGCAGTGTCCCCATGGGAATGCAGTGGGAATGCTCAAAGCCCTCAGCTCAGTTGGCTCCACAGCTGTCACAGGATGCCTCTTTCTGAAGCTCTCTTGGATTTCTAACTTGCTCCTCAGACCACAGAATCGTGGCATGGGTCAGGTTGGAAGGGACCCTAAAGCTCACCCAGGTCCAACCCCCTGCCATGGGCACCTTCCACCAGCCCAGGCTGCTCAGGGCCCCATCCAAGCTGGCCTTGAACACCTCCAGGGAGGGGGCAGCCACAGCCTCCCTGGGCAACCTGTGCAGAGTCTCCCCACCCTCACTGCCAGGAATTTCTTCCTCACCTCCAGTCTCAGTCTGCCCCCCTCAAGCTTCAGTCCAATCCCTCCCATCCCATCCCAACAGGACCTTGCAACCAGTCCCTTGCAGCTCCCCCACCCCGGATTAGCTTTCAGCAGAGACCAATTAAGCCTTGGGAATCCACTGGGACAGGCCAAGGCTGCCTTCTGCTGAGGCTTCTCTCTGCTTGTGCTGCTGCTGCCACACTCCCTCAGCATGGTGTTTACCACAATTACCACCGTGATTGTCTCCAGACCGCACATTACTGCCCAATTATGAGCTCGCCCAAAGCTGCAGGCACATCCAGAGCTCTCCAGAAGCCTCTCAGAGTTTTACAAGGACATTCCAAGGGATTTTCAAGTGCCTCAGGAGCATCCATCAGCAGCTTCTGTGTCACAGCTCTGTCAAAACCACTCCTGGCTGTCTACACCCCACGATTAGGGGAGCTGATCACATCAGGTGGGCATGGCAAGGCCACCTGGGGCTGGCCCCTTCTGGGGCCTTCTTTGCCTTGACCAGCAAAAAGGGAGGGTTTTGTGTTTCCAGAGCACAGGGCTCCTAAACCTGCCTTTGGCACCTCAGCTGTGGGCCAGGAGAAGCCTTGCCAGGGTACAGGGCAGCTCTGTGGTCGTGTCAGGGCTTTCAGTAGCCACAGGAACAGAGAATCATGGAAAGGCTCAGAGCTCATCTCCTCCAACCTCCTCACCATGCCCAGGGACACCTCTCAGCTAGACTCAGCTGCTCAGGGCCTCACCCAGCCTGGCCTGGAACACCCCCAGGCAGGAGCCAGCCACAGCCTCCCTGGGCAGCCTGTGCCAGGCTCTCCCCACCCTGCTACTGCGCAACTCCTTCCTCAGCTGCAGCCTAACCCTGCTCTGCCTCAGCTCCAAACCATTCCCCCTTGGCCTGGCTCAGACCCCCTCATGCAAAGCCTCTCTGCAGCCTTCCTGCAGGATCCCTTCAGGCACTGGCAGGCAGCTCGAGGCTCTCCCTGGAGTCTTCTCCAGGCTGCCCAAGCCCAGCTCCCTCAGCCTGTCCTATCCTCTGTCTGCTTGGGACCTCAGGGCAGTGCCATCTTCTCAGGGGTCCTCAGAGAAGTGCCAGTTTGTCTGCAGGTATCCTGCTGGTGGCACCCAAAGGAAGGTCTGTCCTGCTGGCACCCTGCTTCTGCAGGACTCCCCAGTGAATCAACTCCCTGCACTCCCTCCTCCGACACCAAGGGCAGCATGCAATGGTAAAGCTGAATTCCCCAGATGAGGCTGGAGGTGATGAGGAGCTGTGAGGTGGGGCAGGAGCTCAGGCTCTGTGTGGGTTGCAGCAGCAACAAGGCAAAGCCACTTTCAGCACTTTGAGGAGCTTCATGTCCTGCAATTTGGGGTTGGTCCCTAATTAGGAGCTCACGCAGAGGATGCCCAACACCCCCCAGGCAATCAGCAGGGCTATATAAGAGCTCCCTGCTCTGAGCCTTTCCATCCACTCCTCTCCTCTCCATCTCCCTGCTGAGTTGGGTAAGTCAAACTCCTCTCCACTTGCTGCCCAGAGGTCAGGACCAAGCCCTCCTCAGCCTCCAGCAGGCTGCCAGGGACCTGGAGATCATTTCCTGCTGCCAGTATTTGGTTGCTTGTCCGCTGCCAGATGCTCTAAAGAGACAGTTGCAGGGGAGGGGATAAATCAAAGCAGTTTGGGTCACCAACTTGTGCCATTACTGCTTCATTCCTTGAGGGTTTGGTGCTGAGGGACAAGGTCTGGCAGTGAACTCAGGGAAAACAGCAGCAGGAGATTCCTTTGCTTCCCAGGTCCTCCCTGACCCCCTGCCGGGCTGCTCCTTCCCCACCTAACAGTTGAGGGTTCTCGACTGCTAACAGCAATGTCTTGCAGCCCACCCTGCACCCTGCGAGATGTCCTGCTACGACCTGTGCCCCACCTCTGCCTGCGGCATCAGCCGGCCCCAGCCCCTGGCCGACAGCGGCAACGAGCCCTGCGTGCGGCAGTGCCCTGACTCCAGCGCCCTGATCCAGCCCCCCCCGGTGGTGGTCACCTTCCCCGGGCCCATCCTCAGCTCCTTCCCCCAGAGCTCCGTGGTGGGATCCTCTGGAGCTCCTGTCCTTGGGGCTTCTGGAGGCGCCCTGGGCTATGGGGGTCTGGGAGGCTATGGGGGCTCCTCCCTGGGCTATGGGGGTCTGGGAGGCTATGGGGGCTCCTCCCTGGGCTACGGGGGTCTGGGAGGCTATGGGGGCTCCTCCCTGGGCTATGGGGGTCTGTATGGCTTTGGGGGCTCCTCCCTGGGCTATGGGGGTCTGGGAGGCTATGGGGGCTCCTCCCTGGGCTACGGGGGTCTGGGAGGCTATGGGGGCTCCTCCCTGGGCTATGGGGGTCTGTATGGCTTTGGGGGCTCCTCCCTAGGCTATGGGGGTCTGTATGGCTATGGAGGCTCCTCCCTGGGCTACAGGGGCCTGTATGGCTATGGCAGATCCTTTGGCTCTGGCTCCTGCAGCCCTTTCTCCTACCGGTTCAGCAGGCACCGCCGTGGCAGCTGTGGGCCCTGCTAGGTCCTGCAGCAGCAGCCCAAAGCAGCTTTAGCCCTGATGGGTCCAAGCCAAGGAGCTCTTCACTTCCACCTCCACTTCTGAGATCGTTTAGCTGAGTCCCAGTCAACCCTTCTAGAATGTCTCCTCTTTACTCCTCCTCTGACTTCCCCTCCTCTCACATTTCCACACTGATTGGGGCAAACTGGAGTCAAAACTGCTCCGAGTTTGTGCAGATCAACCTCGGAGACCCAGGAGGAAGCAAACCACCAATTCATGTGGCTGGAGAGCACTGCTGTGCTCCTTGGAGGCTCTGAGTGAGTTTCCCTCTCCTCACTGTCATTAAAAGCTTCTTGCATCAAAGCTGCCAGGCTCTGCTCTTCCTTTCTCATGGTTTCACCCTTGCTGTTTGCCTCGGAGGAGCCAAACCTCTGCAGCTCTCAGCAGCACTTTGAGCTGTCAATGTGCTGCCCAAAGCCACCAAGGGGCACCAAGCCCTTGGCTCTCCTTCCCTGTGCAGGGAGCTCAGTCCTGTCCTGCTCCTTATTTAGGCAGCTCTGGAAGGATTTGGCCTCTTGCCTGCCCCTGCCCTGGTTGCAGATCAGGAGGTGCTGCTGAAGGCCCTGGGTGTCCCAGCTAGAGGCCATGAGCCACCTGGGGCTGGGGGACAGGAAGGACTCTTACCCCTCTCTGAGAGAGAGGATACTGCACACTGGCTCTGGGCAGCCTGATCTAGGGCAGGGTGTCCCTGCCCGTGGCAGGGGGGGTGGAACTGGCTGGTCCTGGTGGTGCCTTCCAACCCTGACTGATTCTATGGATCTAAGCTCCAGGAGAGACTCTGTTCTACAAGAGCAGGTACACAGAGGGCAATCAGGTAGAATAAGTACAAAACCCACGGGGCCCAAAGTGGCCCAAAGTGGCCACCCTCACTGTCAAGAACTTCCTCCTCACATCCAGTTTCAATCTCCTTTCTGCCACTCCAAACCCATTCCTCCTCCTCCTCTCACCACCAGACCTTGTCCATAGTCCCTCCCCAGCCCTCCTGGAGCCCACTTCAGATCCTGCAGGGCCACTCCAAGGGCTCCTGGGAGCCTTCTCCTCTGCAGGCTGCAGAGCCCCAACTGTCTCAGCCTGTGCTCAGAGCAGAGCTGCTGCAGCCCTCCTAGCATCCTGGTGGCCTCCTCTGGTCTGGCTCCAACACTTTCATGTCCTGCTTGTGCTGGAGGCTCCAGAACTGTGCACAGGACTGCAGGTGGGGTCCAAAACCATGAACTGTTCTCTTCTGTTCATCCTTGTCAGTAGTGCTGTAGATGAGACCTCAGCAGAGCTCTGAGCAGTGCAGGGGATGGGCTCTGCTGGTTTGAGGCTAACTAGAATACTTTAATGAGAGAAACCAGTCACTGGCTGTGAACAGAACCCGGCAGAGGTGTCTGTGCCACACATAGGCCTTGCTCAGAGATGTGAAAAGCCAAACCATGAACAGAGATTCTCAGCCTCTGGCTGGCTGCAGCCTGCTTCGTTAACTCCTTTGCCTGGACCTGTCTAACTCAATCCAATCATTCTCCTTCTGACCCCTTGTGTGCGGTCTCTGATAAGGGAGAGATAAGGGAGGGGGGGGGGTGGAAGAAAGAGGGGAGTTAGTTCAGAGCCCTCCTGTGCCCAGTTCTGGGCCCCCCAGCTCCAGAGGGACACAGAAGTGCTGGAGAGAGTCCAGCACAGAGCCACAGAGATGCTGAGGGGAATGGAACAGCTCTGCTAGGAGGAGAGCCTGAGGGAGCTGGGGCTGGGAGAGGAGACTGAGAGGTGACCTCAGCAGTGGTCATCAGTGTGTGCAGGTGAGTGCCAGCAGGCTGGAGCCAGGCTCTGCTGGGTGATGCCAGTGCTGGGTGATGCCCAGTGCCAGGTGGCAGTTGAGGCAGAGGAAGTTTCATTTAAACATGAGGAGGATTTTTTGCCCTCTGAGGGTGACAGGAGCCTGGCACAGGCTGCCCAGGGGGGCTGTGGAGTCTCCCTCTCTGGAGATGCTCAGCCCCTGCCTGGATGTGTTCCTGTGTGACCTGGTCTAGGAGATCCTGCTCTGGCAGGGGTTGGACTGGATGAGCTCTGGAGGTCCCTTCCAGCCCCTGCCAGTCTGTTACTGTGACTCTGCTGCTCAGGAGGGGGTTTGAGTTCCTGTATTGTATTCTGTGAGCAGTTGTGAAGGTCTCTCCTCATTGCAGATGTGTGCCAGGCACAGCCCCAGCCTCGACCTCCACCTCTGGGCTAGCCTGGTGAATCTCCTGGGGGGGGACTCCCAAACCACTCCACCGACCCCAACCTCTCCCTCTCAGCAGCTCCAGGCCAGCAGCTCCCCCACACTCCTTCCACCTCCTTAACCCCCTCCTGACACACCTCAGGCCCCCCCAGGACACCATCCCCACTCTGTTCTCCACCAGCTGCTCTGCACCCAGCCTCAGCCAAGCAAGCACCTCTGCTGCTGCAATCAGCAAGGACCTTCAGTGGCTCATTATGGGATGGAGGGCTGGTGTGGTTTCTCTCCAAACATCCCAAGGAGCAGAGCTGTAAGCCCAGGGCAGTAAAAATCAGGACTGGAAGTTGATTTGTTTGCTGCAGAGTCACTTTAATGAGAAATCAGCATTCAGAGGAGAGCCTTGAGGCCATCAGGAGCACAGAGCAGAGCGCAGGCAGCTGCCTCTGCCCTGCCCTTCTGTGCTTGGGGAGCTACAGGAGCATCAACCACACAGTGGAAAGAAAAGCCCAGGAGTGGAGGGTGAAGGAGTCTAGAGCTGTGTGCTGCCAGCTCCACCGTGGTGGGGTGGCAAGGGCCAGGAGCTCCCAGCACCTGCTGGGGGTCAGGACTGTGTCTGCTGCAGTTATCCTTAGGGCTGTACCTGGAGGATCTAGCAGGGCCCACAGCTGCCACGGCCATACCTGCTGGACCAGTAAGGGCTGCAGGAGCCAGAGCCAAAGGATCTGCCATAGCCATAGAGGCCTCTGTAGCCCAGGGAGTTCCCCCAGCCATAGAGACCCCCATAGCCATAGCCCCCATAGCCCCCCAGGCTCCCATAGCCCCCATAGCCTGCCAGGCGCCCGTAGCCCCCAGAGGTGCCAAGGACAGGGGCTCCAGCAGATCCCACCACGGAATCCTGGGGGAAGGAGCTGAGGATGGGCCCGGGGAAGGTGACCACCACCGGGGGGGGCTGGATCAGGGCGCTGGAGTCAGGGCACTGCCGCACGCAGGGCTCGTTGCAGCTGTCGGCCAGGGGCTGGGGCCGGCTGATGCCGCAGGCAGAGGTGGGGCACAGGTCGTAGCAGGACATCTCAGAGGCTGGAGCTGAGCTGCAGCTGCTGCTGGCATGAAGCAGAAGACAAAGAGCTCAGAGCTCAGGGCATGCACCAACAGGAGCAGCCAGGAAACTGCTCCCCCCCTCCTTTGCACCCCTGACCCCCCCTGCCCACAAAGCAGATTCCTTGCACCTTCCAGAAGATGCCACCTGAGAGTCCACTGGGAGTGCCTCACTCCAAAGGTCTGTCCCTCGCCAAGAGCCTGCAGACAACTTTGAGCTCATCCTGTCCAGCAGACTGACAACTCAGAGGCAAAGCCAGAGAGACCACAGTGACTTTGTTCAAGGTCCTTGGATGAGCCAGCAGGAGAGCCTGGATTTGGGTCCAGCAGGGGCACAGGAGTTGGAGCTTTATAGTCATGAACTGCAGCAGCTGCTGCTGCTTCCCACCCACCCCAGGGCTGCTGGGAGCTGGAGAAGCAGCAGGTTACAGGCTGGACAGTGCCTGGGCTGCTCAGGAACCACTGAGCAAGAGAGGAAAGGGCAGCTGAGAGCCAGTTGCCCCAGTTCCCACCTAACAACCTTCTCCTGCCCATTCCCACCTACTCAGCCACAGCTGGGTGCAGCCTGGAAGACTTCCACATCAGTAACAGTTTAGTCCCTTGGAGAGGAGACCAACCCCAGCCTGGCTCCAAGCCTCCTCCTGGGGAGTTGGAGAGAGCCAGAATGTCTCCCCTCAGCCTTCTCTTCTCCAGACTAAACAACTCCAGGACCTTTCCCCAGCTCCTCCAGAAAGGCTGCAGAGAGACTTCGCATGAGTGGTCTGAGCCAGGCCAAGAGGAATGGTTTGAGGCTGAGGCAGAGCAGGGTTAGAGTGGAGCTAAGAAGTTGTTCTGCACCAGAGTGGGGAGAGCCTGGCACAGGCTGCCCAGGGAGGCTGTGGACAGCTCCTTCCTGGCTGGATGCGCTCTTGAGCAGCTGAGTCTAGCTGAGAGGGGTCCCTGCCCACGGCAGGGGGTTGGAGCAGGGGAGCTCTGAGCTCCCTTCCAGCCTGAGCCATTCCATGGCTCCATGAGTATGGATGGTGGACATCGGCCAGAATGGAAAACAACAACAAAGAAGCCACTCTGAGAGCAGGAGAGACTTACCTAAGGCACGCAGGAGGCCAGAGGAGTGCTGGGGAGAGCTGTGGGGGAATGCTGGGGAGAGATGTGAGGGAGCAGAGCTTTTATACTGCAGCAGCTGGAGGGAGAGGACCAAGGCTGGGTGCCCGCCCCAGCTGCAGGCAGGTGGAGGCCACCAGGGTGATGCAACCCTCGGTGCTCCTGGTGGCGTTATTGGAGTGTCAGTAATGAGGACCTGAGCCCTGCCTGAGCTTCTGGAGGATTCTTTCACCTGGTGCAAAATGAGCACCTGGCACTGTTCCAGTCACTGCCAGGAACTGCTGAGCCTGCTCCTCCTGCAGCCTGTCCCTGGGCTAGCAGGCACAAACTGCTGGGACCACACCAGCCCCAGACAGGGCAGAAGCTAAAGGTGCCCATGGGGTGAGCAGGGAGCTGGGGGATGGCTTCTGCAGCTTCAGCTTCCAGCAGTGTTTTGTGTTGGCTGCCGTGGGGACAGCTCAGCTGAGACGAGCAGCAGCAGCCCCAGCAGCTCCCAACCTTCGCTTCAGTCCCTCAGCAGGGCTGGTGTTGAAACTGGAATTCAACTTTGAGCAGAGAATGTGAGGAAAGGCTGAAATTTGGAGTGCTGAGAGCTGTTGTCAGGCAGCTGTGAGCTGAACCAGCTCCTCCAGCCACCACTCAAGCAGCTGCAGCCTCCTTGGCCTCAGCCGGCAGGAGTCTGTGTAGGAGGTGCAGAGGAAGCCTTTGCCTTTGCCTTTGCCTTTGCCTTTGCCTTTGCCTTTGCCTTTGCCTTTGCCTTTGCCTTTGCCTTTGCCTTTGCCTTTGCCTTTGCCTTTGCCTTTGCCTTTGCCTTTGCCTTTGCCTTTGCCTTTGCCTTTGCCTTTGCCTTTGCCTTTGCCTTTGCCTTTGCCTTTGCCTTTGCCTTTGCCTTTGCCTTTGCCTTTGCCTTTGCCCTCCTGAGGCTCGGGCTTGGAAGAGAGGAGCAAGGGAGCAGTGTCTGAGGCTAACTGAAGCCACAGGGGAATTGCTGGCACCAAAGCAGCTTTAGCTCAGGTGCTGTGGGGCTGATGTTTGTTAGGCAGGGAAAACCCTAAGTTTTCATGGAATCCTGGAGTCATCTTGGTTGGAATTGACCTTCAAGGGTCCAACCCTTCCCCCAGCACTGCCAGGGGCACCACCAAACCACACTCCTCAGCACCACAGCTCCATGGCTTTGAAACCCCTCCAGGGATGGGACTCCACCACCTCTCTGGGCAGCCTGGGCCAGGCCTGCACAACCTTCCCATGCAGAATTTGTTCCTCCTGCCCAACCTAAACCACCTCTGGGGCAACTTGAGGCCACTTCTTCTCCTGTCACTTGTTCCATGGCAGAAGAGACCAACTCCCACCTGGCTCCAGCCTCCTCTCACAGAGCTGTAGAGAGCCAGGAGGTCTCCCCTCAGCCTCCTTTACCCCAGACTGAATCCCCCCCCAGCACCCTCAGCTGCTCCTTCCCAGCCCCTTCCCCAGCTCTGTTCCCTGCCCAGTAGCAAAGGACCCTCTGGAGTGGCAGTGGGAAGCTGCCAGGAGTGTTCAGCATCTCTGCCTGTGGCTCTCAGCAGTTCCTGGCCTCAGATGGTTGCTGCTGGCAGCCTCGGGCCCAGCCCTGGGCTGAGCTGGGTTTGTGCCACGAGGCAGCAATTGTGAGCTGGGACTCCCCCACCCAAAGCCAGGACTCAGCCCTCCTTTACAGCTGTGTTGTCCTAACACCACAGCCTCTGCACCACCAATTATTTCCAGGTAATGGGGAGGGTTCCTCAGCCTTTGAAGTGGTTCAGAAGGGTTGGTTTTGGCTAAGAAAATCCTCAAGCTTCCAACAAATAAAACTTGCTGCCTCAAACCTCCCATAATGAGCTGAGCACTCCTCTGACAGGGAGATGAAAGGCATGGGCCTGGGTTTAGCAATGGTTGAGTGACATCAGGATCAGGTCCAAACATGACAGCCAAGGTGTTTGTGCCCTTGGTGCAATCAGCTCATGCTGAACATTCCTGCATCTTCAGCATCTTCAGGGGTTTCAGTGCAGAAGCACAGGAGGGGATGGAGACTCTTCAGCCTCCAAGGGCAGGCTCCATGAGGCTCTGAGCAGCCTGATCTGGTTGTGGCTGCTGACTGCAGGGAGGTTGGAGTAGGTCATGGAACCACAGAATTGGTTGGGCATGGAGAGACCTCTGGGACCATCCAGTCCAACCAGCAACCCAGCACCACCATGGCCACCAAACCATGGCCCCAGAGTGCCATGGACACAGGTTTCTTGAGCACCTCCAGGCCTGGGGACTCCACCACCCCCCTGGGCAGCCTGTGCCAGCTTGGACCACTCTGGCAGCAAGGAAATGTTTCCTAATCTCCAACCTAAGCCTCCCCTGGCACAATTTCAGGCCATTTCCTCTCCTCTATCGCTTGATCCTAGGCAGAAGACCCCTCCTCAGCTTTGTTGTCCTTCTCTGGCCCTATCCCAGCCCCTCAATGTCCTTCTTGGAGCAAGGGGCCCAATCCTGATGCCAAGATCTGAAGTGCAGCCTCACCTTCAAAGGTCCCTTCCAACCTAAGCCATTCTGTGCCTCTGTGGCTGTTGTCTTCCAGAGCTAAAGCCAACAGAAAACCTTCTGAGGAGCAGAGGAGGACTTGGGTGGCTGCCTGGGAGGGCAGCATTGGTAGCTGAGGGTGCAAAGGATGAAGATGAAAACTACACCCCCAGAGCTGCTCTGGTGGAGCTCCATCCTGCCCCCAGGTGTCTCACAGCCTGCATTCCATGGCCATGAGGTGACCACAGTTGGGTTTGGCCATGAGTGATGGAGAAGCTGAGGAAGAGCATTGGTGTGACTCTGGGGGTGTCAGTGGAATGACAGCAGCAGTGGCAGTGACCTGCAGCCACCTGAGATGAAAGAGGCTCTGGTGATGAAATGAGCTCTCATGTGTCAGGAGCCTGCAAACCACCTACATGAGCTTAGGTTTGGGTTTGCCCCAATTATCCACGTGGGCAAATTGCACCTTGGGCCATCCAAATCCTCTGGGGAGCTGTATAAAAGCTGCCCCAGCTCAAGACTCCTCATTCCACCTGCCCTGCTCCACTCAGATCCTGAGAAGGGTGAGTATCACTCCCTGGGACTTCTCCTGACACTCCAAGCTCTTTGCTGCTGCTGCCTTTAGTTCAGGCTGGGATAAGCTCTGCTAAGACCTCAACTGCAACCCTGCCTCCAGTTCTGCTGTCCCTAACACAGGAAGGACACAGAGCTGGTGGAGAGAGGCCACAGGAGGCCACAAAGATGAGCCAAGGGCTGGAGCAGTTCTGCTGTGAGCAAAGTTTGAAGGAGCTGGGGTTGGGCAGCCTGGAGAGGAGAAGGCTGCAGGGGGACCTCAGAGCTGCTGCCAGAGC
Source organism: Pogoniulus pusillus (assembly GCF_015220805.1). Classification (NCBI taxonomy): domain Eukaryota; kingdom Metazoa; phylum Chordata; class Aves; order Piciformes; family Lybiidae; genus Pogoniulus; species Pogoniulus pusillus. The sequence continues at coordinate 416,422 of NC_087306.1, read as the reverse complement.
CTGAAGGGAGCCTGCAGGAAGGCTGCAGAGAGACTTTGCATGAGGAGGTCTGAGCCAGTCCCAGGGGAATGGTTTGGAGCTGAGGCAGAGCAGGCTGAGAGTGGAGCTGAGGAAGTTGTTCAGCATCAGGGTGGGGAAAGCCTGGCACAGGCTGCCCAGGGAGGCTGTGGACAGCTCCTTCCTGGAACTGGGGCAACTGGCTCTCAGGTGCCCTTTCTTCTCCTGCTCAGTGGTTCCTGAACAGCCCAGGCACTCCCAGTGGACTCTCAGGTGGCATCTTCTGGAGGGTGCAAGGAATCTGCTTTGTGGGCAGGGGGGGTCAGGGGTGCAAAGGAGAGGGGGAGCAGTTTCCTGGCTGCTCCTGTTGGTGCATGCCCTGAGCTCTGAGCTCTTTGTCTTCTGCTTCATGCCAGCAGCAGCTGCAGCTCAGCTCCAGCCTCCGAGATGTCCTGCTACGACCTGTGCCCCACCTCTGCCTGCGGCATCAGCCGGCCCCAGCCCCTGGCCGACAGCTGCAACGAGCCCTGCGTGCGGCAGTGCCCTGACTCCAGCGCCCTGATCCAGCCCCCCCCGGTGGTGGTCACCTTCCCCGGGCCCATCCTCAGCTCCTTCCCCCAGGATTCCGTGGTGGGATCTGCTGGAGCCCCTGTCCTTGGCACCTCTGGGGGCTACGGGCGCCTGGCAGGCTATGGGGGCTATGGGGGCTATGAGGGCCTTTGGGGCTATGGGGGCCTGGGGGGCTATGGCTATGGGGGCCTGTGGGGCTATGGGGGCTATGGAGGCCCCTATGGCTATGGCAGATCCTTTGGCTATGGCTCTTGCAGCCCTTACTGGTCCAGCAGGTATGGCCGTGGCAGCTGTGGGCCCTGCTAAGCAGAACCATTAAGGCCCCTGGGGAAGGTGGCACTGAGGGAGCAGATGGTGCCAGCTCCATGCATGCTTTTGGGAGCCCTGCCCACTGCTCTGCTCCACACCTGCCCTTGGCTGCCCCTCGACTCCTGCCTGATGTCTTCATGGATTCTTTATCTCCTCCTTCATCCTCCTTGAGACCTTCAGCAGCGACCTTCAAAGTGTGTGGGACTCTGCCCCCTTGGATCCGCATCCTGGGGGCTCCAGCAGGACTTTGTCCTTTTCTCTCTCATTAAAGTCTGTTGCAGCATTTAAAGCAGCCCTGTGGTGCTTTTGCATTCTCAACCCCACTCCTTCTGGCCGCTGCCTGCTCAGGGCTCCGTGGCACAGCCTCAGCACCACATCTCAGTGCCCCCAAACACCTCCAGCAGTGGTGACTGCACCACCTCCTGGGACTCCTCTTCCAGTCGTTGAGAACCCTTTCAGCCAAAAAGTTTCCTCTAATGTCCAGCCTGAACCTCCCCTGGGGCAACTCGAGGCCATTTCTTCTTGTCCTGACCCTTGTTCCTTGAGGGAAGAGCCCAACCCCCCCCCCGGCTCCAGCCTCCTCTCCGGGAGCTGCAGAGAGCAATGAGGTCTCCCCTCAGCCTCCCCTGCTCCAGCCTCACCACCCCCAGCTCCCTCCTCTGCTCCTCCCCAGCCTCTTCTCCAGACCCTTCCCCAGCTTTGTTGCCTTTCTCTGGCCCTGCCCCAGCCCCTCAGTGTCCTTCTGACAGGGGGGGACCCAAACCTGGCCCCAGCCTATCTCTGAGCTCTGCCATGGCCATGGGCCCTCACCAAGGGCACTGTCTCAGTGCCCTCGACCAGCCCAGCCCCAGCAAACCCGTCCTGCCAGGCTGGCACTGCCCAGAAGGTTCTGCTGCTGCCCCCAGCTTGGCTCCAGGGGAGATGTGGCACAGAAATTGACTTCCTTGCTCTGCTCTCTGCATAGCCAACAGGCATGGGGCAAGCAAAGCCCAAGTGGTGCCGAGCAGGACCTGGCTCTGAAGCCAGGGGCTCTGCTGTGGGGAGCAGCTGACTCTGGGTGCCCTTCACCCCTGCTGCACCCAGCTCTGATGCAGCAGCTGCAGGACCTTGCTGCAGCCTGCCTTGGCTCTCTGCTGTGTAATCAACACCTCCCCTAATAAAGCCTCTCCTGCCTCCAACCAACCACTTCCATTTGGGTTTGGTTTTTCTCCTTCCTCCCATGTCACATCTGATCAGAGCTGAGCATCCACAGCCCCTCGGTGCCCCTCTGGGCATGAGAAGCCCAACCCTGACCTCCTGCCTGTCTGCCTTCATGCTCTGCCTCAGTGCCTGGTGGGCTGCTCTCTGAGCCCTGCTCTGCTGTGCTCAGCCTTGCTTCTCCCTACAGTGAAATCCATCGCCTGAGAACTTTTGGCAGCTGAAGCACATCAAGGAAAAGACGCTGAGAGATAAGCAGTTGCTGGGAGCCAGAGATGGTTCCAGGCTCTGCTGATAAGCTCAGAGGTAGGGTGGGTAGAGCTCCTCCCTCTGCTCAGGTCTGGGCTGCCTGTGGAATAGTCACACAAAACCTGCTAGGAAACCTCTCGTGGTGAGGCCCAACCTGAGCACAGCTCCTGGAGCAGGAGGAGCTCTTAGTTATGGGTGCTGAGAACCTGCAGTTGTGTCCTGGAGGAAGGATTTGTGTGAGGACAGCTACAGTGGAGCTGAGCCACGTCCCCGGGCCAGGGCAGTCAGCTCCCTGCAGCTCCTGCTGCTGGACACGAGTTGGCCAACTGGGGACACGACTAAGTGCAAGCAGAACCCAGCAGAGAACCACCTGGAGCAGGCAGAGAACCTCAGAGCTCCTGGGCATGGGAAAGCATCAGCAGTGTGGATGCTCTGCTACAGTGAAATAGCTTCAGGTCCCTCCTGGGAGGTGCCTGCTGGGGAGCAGCCCTGGGCAGAGACCTGGGAGTGCTGGGGGAGAACATCCACGGGCAGCAATGTGCCCTGGGGGCCAAGAGGCCAATGGGGTCTATAACTATTTGAGGGCTGGGGGACAGGAGGGGGGCACAGGCTCTGCTCAGTGCTCCCTGGGATAGGACAAGGAGCAGTGGATGGAATCTGCAGCTCAGGAGGTTGCAGCTCCACACCAGGGGGAACTTCTCTGCTGGAAGGGTCCCAGAGCCTGGCACAGGCTGCCCAGAGAGGTTGTGGAGTCTCCTTCCCTGGAGCCTTTCCAGGTCTGTCTGGATGTGTTCCTGTGTGCCCTGAGCCAGCCTGGATGGTCCTGCTCTGGCAGGGCTTGGGCTGGATGAGCTCTTTGGGTCCCTTCCAGCCCCTGACATCTGTGATCTCATGGAATCACAGAGTCCCAGACTGGATTGGGTTGAGAGACCTTTAAAGGTCATCCAGGCAAACTCCCTGCAGCCAGCAGGGGCAGCCTCAGACAGAGCAGGCTGCTTGCAGCCCCAAGCAACCTAACCTGGGCTGGTGCCAGCCAGGGGTCAGCTCCCAACTCTCTGGGCACTCTGGCACAGGCTCTCCTCACCCTCAGCACCACCAATTTCTCCTTCTCTCCACTCCCAACGTCCCTCTGGCACTTCCAAACCCTCCCCCCTGGTCCTGCCACCACAGGCCCTGCTCCAAACTCTGTCCCCAGCTCTTTGCCCAGCTCTGGAAGCTCTCCAGAAGCTCCCCTGGAGTCTTCTCCTCTCCAGGCTGTGTCCCCCCAACCCTCCCAGCCTGGCATCCCAGCAGAGCCCTTCCAGCCCTTCCTGCCAGCCCTGCTGTGGCCTCCTCTGGCCCTGCTCCAGCAGGTCCCTCCCTGCCTGTGCTGTGCTGAGGGCTCCAGAGCTGCCCCAGCCCTGCAGGGGTCTCAGCAGGCACAGCAGAAGAGCAGAATTCCCTCTCTGCCTCTGCTGCCCACACTGCTGGAGACCAGCCCAGGGCTGGGCTGGCAACACTCAGTGCCTGCTCCTCACCCCTCAGCATCCCCAAGTCTTCTCCTAAGGGCTGCTCTCCAGCCTTCAGCCCCAGCCTGTGCTGGTACTGGGCACTGCCCTGAGCAGTGAGACAGATGTGCAGAACAAGGACAGCTGAGAGCTCAGAGCTGCCAGAGGCAGGAGGCAGGACAGGACAGGACAGCACAGGGTGGCTTTGAGGAGGGATATTTATAGCTTCCCCCAGAGCCCCTGCAGAAGCCAGGACTGTCTCCAGGCCCAGCCCACGTCCATCACTCCTGGGCCACCTCCAGCTGACAAAAGCTGTGCTCAGTATTTGTGTTTCTTCATCCAAACTCTCAGCCTGCACCAAACCCATGTTGCAAAAGCAGGGCAGGATTTGCTCTTTCATCTCCAGCGTTAATTGGCAGGAGTCACTCCTGGGGAGGCTCCACCAGACACAGCAGAATGGCAGGAGGAATTCTGCTGCTTCACCTCTTCAGCTCTTCCTTTACTGCCTGACATAATGCTGCTGGCTCAGACCTTCATCATGCTGGCTGGGGGCCGTAGTGTGCAGGGGGTGTTGGAGGCTGCGGTGCCCTTCCTATGGCATCAGCAGCAGGGAGTGGTGAGGCACTGGGAGAGAAGCTGAGGGTTGCCTCACCCCTGAGAATCAGTCAGAATGGGAAGGGACCACAAAGACCACCCAAAGCCAACCCCCTGCCATGGCAGGGACACCTCACTCCAGATCAGGCTGCCCACAGCCTCATCCAGCCTGGCCTCAAACCCCTCCAGGGATGAGGCTTCCACCACCTCCCTGGGCAACCCCTGCCAGGCTCTCACCACCCTCCTGCTCAACAACTTCTTCCTCACCTCCACTCTGACTCTCCTCATTTCCAGCTTGGTTCCATTCCCCCCAGTCCTGTCACTGACTGACAGCCTGAAAAGTCCCTCCCCAGCTCTCTTGCAGCCCCCTGCAGACACTGCAAGGTCACAATGAGGTCTCCTGGGAGCCTTCTCCCAGGAACACGGAGAAGGAGATTCCAGAGCCTCTCTGGGCAGCTGCTCCAAGGCTTTGACCCCCTCAAAGTAAAGCATTTCCTACTAATTCAGAGCCCCTCAGACCATGGCCACGACCACCACAGCCACAGAACCCCCCACGCTCCACGGCTGCGGGTGGGAGGAGGCTCAGGAGATTCCTTCCACATCGCTGCAGGCTTCGTTGCAAAATGTGCGAGCAGAGGTTGCAGCCGAGAGCCGAAGCACTGCGGCACAAAGCTGTGCACCGCAGCAAGTTCCAGCTCCGATTAGCATCACGATGGGAGCTAATGAGGGAAGTGCTCACTAAACACAAGCGGTTTGACTCCTCCCGAGCAGGGTGGGATGATAGCAGCGAACCAAGCTGGTCAATTAGGCTTCGAGATGAAAGGAGGAATGTGCAGAGCCAGGCTGCGGGGGATTTGGGCTGATCCTGCAAACAGCAGGCTCAGGCTTTCGTCACTTCGGGCAGTTAAGAGTTCTCCAGATTGGGGCTGCTTGGTAAGGATGACTTCAGGTGAGCTCAGAACCCCCCAGGCAACCTCAGGCACCCTATAAAAGGAGCAGGAGCCTGCACTCATCCCATCTCCCTCACCTGCAGACTCTCCTACATCAGGTAAGTCTGAGGCTGTCTCCTTGCTTGCTGAGCTGCTCTGCTGCGAGCAGAGGCTGAGGCAGTTGGGGCTGTGCAGGATGGAGAGGAGAAGGCTCCCAGGAGACCTCATTGTGACCTTGCAGTGTCTGCAGGGGGCTGCAAGAGAGCTGGGGAGGGACTTTTTAGGCTGTCAGGCAGTGATAGGACTGGAGGAGATGGAACCAAGCTGGAAATGAGGAGAGTCAGAGTGGAGGTGAGGAAGAAGTTGTTGAGCAGGAGGGTGGTGAGAGCCTGGCAGGGGCTGCCCAGGGAGGTGGTGGAAGCCTCATCCCTGGAGAGGTGTCAGGCCAGGCTGGATGAGGCTGTGGGCAGCCTGCTCTGGTGTGAGGTGTCCCTGGTCATGGCAGGGGTTGGCACTGGGTGGTCCTTGTGGCCCCTTCCAGCCCTGACTGGTTCTGTGGTTCTGTGATTCTGTCTGCACTGCAGCTTGGGGTTCTCTTCCCTGCTGCAGCATCAGAGCTCCCAGGGCTGCTTTTGGATTCTTTCTTTCCCTGCTCTTCTGTTGGGTTTTGCTCTGTTGGCAGCTCAGGGCCTGAGGCTTTTGTTCCTCTGTGGCTCAGACCTGGGCAGGTTTGTGCTGGGGATGGAGAATGGCACAGGACTGGATGCAGAATTTCCACTCAGCCACTGAGCCAGAGGGGCAAAGCCACATCCTGAGCTGCTCAAGGGCCCAGCTAAAGAAAGAGCATTTCCTGCACGGCAATTATTGCAGAGCCTCTGGATCCCAGCCTGGGGCAGTGGAGATCACCTCCTGCACCCCCTGCTGCAGCAGGGCGCCCACAGCAGCTGCCCAGGGGGCACAATGCCCGGGGGTGGGTGTGGAAGCTCTTCAGGCAAGGAGGCTCCACAGCCTCTCTGGGAAGCCTGCTCCAGCACCCTCCGAGCCAAGCTGCTTATCTTTATGGAGCCTCCTGGGTTCCAGTTTGTGCCCCTTGCCCTGTCCCTGGGCACCACTGAGCAGAGTCTGGGAGGGAGCAGGAATCAAACAGGGATGAGCAATTTCAGGAGGCTTGGCAGGGCTGACGGGAGGGGAGCAGATGGGGAGGGTCAGAGCAATGCTGACTGTTAGGGAGGCCACGAACAGCGGCAGGAGCTTCGCTTCTGCCCCGGTGCCCGTTCGGCTGCTGCCCGACGGCCCCGCACGGAGCCCTGCCCTGCTCCGGCTGCTGCTGCGCTCCCTTTTCACCGCAGCTCTGCGCTCTCCCTTTCAGGACCACTCTCACCCCCGCACGGAAATGTCCTGCTACGACCTGTGCCCCACCACCAGCAATGGCATCGCCTGCCCCCAGCCCATCGCCAACAGCTGCAACGAGCCCTGCGTGCGGCAGTGCCCTGACTCCACCGCCCTGATCCAGCCGCCCCCGGTCGTGGTCACCTTCCCCGGGCCCATCCTCAGCTCCTTCCCCCAGCAGGCCGTGGTGGGCTCCGCCGGCGCCCCTGCCGTTGGGAGCTCCCCGGGGCTGGGAGGCATCTACGGCTCTGGGAGCCTGTACGGGTACGGAGCCTCCCTGGGCTACGGAGCCCAATACGGCTACGGCAGCTCCGCGCTGGGCAGCGGCTCCTGCACCCCCTACGGCCCGCGGCGCTTCGGCCGCATCCTCCGCGGCAGCTGCGGCCCCTGCTAAGGGCTGCAGGGAGCTCTCCCAGGAGCGTACAGCACCGAGAAGCGCAGAGCAATGAGGATGGGGGCTGAGCTTTCCTGCAGCCCCGCGATGGAGCTGCTGCCTCCCAGCGTCTCGGATCTCTCTCTCTGGTCTTCCCCCTTTGGCTCTTGGTTCGTCGCTGGCTCTTTGCTGCCTGCTGCAGCTTCCCAGTGCTGTTTAAGCACCGTGGTCAGCGTATTTCCACATGGACACCACTCACCACAGGGATCCAGCAGTGGATTTTACTTCAGGCATCCTCACCAGAAGCTGCACAACCGACAGAGATCAGCTGAGGACAGCAACGACTCCAAGCAGGACATTTGCTGAACGTTCTGGGGTTGGACTGGGTGACCTCCAAAGGTCCCTCCCAACCCATTCTGTGATCCCCTAAAGCTCTCTGCAAAGAGATTTTCCAGGTTCTGTGCTTTCTTGCTTTGCAAACCTCAGCATTTCTTGCTCATTAAAATGTAGTTGCATCACACAGCAGCTTCTGGTTTCCTTTGCTCCCTTCATCCACAGCCTGTCCTGGGTGAGACCTTCCCAGGTGGGAACTGAGCCCCTGTCCTGTGGGCACACAGGGGCACAAATCTTCCCCCACTGAGCTCCCTGAGCAGCAGCTTTCCATCCTCTGGAGACGGCTAAAGGCAGAGCAGGAGCTGCGCTTGTCCTCTGGGGCACAGAGGTTGACCTCTGCACTCCCCTCACAGTGAAGGAATCTCTTGGCAACTGAATTCCTCTCTCCAAGCTGGTGTTCAGCCTGGAGAGGAGAAGGCTCCAGGGAGACCTTCTGGAAAGCTTCCAGTGCCGAGCAGAAAGCTGGGGACAGAGTTTGGAGCAGGAGATGTGGTGGCAGGACCAAGGGGGAGGGTTTGGAAGTGCCAAAGAAGGTTGGGAGTGGATAGAAGGAGAAATTGGTGGTGCTGAGGGTGGGCAGAGCCTGTGCCAGACTGCCCAGAGAGTTGGGAGCTGCCCCTGGCTGGCACCAGCCCAGGTCGGGTTGTTTGGAGCTGTTTGGGGCTGTCCCTGCTGGCTGCAGGGGCTTGGACTGTTTGAGCTGTGAAGGTCTCTCCAACCCAAACCATTCTGCCACCCTATCAAGTGCCAGGGCAGGATGGACCAGGACAGATTCTCTGCTGCAGGTTTCTCTGCCTGATTGTCTCACTCCAAGCACCTGAAACTCTCCAGTGCAGAGCCTGTGGGTGCCAAACTGCCCAGGGGAGAGTGCAGGGAGCTGCTTTGCTCTCTGCTCAGAATCCAGCCCTGAAGGCAGCTGCCACTCAGAGGGCACATCTCTGGTTCTGTTATGTTGAGCCATGCTGCCTGCAGGCTATTTACTGCTGCTGTGGGCTGAGCCCCATGAAAACCATTAGGCTCCAGCAGTGACTCAAGATGGGGAGAAGCCACCTGTGAAAATGAGAGCTGAAAGGCTGTGAACTCCCACGGCTCCCTGGCCTGCTGTGGGATCTGCTGCGTGGGGAGGCTTTAGGTTGTGTTTACAATGTCTTGATGAGTCAATTGCTGATTGCATCTCCTTAATCAACAGCTTTAGCTTGTACCAGGCTGTGAACACATGCTCAGAGCACCTCCAGCCAAGAGAGGGCACAGTGACCTCTGTAGTTGAAGCTGAGCCACTGTGGCTCCATCCTCTGCTGCTGTCAATGGCTGCTTTGACTGCCAGGAGGAACAGAGCTGCTGCTGCTGCTGCTAACAGCCTGGACCTGCCCTGGCCGGCCAAAAAGTGCAGAGACCTTGCAGCTAGATGTGGTCTCGTCAGAGGATCACAGGGCAGGAGCAGCTCTGCTGTGAGCACAGGCTGAGGGAGCTGGGGTTGGGCAGCCTGGAGATGAGAAGGCTGCAGGGGGACCTCAGAGCTGCTGCCAGAGCCTGAAGGGAGCCTGCAGGGAGGCTGCAGAGAGACTTTGCTTGAGGAGGTCTGAGCCAGTCCCAGGGGAATGGTTTGGAGCTGAGGCAGAGCAGCTGAGAGTGGAGCTGGGGAAGTTGTTCAGTGCCCGGGTGGGGAGAGCCTGGCACAGGCTGCCCAGGGAGGCTGTGGCTGGCTCCTGCCTGGGGGTGTTCAAGGCCAGGCTGTGTGAGGCCCTGAGCAGCTGAATCCATCTGAGAGGTGTCCCTGGGCATGGCTGGAGCAGATGAGCTCTGAGCTCCCCTCCAGCTTGAGCCACTCTGGGGTTCAGAACTGTTCTTGTGCAGGAGCTGCAGGAGGTCAGAGGTTTCAGTGGCCAAGCTCAAGGAACTCCCTGGATTCCAGCCAGGATTCAGCAGCCAGCTCCAAATCCCTGTCGGTCCTACAAAGGAGACTTCTGCCCACAGCTTGTTCCTGCTTACTTTTACACAATGCAAACCCTTCCAAACCCCACCCGTGGGGATGTGATTAAATGGGAGCCTCGGGCAAGAAGAGAGGCACAGGGAGGAGCTCTGCAGCTACTCATCTGTAGAACTTTCTTTGCTGGAGCCACACCACAGCCACACCGCTCCTGCAGGAGGCTTCCAAGCTCCTTGCAGGGGTTACCACATGTGTTTACTTAGCTAGCAGGAGATGGCCTCGGTGAAGAAGGAAGGCAACTGCAGCTTTGCTCTTGCTCCAAGGGCCTGCTCACCCCCAGCTGGAGGTGTTGGAGGCAAACAGATGCTGCCAGCTCTCCCTGCAGGGCTTGGTGCTCAGCCCATGGCACAGCAGCACCGAGTCAGAGTGCACTGGGTTGGAAGGGAGCCTCCAGTCTCCTCCAGGCCAACCCCCTGCACTCAGCAGGGCTGTCCCCAGCTTGTCCCACATCAAGCCTGGCCTTGAATGTCAGCAGGGCTGGAGCCTCCACCACCTCCCTGGGAACCTGTTCTGCTGTTCCAGCGCCCACGGAGTAGAGAACTTCATCCTCATGTCCAGTCTGAATGGGTTGGATTGGATTGATGCGCCCAGGAAGGCTGCAGAGGACTGTTCATGAGGGTGTCTGGGCCAGGTCAAGGGCAATGGTTTGGAGCTGAGGGAGAGCAGGGTCAGAGTGGAGCTGAGGGAGAAGTTGTTCAGGACCAGGGTGGGGAGGCTTGGTCGAGTCAGAGAGGTTAGGCTGGGTGAGCTCAGAGGGCTCTTCCACCCAAAACAGTGCTGTGAGTCCACTCTCTACCACTCCTTCTCCCCACCATTCCCTTTGGAATGTTGCTGGCTGCGAGGCTTGGCCACTTCCCTTATGGACAACTGCAAAACCCAGCAGGGAGCCTCCTCCTCCACGGCCTGCTCCTCCTCAACTTTTCATCCCTTCCTCAGCCACTGCCTCTGTGCAGCTCAGACCCTGCAGCAGGCTCAGACTCAGCCTTTCCCAGCAGAGAGCAGGGCAGGAGAAGTGCTTGGAGCAGCTCAGGTCTGGGAGGCTTTTTGAAGCCTTTCCTTAGGCAATCAGGAGGATGTGAAACATTCCTCACCCATGATGCCCAACCCCAGATCCTCTCCACCTGTGCCTGCCCCACATAACTCAGTTACTTGCTCAGCTCATGGTGATTACTTCTGCCTCGGTGTCATTACCCTGGCAGAGTCATTAGAGGCCCCCTCCCTCTCCTCTCCCTCTCCTCTCCCTCTCCCTCTCCCTCTCCCTCTCCCTCTCCCTCTCCCTCTCCCTCTCCCTCTCCCTCTCCCTCTCCCTCTCCCTCTCGGGGAGTGCTTTTCCCCATGGCTGAGGTTGCCTCCTGGAGCAAAGATTGCTCAGGAGCTTGCCCACAGGCACAGGATGCTGACATGCCAGAGGCCACTCCACTTTCCCAAGCCCTGCTCCGGGCAGGGGGCACTGTGCAACTCCTGCCCTCCTGCCCATGGCAGCTCAGTCCCACGACTCTGGTGTGAGGCAGCTCAGACCCCATCCTACCTCCTTTCAGCTGAGCTCTGCTCTGCTCAGCCCCCACCTCCACTCTGGTGTCCCAGCAGGATGACTGCAGGGAGCTGCTGCTCTGCAGCCCTGGCACAGAGCAAGGAGCCTCAGTGAGAAGTTCCTGCCCAGCTTTTGCTGCCAAGGGCTCCATGGGGTCACTGCTGATGGTCTGAGGGCTCCTGAGTGATAGACAGGTCATGGTGTGGGGTGAGGCAGGGCAGAGGGTGAGGCCAAGCATCACCTCAGGGGCGTTTTGGGCAAGAATCTCAAGGTGCAGCTTCAGCTGATGCAGGAGATTGCTGCTGAGCTCAGCAGATCTCTTCCCTAGGCCCAGAGCCCTCTGCCAGTGCCTCAGCCACTTGCTGATGGAACCATCCTCAGCAAACTCAGTTCCACAGAACCATGGAACTGGTTGGGCTGGGGAAGCCCTCTGAGCCCATCCAGTCCAACCAGCAACCCACTCCCCCGTGGCCACCAAACCATGGCCCACAGTGCCACGGCCACACCTCCAGGGAGGGGCACTCCACCACCTACTTGGGCAGCCTGGGCCAGTCCCTGACCACTTTTGCAGCAAAGGAATTGTGGCCAACCTAAGCCTCACCTTCTGTGCATCCAGGCTGACACAACCTCGAGAGGCTGAGCTCTCCTCCTCTAAAATCCACCCTCTGGGGGGGAGGTCCAGGCTGGGATCCTGCTCCTGAGCAGCCTTGAGCCTCAAAACGTTGATCTTGTTCCAGTTTGGCCATCAGCATCTGGTGACTGAGGCCAGCACTGCAGTGTGTGGAGCCCCAGGAAGGAGGCTGAGGAAGGCTCTCTGCTGGGGTCACCTTGGGATCACCTTGGGATCTCCCTCAGTGTTGCACCCAGCAATGCTGCAGAGACCCTTGGGAGCTGCTACAGAGACCCTGGGGTGGGAGCTGCTGCAGAGACTCTTGGGAGGTGCTGTAGAGACCCTTAGGAGCTGCTGCAGAGACCCTTGGGAGGTGCTGCAGGGAGCTGCTTGGGTGGGGTGGAAGCTGAGGCCATGGTGCAGCTGCTGCTGGTTTCTGAGGTGACCTGAAGAAGGCAGAGGAGCAGAAGCCAAGGGAAGAGAAGCTGTGGGGCAGAGCTCAGGGGCTGCTCCTCCTGCCCAGGCCACACCTGGTTTCACTGGAAGCAGCTGATGACACCAACCTGCAGATACCTGCAGGTGAATCACATCATTCTTGGAGGTGCAGCCTTCTCCTGCCCTCCTGGGGGGGCAAAGGCAGCTGCAGACTCCTGCCAACACCTCCAGCTCCTCCCGACTCATGCTCAGGCTGGGAGGGACTGGAAAGGACCTCTGGGGATCACAGAATTGTGTTGGGTGGCAAAGACCTCTCAGGGTCTTGAGCTCAGGCATCAACCTGAGACCACCTTGGCCTTTAAACCATGTCCCCAGGTGCCACCTAGGCCAGCCCCCAGGCACACCTCAAGCAGGCTGAGCAGGCAGAGGCTTCCCTTTGGGATTTCCCTGCCCCATCCTCACATTACCTCCCAGACTGCTCTGGGTTGAGGGGACCTTTCCAAGTCATCTCACCCCATTCTACCTGACCAGCTTAAACCCTTCACAGCCCTTTTAGCCCCTGCAAGTTTGGTCCATTAAAGCACCCAAGGACAGAGGCAGCACCAGCCATGAGCATCCTGCCACAGATTCCTCCTGCCACAAATCACATCTCTGCTCTGGCCCACCCAGACCCACTATGGCCCACCCAGACCCACTTATAGCCCATCTAGACCCACGTATGGTCCATCTAGACCCACTTTGTGGCCCAGCATCGCCAATCACCAAACCCACTCCCTGGATCAGCACAAAAGACTTTCCTCTCTCTCTCAGCAGGTGGTTTCATGGCAGCAGCATCAGCCTGTGCCTGCAAGAACTTCCAGCAACTGATCTGAGATTCTTGCTGTGGTTTTTCTGTTCAGGGGCAGAAGGAGATGGAGAAGACCTGCAGGAGGCCACGAACAGAACCAAAGCAACCTGATGTGTGGGGATCAGACCTGCAGGGTGTGGCTGGGATGAGGACCAAAGCAGATGGAGCAAAATTCCTGCCCTTGTTTCAAGGCTGAGCCCTTCAGGGCTTCACTATCAGCAAGGGCTTGGAGAAGGAAACCAACCCAGAGCCCACTGCAGTGCTCAGGGCACTGAGGAGGGCGTGGAGCCAGCAGCTGTGGGGCTTGGCATGGTTGCACTCCACGACCTCGAAGGTCTTCTCCAAGCCAAAGGCCTCTCTGGTGCTGCTCTGTGTGGGGCAATCCCTTCAGGTGGTTTTTCCCCACCTGGCCAGGTTGGCAAAATCAGCAAAATGCTGCAGGAAGTGAAACTGCTGCAGGAAGCTCAAGGAAGGGAGAGAGAAGAAAGCAAGCAGGAGGGTGGTGAAGAACCTGGTAATTGCCCAGAGCTGAAGGGAGCAATCAGAGGAGCCTGCAGCCATGAGCCTGGGTGTGTTTTGTAAGCAGCCTGGAACACAGAGGATGTCTCAAGCCCCTGGGGCACTCCAGCAGATGGTTTAAAAAGGCTCCAGGCTCAGGAGCTCTCAGATCCCAGCTCCTTGCTTCTCTCCTCTCCGTTGAGCCAAGTAAGTCTCATCCCTGCTCTGCCTCTGCTGTCTTGTAGCTGGAGGGGATTTGATGCTCAAGCAGCTCCTGCTGAGCTCTGCTGGTGACAGCTCCTGGCTCCGAGAGAGCCTCTTCTGCTTGGCAAAGAGGGCAGCTGCAGCCCTGGGTTCGGAGGGGCTCAGCCCAGCCAGGCTCAGCCCAGTTGCCCTCACACCTGAGCTCAGGCTGCTGCCTGCTGCGGCTCCAGGCAGCCTCTCACACGGCTTGGGCGGTGGAGAGCCTGGGAGGACTCCTAGGAGCTGCCTGGCAGGGAGGAGGGCAGGGGGGGAGGAAGATCGACCGACAGGACCCAGCTGCACTGGGCACATCCTGAGCTCTTCCTGCCGCACAGGGGTGGGCAAGTGCCAGGGTGGCTCAGGCTCTCTCTCACCTTGCAGGTGCAGCTCCCTGCCCAGAGGATGTCCTTCTGCAGCCAGCAGCTTAGCTCCCGCTGCTCCCCCCCGTGCCAGCTGAGCTGCCCCCAGCCCTGGGCAGAGGCCTGCAGCCAGCCCTGCATCACCTCCTGCGGGGACTCCTGTGCCGTCATCTGCCCACCCCCCGTGGCCATCACCTTCCCGGGCCCCATCCTCAGCTCCTGCCCCCAGGAGAGCTTCGTGGGCAGCTCAGCGCCGCTGGGGCTGGGCCATCCCCGGGGGCTGCAAGGTTCTCTTGTCTATGGGGGCTACTTCTCCTCCTCCTCCCAGCGCTCTGGGGGCTGGGGGCCCTGCTAAGCATGGCAGGAGGAGAACTGGCAGCAAGAACTGGAGGTGCAGCTGAGGAGCTGGAGGGGACCTGTAGGTGCTGCTCAGCACCCATGGGGCCTCTCTGCTCTCCTGTTGCTCTGCTTTCATTTGCTGTCACTTTCCTCCAAGCCCTTCCCTCCCTTGGCTCTGCAGATCCTGCTCCTCGCTCTTGGAGCTGCTCCCAGCTGCCTTGGGCTCCGTGCAGCTTCTCCTCCGCTTGGCCGCTCTGCTCTGTGGTGCCTCTATGCCCGCTGGCAGAGGCCCCCAGAGCTGCTCTCACCCTGACATGTGCCCAGGCTGCTTGAAGCTTGAACCAAGGCAGAAGAAGAACGGGCTGAGAAGAAGCCAGCTTGATGCAGATGAAGTTTGCCCTCCTCAAAACTCACTGAACTCCATCCTGTGCTTTCCCCTTCCCAATAAACTCCTGATTGCATCCAAACCAAAGTCCTCTGCTTGATTGCTTCTCCTGGGGAGATTTGTGGATGCTCCTTGCTGGAGGTGCTCAAAGTTAGGTTAGGTTCCAGCAGGAGGTGTCCCTGCCTCTGGCAGGGGTTGGAGCTGGATGAGCTTTGAGGTCTCTTCCAGCCCAAACCGTTCTATGGCTCCATGACTTCAGCCTCCTCAAAGTAGATGAACCAAACCACCACTGAACCCCAGGGACCTGGAGAATCATGGAAGGGTTTGGGCTGGAAAAGACCTTTAAGACCCAGCCCGAGGCTGGGGCTCAGCCATGGCCCTCAGCACCACAGCCCTTCAGCTTGGAGACACCTCCAGGGATGAGGATTCCACCTCCTCAGTTCCAGAGCTCTTTCAGTCAAGGAGCTGCTTCTCATGCCCAGCTGAAACCTCCCCAAGTGCAACCTGAGGCCATCTGCTCTTGGCCTGTCACTTACTGCATCTGAGCAGAGTCCAACCTCACCTGCCCCCTGCCTCCTCTGCAGCCTCTCCTCAGCCTCCTCCAGCCTCACCACCCCCAGCTCCCTCAGCTGAGTGCTCTCCAGTCCCTTCCCCAGCTTCGTTGCCTTTCTCTGGACCCATTCTCACCCTTCAATGTCCTTCTGGGAGTGAGGTGCACAAAACTGCCCTCAGGGTCTGAGGTGTGACCCCCCCCCAGTGCTGAGCCCAGGGCAGATGAGACACCTCCTGCTCACTGCTCCTGCTCATGACCTCTGAGCTGCTCCAAACCAGGGCTGGTGACTCTGAGCACCTCACACTGCAATCCTCCTGCTCACCATTCCCAGGTCTTGGGCAATTCCCAGCTTCCCTTCACACCTCACAGTGCCATCCTGCCCTGAGCTTCTTCACCACCTTTGGCTTCATCAGATTTCAGCCACAGGAATTAGGACAAGGCAGGGAATTGGTTTTGCATCATCCATGATCTGAAGGCCCAGCAGGTGTCAGTGGGAGAGCAGCAACTCCCCACGGGGGAGTCTTAACCCCCTTGGGCTAAGAAAGTGGAGAGAGAGCAGAGCTCAGCTGTGACTTCCTCTCTGGACCCTCGTGGAATCCCCAAATCCCAGCAAGAAGGGGTGGGAAGGGACCTCTGGAGATCATCCACTCCAACACTCCAACCCCCCTGCTCCAGCAGGGCACCCACAGCAGCTTGCCCAGGGGGCACGATGCCCAGGGGGGTAGGAAGCTCTGCACAGGAGACTCCACAGCCTCTCTGGGCAGCCTGTGCCAGGCCTCCTGCACCCTCACCCCGAAGAGCTTTCTCCTTCTGCTCAGCTGCAACCTCCTGGGCTCTACTTTGTGCCCCTTCTCCCTTGGCCTGGCCCTGGGCACCACTGGGCAGAGTTTGACCCCAGGCTCTTGCCCCCCCACACTTTAGCTTTTGCTGAGCACTGCTCAGGTCCCCTCTGGGGCTGCTCTCCTGCAGGCTCTCAGCCTGAGCTTCAGGGGTGTTAGGTGGCCTTAGGTGGTTTGCATCCACTTGGACTCTGTCTGGGGCAAAAAGAACAGGTCAGAGGCATCAGGGAGGAGAAGTTTGACTCATTCCACCTGCAGATCTTCAGCTGATGGTGAGAGGTGAGTGAGGAAAGCTCTGCCAAAATGTGAGCTCAGCAGTGGCCCTGCAGAGGCTTCCTGGCAGGGTGGTGCAGAGTTACTCAGCAGGAAAGGTTCTTTGCACCTCCAAAGTGTCTGAGGGCTTCAGCTGCTCTGAGTAAAGCTGAGCAGGGAGTCAGCAGCCACAGCCCTGCCCCTGCCTGCTGCTGAGCTCTGGGTCTGTGGACTGGCAGGAGAAAAGCAAAGTCCCTGCACAGACATCCCACAGCTCCCAGGGACCAGTCCCAGAGGGTTTGTCTCTTTCTCCTTGCAACAGAGAAAAGGAGGCTGAGGGGAGACCTTCTGGGCCTCTGCAACTGCTTGAGAAGAGGCTGGAGCCAGGCTGGGATCAGGCTCTTCTGACAAGGTCCAGGGGACAGGACGTGAGGAAAGAGCCTCATGGTGCCCCAGGGCAGGTTGAGGTTGGACACGAAGAACAATTTCTTCCCCTTGAGGGCTGCCAAGGCCTGGCCCAGGCTGCCAAGGCCGTGGTGGAGTCTCCATGCCTGGAGGGGGCTGCAAAGCCCTGGAGCTGAGCTGCTGAGGGCCGTGGGTTGGCAGCCGACTCGGCAGTGCTGGACCCGAGGGATCTCAGAGGGTCTCTCCCAGCCTCCCCCACTGCAGGATGCTGTGGCTCTGCCGTGCCCCTGCCAGATGCAGACAGCTTCCCCTGCCCCTCCTCTGGCCGGGGAGGTGGTGAGGACCTGCTGCTGGGAGCTGAACCCACGCCGGGACAGCAGCAGTGGGAGCTGAACCCACGCCGGGACGGCAGCAGTGGGAGCCGAACCCACGCCGGGACGGCAGCAGGCAGTGGGAGCTGAACCCACGCCGGGACGGCAGCAGTGGGAGCCGAACCCACGCCGGGACGGCAGCAGGCAGTGGGAGCTGAACCCACGCCGGGACGGCAGCAGTGGGAGCCGAACCCACGCCGGGACAGCAGCAGTGGGAGCCGAACCCACGCCGGGACGGCAGCAGTGGGAGCCGAACCCACGCCGGGACGGCAGCAGGCACCGGGAGCCGAACCCATGCCGGGACGGCAGCAGGCACCGGGAGCCGAACCCACGCCGGGACCGCTGCAGCCACTCCTGCGCTGCTCCTGCCCAGGCTTTCGCTCTGAATCAGAACCCACGGAAGACAAACACCTGGCCCTGATGTCTCAACTCCTTCCCTGTCACAACCACCGGAGGCTGTTGTGAAAGCTCAGCTCTCCGGAGGGCATTCCCGGGCCGGGGGACCACACCTGGCCCCGCCCGGCGGCAGCCGCTCGGCAGGGCAGGTCCCGGCCAGGCTCCGCGGAGGGCACTTCCCAGAGGGATTCGTTCCCAGGGGCAGCCAGAGCTGCGCCCCCACCTGCCACTGAGCCACAGAGCCAGCCAGGCCTGCAAGGGGCTGCAAGGATCAGCCAGTGCCCACCCAGAGAGGCTGTGGAGCCTCCTCGCCTGAAGAGCTTCCACACCCACCCCCGGGCATTGTGCCCCCTGGGCAGCTGCTGTGGGTGCCCTGCTGCAGCAGGGGGTGCAGGAGGTGATCTCCACTGCCCCAGGCTGGGATCCAGAGGCTCTCTGCAATAATTGCCGTGCAGGAAATGCTCTTTCTTTAGCTGGGCCCTTGAGCAGCTCAGGATGTGGCTTTGCCCCTCTGGCTCAGTGGCTGAGTGGAAGTTCTGCATCCAGTCCTGTGCATTCTCCATCCCCAGCACAAACCTGCCCAGGTCTGAGCCACAGAGGAACAAAAGCCTCAGGCCCTGAGCTTGGCTCAGGAATCCTAGTAGGGCCCCAGCTGCCAACAGAGCAAAACCCAACAGAAGGGCAGGGAAAGAAAGAATCCAAAAGCAGCCCTGGGAGCTCTGATGCTGCAGCAGGGAAGAGAACTCCAAGCTGCAGTGCAGACAGAATCACAGAACCAGTCAGGGCTGGAAGAGACTACAAGGACCACCCAGTGCCAACCTCTGCCATGACCAGGGACACCTCACTCCAGATCAGGCTGCCCACAGCCTCATCCAGCCTGGCCTCAAACCCCTCCAGGGATGAGGCTTCCACCACCTCCCTGGGCAGCCCCTGCCAGGCTCTCACCACCCTCCTGCTCAACAACTTCTTCCTCACCTCCACTCTGACTCTCCTCATTTCCAGCTTGGTTCCATCCCCCCCAGTCCTATCACTGCCTGACAGCCTAAACAGTCCCTCCCCAGCTTGGTTTGGCAGCCAGTGCTCTGCAAGCACTTGCAGAGCTCCACGGCTGTGGAGCAGGCAGGACCTGAATCAAGGTCTGAGGCTTCCTTTTTATGCCTGAATTGGGATCTTAGAAGGCTCTGAGCTGGAAGGGATCTTCAGAGCTCATCCAGCACAACTCCTCTGCAGCAGCTGGCCCTGACTGGTTGCTTTGCACTGAGCTGGGAACACTGAATGAGGGCTGCAGGAGGCTCAGACCTCTCCAGCTCCTAGGATGGTAGAATTAGTTTGGCTGGAAGACCTCTGAGGTCCTCCAGCCCAACCAGAGACCCAACCCCACCATGGCCCCAAGTTCCATGGCCACATTGCCTCAACACCTCCGGGGATGGGGACTCCACCACCTCCCTGAGCAGCTTGGGCCAGTGTCTTGATCCAGGTCCAGACCTGGCTGGAGGTCCAGAGCTGGATCCAAAGCCACAGAAGTTTGTTGCTCCTTTTCTCCCTATTTCAGTTCACCTTTTGCCTTTCCTCCCTGGCAGTTCATCTGCTCAGGCCTTGGAAGTGCTGATTAAATCTCCCTCTCAGCATTCAGAGCCCCCCTCCCGGGCTGCTCTGTGGCCTGCAGGTCCTCCTGAAGGGAGAAGCTTTCGCAACAGCCAGAGCTGAGCCTTGCACAGGAGGGGCCTGGGTCGTGCCCTACTTCGTGTCAGTTTAAGCCATGAAACACAGAGGAAGGCAAATCCTGCTGCCAGCTGATGTGCCCTGGGCTTAGGTGCAAGGCAGGGCTCTTGTCATGAGGCTCAGCATGGATTTGGGGAATGGCTTTGCCTCATCCTGAGGGATCATCATCACCGAGTGCTGCTGATGGCCTCTGCAGGCGCAGGAACAAGGCAATTAAACCCCAGCCCTGTGTCAGCCCCCAGGGCCCTGTGCCAGAAGCTCTGTGCCAGCTGGCTTGGAGGCCAAGTGCCAGGTCCTGCACATGGGCCAGGGCAGCCTTCAGTACCAGCACAGGGGCCGGGGGAAAAGGGATGGAGAGCAGCTCTGAGGAGAAGGACCTGGGGGTGAGGAGCTGGCACCAAGAGAGTTGAAGGTGCTCAGCCTGGAGAGGAGAAGGCTCCAGGGGAGCTTTTGGAGAGCTTCCAGTCCTGGGCAGAGAGCTGGGGACAGAGTTTGGAGCGGGAGCTGTGGTGGCAGGGCCAGGGGAGAGGGTTTGGAAGTGCCAGAGGGAGGTTGGGAGTGGAGAGAAGGAGAAATTGGAGGTGCTGAGGGTGGGCAGAGCCTGGTCCTGCCTCTCCTGAGCATCTTGAGCCCCCTCAGCACCTTCCCAGGCTCCATTGGCTTCTCTCCAGCAGCTCCCAGTCTCTCTCGACCTGGGGGGCCCAGCACTGGCCCCAGCACTCCAGAGGTGGCCTCCGCTAGGGCAGCAGCAGAGGCAGCAGCAGAACCTCCCTTGCCCTGCCGGGCACTGGGGCTCTGCCCACCCAGCTCCTCTCATCTCAGCTGCCCTCGTGGATCACTGCACCCTCCAGGTGCACAGCTCAGCTCTCCCCTGGGCCCTGCTGCCTCCAAGGGGACCTCTCCCTGGGGCTGCTTCCTGCTGGTTTAAGCCTTTTTTCCCAGCGGGTCAGGAGCTGCTGGCAGCCTGCAGAGCACCCACGGGGAAGCTGCTGCTGGTTTCTAGAAGAGGTGATTAAGACACAGGGCAAATGATTTACCCAACAATGTCTCCTGGCAGTTGAGTGAGCTCTGGGAGGAGATTGCAGGCAGGACTTGTACCTGTCAGTGTTATTATCTTTAATTAGCATTCCATTATCTCTCAGCTGATGGAAAGGAGGTTGGCGCCCAGAAACCATGGAAGTGGAGAGCTGAGGCTGCTGCCAGGGGCCAGGAAACAAACCCAACGAGTTTAGGGACGGTGAGAGGAAGGATTTCAGCCCCACTGCAGGCACCAGAGCAGAGGCTGGACAGACACCAGATCCCAGAAGGGCTGGGTGGGAAGGGACCTCCCAAAGGACCTCCAAAGGTCACCCAGTCCAAGCCCCTGCACTCAGCAGGGACATCCTCCACTAGAGCAGCTTGCTCAGAGCCTCTCCAAGGACAGAGCCTCAGCCACCTTCCTGGGCAACCTGCTGCTGTGTTCCAGCACCCTCCTGGCAAAGAACTTCCTCCTAAGGAAGGTTCCTTCTCCTTTAGAGCTGTGGAGGATCTCATCTGAACATCAGAAAGACCCTGGGGTGCCAGAGCTGCCCCTAGGGAGCTGTGGGCAGGGTGACCACCAGCATGGGAGCACCCAAAAGCTCTGCTCCTTCCATTCCCTTTTCCACCTGCTGAGGAAAAAGAGAGTGGGGACCAGAAGGCAGCAGGAAGGTGTCCATCCAAGGAGGTCCAAAGGTCTCTTTGCAACCAGAATGTCTGAAGGCCTCCAGGCCCCCAGGCCCCAGTCCATCAGTTCAAACATGAATCTGCTTTGTCAAATCACTCCCTGAGGTGTTCAAGTTCACAGAACCAGAGAATGGTTTAGGTGGGAAGGGACCCCAAAGCTCAGCCAGCTCCAACCCCCTGCCATGGGCAGGGACACCTCCAGGGAGGGAGCAGCCACAACCTCCCTGGGCAACCTGTGCCAGGGTCTCACCACCCTCACTGGAAAGGACTTAGAGCACCATAGAATCAGTCAGGGCTGGAAGGGACCAGAAGGATCATCCAGCTCCACCCCCCTTCCATGGGCAGGGACCCCTCACCTGGATCAGGCTGTCCAGAGCCTCAACCTTCCTCACATCCAGATTAAATCTCTCCCTTCCCAGTTTAACCTCCTCACTCCTCCTCCTCTCATTACAAGACCTTCTCAGCAGTTCCTCCCCAGCTTCTTGCAGCCCCCCCCCCAGGCAGTGCAGGTTTGGTGCTCAGGCAGTGGAAGGAGGAAGCTGTGCAGGGAGTGCCTGGAAGCTGAGCCTGAGCCCTGTCCCTGCGGGCAGATGAAAGGCTCCCGTGGGCTGCTCCGCGGCCGCGGTGCCTCTCAGCTCCCCATTGCCCAACAGCAAGCCAGATGCAGAGATTCCTCCACCCTTTTTGACGTGAGAGAGGCAGCAAAGTTTGTTTTGTCACTGGGAAGGACATGCCCGAAGTGTGGCTCAGACCCTGAGCTGCTCTGAGCGCCTCTATAAAAGCCCTGAGAGCTCAGAGCTCCCCAGACCACTGCTGGGCTTCATCCTGGTGCTGAGCTGAGTAAGTCTGCCTTAGGCTGGAGCTGGTCTCTTTGACAGCCACTGCGAGGGGCTCCAGGTGCTGGGGTCACTGCCTGCTGTGCTGCTGGCACTGGGAAGGGATTCTCTACCTGCACAGCTGGGCAGGTTTGGAGGTGGGCAGGAGGCTCCAGGAGGTGCTGGCAAGTTTCAGAGGGATCTCTGCCCTGCAAGGGTGGTCAGGGGCTGGGACACAGTGCCCAGGAAGATGGTGGAGTCCCCATCCCTGGAGATGTTCCCAGAACCTGTGGACTTGGCACTTCAGGACATGGGTTCCTGGGCAGGGTGGTGCTGGGCTGATGCTGGGCTTGACCTGGGAGGGCTTCTCCAGCTGGAATGGTTCTGGGATCTGACCTTGGTGAACTTCACCCTCAGCTCTGGAGGAAGAACTTCCTGAATGTTCTGTGGTCTGAGTAGCTGAGGGCTGCTCTTGGCCAGCACAGCCACGAGGTCACCTCTGCCCTGGGTGGAGGTGCAGGGAAGTGCATTTGGTGCTCCTCACCTCGGACCCTCAGCAGCTTCCCCTGGCTCCTCTCAGCAGCTTCCCCTGGCTCCTCAGCCTGCTCCTGCACGGGGAAAGGAGGTCCCCTCCTTGCGGGCACTCCCCGGCCTCAGCCCTGACTGTACCCTCCCCACCCTCTCTCTTCCAGGCTTGCTTCCAGCCACGAAGATGTCCTCCTACCGCCAGGCCTGTGCTCCCAGCAGCTTCCCCCTGTGCCAGCTGAGCTGCCCCCAGCCCTGGGCAGAGGCCTGCAACCAGCCCTGCATCACCTCCTGCGGGGACTCTCGCGCTGTCATCTACCCACCCCCCGTGGCCATCACCTTCCCGGGCCCCATCCTCAGCTCCTGCCCCCAGGAGAGCTTCGTGGGCAGCTCAGTGCCACTGGAGCTCGGCAGCTCCTTTGGCTCTGGCAGCTCCTTTGGCAGCTCCTTTGGCCCCGGTGCCCCCCTGGGTGGGCGATTCTCCTACCCCTGCTCCTCACGCAGGTTCAGCACCTTCAGCCGTGGGAGCTGTGGGCCCTGCTAAGCTCCATGGGGGAGCTGAAGCCAGCAAGGACCTGAGCAAAGTCCCAGTCCATGACTGAGCAGAGGGAAATGGCTTTCAGAGGGGCACTGAGAAACCACCCAGAGAACAAAGCCCAGAGAATGTCTTGCCCTTGCTGGTGGCTTTGGCATCTCCTGAGCTGGTCTCAGCTCTGTGAGGGGTCCTAAGGTTTGAGTTTCAATCCAAGTGGCTTCTAGGAGACTGAACAGCAGTGCAGTTTGGATCCAATCTGTTCTGGCCTCTCCCATGGATGTTCCTTGGCTTTGGAGCTTGGGTTCTGGGAGCAAGCACCAAAACCCTCAGGCCACCCCAGACACTGAAGCCCAAACTCAACTCTTGGGACCTGCAAACGCAGCCAGGACAGAAGCTCACCCTGCAGACTGCAGCCCCCGAGAAGACAACCCCCAGCAGACCCTGCAGATGTCCTCTGTGCTCTCTGCATTGTCAACCTCTGCTGCTATGAAGTCCTTGTCCTGCCTCTAATAAAGCCTCTACTGCATCACAGCCTTTGCCCTCTGCTTTGCTTTCCCCCTCAGCCCAGACCTATCAGGCAATGATGCCTAAATGGTCCTCAGCTGAGGCTCAGGCTCCTCTGGCTGTCAGCCCAGAGCTGGGACCTGTCAGCCTGGGACAAGGTCTCCTGAGGGGGTTTTGTGTTGTCCACCTAGCAACAAGCCCACAGAAGGGGTTGGGAGGGACCTTAAAGCTCATCCAGTTCCAATCCCTCTGCCACAGGCAGGGACAGCTCCTGCTGGAGCAGCCTGCTCAAGCTCCCATCCAGCCTGGCCTTGACCCTTCCCAAGGTTGGAGCTTCCACAGCCTCCCTGGGCAGCCTGTTCCAGTGCCTCACCAGCCTCATGGGGAGGAATTTCCTCCTCCTGTCCCATCTCAACCCAGGTTCTTCCAGCTCAAAGCCATCACCTCTCACCCTCTCACTCCATCCCCTCCCACAAGTCCCTCCCCCCCCTCTCCTGGGGCTCACTTCCAACCCCAGCAGCTGCTCTGAGGCCTCCCCCTCTTCTGCAGGCTGCATAGCTCCAATGCAGTGCTCCCAGCCTGCCCTCACAGCAGAGGACTTGCAGCCCTTGGATCACTTTTGTGGCCTCCTCTGGACCTCCCCAAAGTGTTTTGCAAGGGTTTGTGGTGGGAGAGGAGGGCTCAGGCAATCCCTTGGGCTGCTGGGGCAGTTTGTGCCCTCAGTCCCAGAGGGGCAGGAGCTGCCCTCAGTGCCCTTCATGGAGAATCTGCTGCATGAAGTCTTCTGCTACTGCCAGATGCCAGCACTGGGAGGAAGTTTCCCTTTTCTCCTGGGAAGGAATCAGAAGCTGAGGAGCTCCTGCACAGAGCTGGACCCCAGCAGAGCAGAGGCAGTGGTGGGCTCTGTGCTGGGGGGGGGGGGGGGGGGGGGGGGGGGTCTTCAGCAGGATCTTCCTTGGCTCTGGAGGGAAAGAGAGAGGCCAAAACTCTGCTCTCCAAGGGGACTGAGGGCTCTGAGGGGCAGAAAGCTGCCTGCTGGTGAGCACCAGACACCTGCTGTGTCGCTTGGGAGAGAAGTGTGGGGGCCCAGAAGGCTGCTGGGGGACACAGGTCGGTGGAAGGGACACCAGGACAGTGCTGTGCAGTGGAGCTTTTAATGGGGGGCAAGGAGCAGAGCCAGAGAGCTGCAGTGGCACAGGGGACAAAGAGAAACACTCCAGGAGCCTTCCCACCAAAGCCTGTGACTTTGAGCCATGCGTTCAAGGGGAGACTTTCTGCTTCCCGCAGCACAGCTGCAGCTTCACAGCCCAGCGCTGCCCCTTGCAGCAGACCTAAGGCAAAGGAGATTTCCACCCCCGCGGTGCTGAGGGAGGCCACAACGAGTACAGGTTCCTACGACAGAGGGAAGAGTTTTTCACCTCCAGGGTGCTTGGGGCACCTGCAGCGCAGAGAGCTTCTGCCTGGCCCCGGGAGCGGCGCAGGGGGGAGAGGATGGAAGGAAGCAGCAGGAGCAGGCGCCCGGAGCCCGAGGAGCCAGATGCTGAGGGGCTCAGGGGCTGCACTTGCCTCGGAAACAGCTCCAGGACAGAGCTGGAGTCGTTGGAACGAGGAGAAAACCAGAGGGTGGGGAAGGAAAAGTGCTGCAAACCCCATCCGGAGCTGCTGAGCTTTGCAGTGGCCTCCCGGGTGGGGCTCAGCAGGGTCCGCAGCTGCAGGAGCTGCGCCGGCGGCAGGCGTGGGGGCTGCAGCTGCCCCTGCCCAGGGAGGGGCACCCGGAGCTGTAAGGCCTGCTGTAGCTGCAGGCACCCCCATAACCACCTGAGCCCCCGGAGAGAACGGAGCCCCTCAGGCCAGCAGCGCTCCCATAGCCCCTGTGGCCCAGGCAGCCCCCAGACCCCAACGGGCGCCCGGTGCCCGGCGGCCCCCAGCTGCCCACCAGGCTTTGCTGCGGGCAGGAGCTGAGCACTGGCCCCGGGAAAGTGAGGACCACGGGAGGTGGATAAAGGACAGCTCTGGAGTCGCTGCAGGAGGTCACACACAGCTGGCTGCAGGTGCGGGCCAGGGGCTGCGGGCAGGGCACCTCGCGGGGGCAGCTGCAGGGCACGCAGAGGTCTCCGCAGTAGGACATGGCCCCGAGGGCAGGAAGGGCTGAAACACAGAGGGGGAAGATCACAGCAAATCCTGAGCCCTGGCCAGTGGTGCTCAGCTCCTGCCAGCAAGGGCTGGCACCCACCGACCCCTCCTGCCAGCAGCAGGAGCACAGGGCAGGAGCGTGGAGGGCAGGAGCGTGGAGGGCAGGAGCGTGGAGGGCAGGAGCGTGGAGGGCAGGAGCGTGGAGGGCCCTGGGCACTGTGAGGCTCAGGGGGAAGCTGCCTGCTGGAGAGGGAGGGGAAAGCTGCCTGGGGTGAGGGGGCAGGGGGCCTGGAGCAGGCTTCCCAGAGAGGCTGTGGGGCCTCCTTGTGTGGACAGCTGCCAACCCCGGGCATTGTGCCCCTGGGCAAGCTTCTGTGAGTGCCCTGCTGGAGTAGGGGGGTGCAGGAGATGCTCTCCAGAGGTCCCCTCCCACCTCCACCCTGCTGGGGGTCTCTCAGTGCAGGGCAGTGCTAAAGCCCAAAGCCTCCACAGCCTTGTGGAGCTGGAGGAGCATTTGAGTAAACAACCACCCTGGCAGAAGCCCCACCCAGCACCAAGGGCTTGCTGTAGGGAGGCTAAAGGAAGAGAGGATCCAGACCCTCAGGGACCCAGTGGGAGGTTTCTGAGCCCAGTCTGGGTCTCTAAGTCCCATTTTGCCTCCCCATGTCCACATCTGCCAAAGCCTCCAACAGGCTGCAGCAGAGACCTGCTGGGAGCTACAGACAGAGGAGCAAAGCTCAGCACCCAACTGGAAGAGCCAAAAGAGGAATCCAAATTAGGGCTTACCTTGATCCACTGAGAGGCAGCAGGAGAAGCAGGCAAACAACCCTAAGCTGCCAGGAGCTTTTATAGCATCCCTGCAGCTGCCTGCAGGCCTGGAGCTTATCTCCTGTGCTTGTAAATCAGCTGCTGGTGCTGGGGTGGCTCCTCCAGCTGCTGTAATTATCTGTCCTGGGGTTAGCTGTTAGGTAGTTGTGAGCCTCAGCCACTGGGATGTGCCTCTCTGATGGCTGCTTGAGGTTGCCTCCTGATCAGGGGTTGGAGCTGACCACACAAAATGACCTTTTTTAATCAAAGTGTGCAAAATGCATCAGGGCTTGGAGAGTTTGGCCTGGATCCCTTGGGCCATGTGCTGAGGAGATGCAGCTCCTGGAGCTGGAGGCTGAAGGAGCCTGTGTGCTTCTGTGGGGAGCTGGAACTTCACACAGGGAGAAGTCAGCCCTGGAGAAGGGCAGCTTGGACCACTTGTGCTGCCTGTGCTTCAGCAGGAGAGCCTCATTTAGCTCCTCTGAGCCTGCCTCTCACAGCCTGCCCCACCAAAAGGACCCCAGAGCCAGGAAGGTTGGCAGAGAGCTCCAAGCTCACCCATGCCAACCTCTCCCCCAGCCCTGTCCAAAAAACCAGACCATGGCACTCAGTGCTCCCAGCCAGGCTTGGCTTCAACACCTCCAGGGATGGGCACTGCACCACCCCCCTGGGCAGCCCATTCCAGTGCCAGTCACTCTCTCTGGGCACAACTTCCTCCTGACACCAACCCTCCTGAGTACCTTCCCAATTCACAGAGCAGATGTCTGCCCTACAGAGGCCAGGAGGGCATCAGCTCAAGGTTTGGACTTTGGTATCCCAGAGGAAAAACAATGTCTGCAGAGAACCACAGCCTGGGTTGGCTTGGAAGGGACCTTCAGGACCATCCAGCTCCAACCCCCTGCCACGGGCAGGGACATCTCCACTGGGCCAGGTTGCTCCAGCCTGAGAGGGCATCCACAACCTCCCTGGGCAACCTGCTCCAGTGGTTTCTTCTACAGCAAGGAAAATCTGACCTGCAGAGCTCCGAAGGGTCTGCTGAGGAGGAGGAGGAGGAGGAGGAGGAGATGTGTCAAACTGTCATTAGAAGGGCCCCAAGGTGCAGCAAGCTGTCATTAGCTGCATCACTGCAGGACTCTATCTCCAACAAGTTAATCACACAGAAGTGCTTTGAAGTCCTTTATTCTGGGGCAACATTGGCACAACCCAGATAAGCCTTGTCCAGAGCTTCCTCATCACCATGCCACAGGCAGAGCTTCCACCCTGGCAGGTGTAAGCAGGCAGCAGAGGAGGCAGTGGCAGCCAGGCACGTTCCTGCTGCCCGGCCCACGAGGCAGGACTCAGCTTCACCCTGCCCAGCCAAGTGGCAAAGTGCCAGCTGCCAGGGCTCTGTTATCCACCCAGCAAGGGTCAGCAGTGCAGCTTACAGCCAAAGGCTGGCAGGGAAAGGCAGCAGAGAGAGGAGAAGGTCCCTGCTGAGACCTTTCCGGCCGTGGCTGTCGCAGCCGAAGCTCCTGGGGGTGTCTCCTTTGCCAGCCGTGGCACAGCTGTGGCTCCGTGGGCAGCCCCTGAGGCAGGTGAGGGTGGCGAGGTCCCACCTCGGGGCTGTGTTAACACCACCACTTGTGAGCACTTACATTGCCCAGCTGCTGCCCTGGGCCGTTGCTGTGGGCATCACCTGGAGGATGCACCCAGCACAGCTGGCAGGGGTGGGCAAGGGCAGACCAAAACTGGCCCAAACCTGCCAAGCTGGTTCCAAGCTGCCCACTGCAGGCCAAGTTAGTCTAACCAAGGAGGTGGCCACCAGCTCTCAGGCTTCCAGGCAGAACCCCCTCGAGGAGAGCACCCCAGTGCCATGCTCTGGGGGGTGGCAGCTCTGGGGTGTCTGACTGCAGCCATGCCCAGGCCGTGGCTCACCCTGCACATCTCCCTGGCTGACAGCTCTGAGCTGCCTGCCCTCTGAGCCAGCCCCAGGCTTTCCCAGGCTGCTGCTGCAGGGATCTCCTCGGTGAGTCACTGTCCTCTGGAGATGGTTTTGCCACTCTGGCAGCAGGGACTCGGCAGACCCGCGGCAGGCTGAGCAGAGAGGCACAAAGAGGCTCTCTGGGGAGCACTGTGGAGTGATTCCAGGGCACAGAGCTCCACCTGCACCTGCCCCAGCGAAGTGCAGTCAGCATCACAGAGACCTCTGCCACCATCCTGACGTCTCCACTCTCTTCCTGCCCTCTGTGCACACACAGGCTCTGGTCTGAAGCGTGGGACCTGCCAGATGTG
Source organism: Pogoniulus pusillus (assembly GCF_015220805.1). Classification (NCBI taxonomy): domain Eukaryota; kingdom Metazoa; phylum Chordata; class Aves; order Piciformes; family Lybiidae; genus Pogoniulus; species Pogoniulus pusillus. The sequence continues at coordinate 387,869 of NC_087306.1, read as the reverse complement.
GCTTTGGCTGGTGCTCAGCTTCAGAGCTTCACTGCAGGAGGGGTCAGGCTCTGGCACAGGCTGCCCAGGGAGGTGGTGGAGTCCTCATCCCCGGGGGTGTTCAGAGACTGAGCAGAGATGGAATTCTGCAGACAGCAATGAGCTCTGCCCTCAGCCTCCTCTTCCTCACCCTGCCCTTCCCCAGCTCCCTCAGTCTCTCCTCAGCAGATTTATTCTCCAGGCTCAGCTTTGTTGCCCTCCTCTGGACCTGCTCCAGCACCTCCACAGCTCTCCTGGATTGTGGTGCCCCAAACTGAGCACAGCACTGGAGCTGTGGCCTCACCAGAGCAGAGCCCAAGGGCACAGTCCCCTCCTGTCCCTGCTGGGCACAACATTTTTAACCCAAGCCAGGCTGCCATTGGCCTTCTTGGCTGCCTGGGCACACTGCTGGCTCCTGTTCAGCCACCTGGGCATGCTGCTGGCTCACTCAGCTGCCTGGCATGCTGCTGGCTCACACTCAGCTGCCTGGCACACTGCTGGCTCCCATTCAGTTCCTGTCTATTCCAGCCCCCAGATCCCTTTCTAATGACTCTACAGAAGCTGGAGAAGGCTTCCAGGATGACCAAGTCCAGTTTCAGGACAGTACTGCCAAGCCTGCAGCTTGTCTGGGTGTTCTCAGAGCGGTTTCCAGGTGGCTCTCCCTGCCTGCCTCTCTTGGCACACATCTCTTGCTCCTGCCACTTTAGAGCCTGGCAATGGCTGGCTTCGAGTTGTTAGGGGAGGGACCCATCCCTTGCTGCACCTCTGATGCATTCCCTTGGCAACACAAACCCCTTCTGGTGCTTTGGCATCTCAGTGACTCAACTTTTGGAAGCCCAAAAGCTGCCCAACCCCAGCTGGCTACAACCTCCCTGCAGGCAGCTGCAGGCAGCAATCAGCTCTGCCCTCAGCCTGCTCTGGGCCAGGATGCACACCCCCAGCTCCCTCAGCCTCTCCTCACAGGGCAGTGCACCCTCCCCAGCCTTGCTGCCCTGCTCTGGGCACCTGCCAGCCCCTCAGCAGCTCTCTGCAATGCAGGAGCCCAGAGCTGGGCACAGCACTCCAGGGGGGGCCTGAGCAGTGCCAGCACAGGGGCACAAGAACCTCCCTGCTCCTGCTGCCCACACTGCTCCTCAGCCAGCCCAGGCTGCCCTTGGCTCTGCTGCCCACCTGGGCACACTGCTGCCTACTCTGCAGCTGCCACCCAGCACCCCCAGGGCCCTCTCTGCCTGCCTGCCTGCTCTCAACCACTCTGTGCCCAGCCTGTGCCACTGCTTGGGGCTGCTGTGCCCAAAGTGCAGGACCTGGCACTTGGCCTTGTTAAGACTCCTGGCAGACTTCATCCTGGACTCTGCAGCTGACTTCTCATCTTCTCCAGGGGCCTGCAGAGCAGAATCCAGACCCTTAAGTTTACCTGAGGATGAAGCTTGGGCTCCAGGAAGGAGTCTCCAGGCCACCTTCTGCTCCCCTGCAGAAGGCTGAGGGTCACCACGAGAGCTTTGCAAGTGAGCAGCAGAGGAAGAAGGAGGTCTGAAGGCTGAGGGTTGGATGCAGCAGCATTTTAATGGGAATGCAGAGTGGAGGAAACGTTGGCAGAGAGCAGTGCAAGCTAGAGGGAGCCTATTGCAGAGGCCCGGAGAGGCAGCACCCACCACCAGCCCAGCACAGCAGCACCTTGCCCCCAGGCCTTGCCCTTCCTCACTCCCGCTGAGCCTGGCAGGCTCTGGGCCCCTGCCGGTGCCTGGTGCTCGGTGTCAGACTGGGCAGAGAAAGTGGAAAGAGCAGAGGAGAGAGGCAGAGCCCCAAGAGCACAGAAAGCTTCAATCTAAGCTAAAGCACCAAAGGACTTCGCTGGGGGCGGGGGCTGGGTTCAGGGCTGCTGCCCCCAGCCCAGCCCAGCAGTCCCAGGGCATTTCTACTTTGTTCTTTGTTCCTTTGCCGCGGGCGTCGCTGGAGCTGCTCAGATCTTCTTGCAGAAGCCTCTCTGGCAGGGATGCTTCCAGCGGGTGGAGTAGGTGTAGGAGCACTCCGGCACGCACTGGGCAGTGCACTGCGGGGCGCACTGCGGGGCGCACTGCGGCACGCACTTGGTGGCACACTTGGTGGCACACTTGGTGGCACAGGCAGTAGGGCAGGGAGCAGGGCAGGGGGCAGGGCAGGGGGCAGGGCAGGGGGCAGCACAGGGAGCAGGGCACGGGGGAGGACAAGGAGGGGGGCAGGGGGCAGGGCAGGGGGCAGGGCAGGGGGCGGCACAGGGGGCGGCACAGGGGGCGGCACAGGGGGCGGCACAGGGGGCGGCACAGGGGGCGATGCATTTGGTGTCGCACTTGGTCAGCAGCTTGGGCGCGCAGCGCTCCAGGCAGGGCTCCAGGCACTCCAGGCCCTTCTGCCCCCCGCCGATGGCCACCCCGGACTGCAGGGCGCCAGCCAGCTCGGCAGACTCGGTGCTGCCCACCAGGGTCTCCTGGGGGTAGGTGGTGAGGATGGGCCCCGGCAGGGTGACCACCACGGGCGGGGGGAAGATGATGACTCTGGAGTCCGGGCAGGCGATGACGCAGGGCTCGCTGCAGGCGGCGGCGCGGGGCTCAGGGCACTTCGCGTCGCAGGGCACGGAGCAGGGCTCTGGGCACAGAGTTTTCTCGCAGGACATCTTTTGGCTCTGCGCTGGACCTGCGAGGGGTGGGAGGAGCAAACGTAAAGCCGAAGGAGGCGACAGGACGGGAGCTAAACTCGAGATCTGGAGAGAGAGTCCTTGGGAGGTGACTTCCCCTGCACTCTGCCCGGGGGAGGGCACCGCTGGAGGGCTGGGGCCAGTGCTGGCATCTCCTGGTCGGGAGGAACTGGGAGCTGCTGGAAGGAGTCCAGTGGAGGTTGGGAAGGTGCTGAGGGGCCTGGAGCAGCTCTGGCAGGAGCAGAGGCTGAGAGCCCTGGAGCTGAGAGCCTGCAGGAAAGCAGCCCCAGAGGGCATCTGAGCAGTGCCCATCAACAGCTGAAGGGCGAGGGGCAAGAGCCTGGGGCTGGCATCTGCTGAGTGGTGCCCAGAGCCAGGCCAAAGGACACAACCTGAGACCCAGGAGGCTCTGTAAGGAGAAGCATCTTGGCTTGGAGGATGCTGGAGCAGGCTGCCCAGAGAGGTTGTGGAGTCTCCTTGTGCAGAGAGCTTCCAACCCCTTCCCGGGCACTGTGCCCCTGGGCAAGCTGCTGTGGGTGCCCTGCTGGAGCGGGTGGGGGAGGGGGGGGGGAGGAGATGAGCTCCAGAGGTCCCTTCCCACCCCTCCATTCAGGCTGATCCTGTTCTGCTCTGCTTTGCTCTCCTCTGGAGCCCTTCAGCTGCCTCCCGCAGACACCAAAGAGCCTCTCTGGGGCTGCTGCTCCAGCACCACCTGCTTGCTGCTCTGTAATTTGGACTCCAGAGGTGGAGCTGAGCCAAGCTGGGGCATGGCAGCAGTGGGAACCACACAACAGGTTCTGCTGCACTCAGTTCCCATCATCTCTGGGCCAAGCAGACAAAGGGCAGAAAGAGGCTCCTGATCCCTGCTTTGTCTGTGGGGGAGGCAAACAGCACAGGGTGAGTGCAGTCTGCTGCAGATGACTTCACGCCGGTGCCAAGGTCACTTGGAGCATTAGCCAAATGAGAGCCTATTTGCAGATCAAAAGGGGGAGCAGCTGAATCACAGCAGAAACCTGCAGGCAAACCTGGATTTGAATGTCAGAGGCAGGGAAACTGTTGGGAAACCTGAACTGGATTCTGCAGCTTCTTCCCTTCTCTTGAAACCCCCTGGAGAGGAGGGTGGGAAGGTGAGGAGCAGAGCCAGAGTGCAGCAGTGGCCTTTGGCCTCCTCCAGTCAGGCGGCAAGGGCAGGAGCTGCTGACTCTCCTGTGCCAGATCCAGAGGGGATGTCCTGGGGTCAGCCCAGGCCATCCCTCATCGGCTGCCTGAGCTCAGGGGCCTGGGTGGGGCTGGCTTTGACTCAGGCAGCTCTTCTCGGAGTGAGTCTTTGTTTTGCTGTTGTGTTCAGGCTGCCCAAACACCTCAGCTTCTCCTGACCTTCAGCCTGACTCCAGACACCCTTTGGACTCCCACTCTTTCATCTCACCACATCTCCTCATTCCCTGTTCTTGGCTTGACCTACAAAGCACTCAGCTGAAAGCCAGCCAGGGAAAATGCAGGGAAAAGCCATCCCAGAACCTCCCAAATGCAGCAGAGCTTCCTGCAGAACCTGTTGGATGTTTTCCATAAGCAGAGCAGAGCCTCCCAGACCACTTTCCCAAGGAACCTCCAGCAGACACCTCTGGGTTCCTGTTCCTTCTGCCTGGCTGCACTGACAGAGGATTCAGGGAATTGTGGAATGGGATGGGTTGGGAAGGACCCCAAAGCTCATCCAGTTCCCAGCCCATGCCATGGGCAAGGACACCTCCACTCAACATTTACACTCAAAGCCTCTGCCCAAGATCAGACACAGACTGGAAGCCACAAGGGCAGAGCAGCTCTGCCAGCTGCAGCCCAGAGAGGAGAGGCTGAGGACAGCCAAAGGCTCTCTGCTTCCACTGCCCAGTTCTGACATGACCAAGAGCCCAAACTCACACCTCCAGTGCCCTGAGTGGGCACATCAAACAACCCCTTCGTGGGCAAAGAACTCTGAACAGCCACAGGATCACAGCAGATCCACCCCAACATGCACAGAATCACAGCAGATCCATCCCAACACCTACAGGATCACAGCAGATCCATTCTAATACCCACAAGATCACAGGACTTCCATCCCAACACCCTCAGGATCACAGAGTGTCCAAACAGCATTCACAGCAGATCCATCCCAAATAGCCTCAGAATCACAGAACATTCAGCCCAAGCACCCTCAGAATATCCTTCCACGTATCCCTAGAAGATCCACCCCAAATATCCCCCAAATCACAGAAGAACCAACTCAGATCCATCCCAAATCCATCCCCAATCCATCTCAAATCCATCTCAAATCCATCCCAAACCCTTCCCCAATCCATTCCCAAATCCATCTCAAATCCATCCCAAATCCATCTCAAATCCATCCCAAGTCCATCCCAAATGCATCTCAAATCCATCTTAAATCCATCCCCAATTCATCCCCAATCTATCCCAAACCCATCCCAAATCCATCTCAAATCCATTCCAAATCCATCTCAAATCCATCCCCAATCCCTCCCCCATCCCTCCCCATCTACCCCTCAAGTAGGTGCAGGGGTTTCCACACACACACCCCCCCCCCCCCCCCCCCCCCCCTCCTGGGTTGGCTTTTTGGGGTTGCTTTTGGGGTTTGCTTTGCTGGGAAGAAGAAATTGTCAGAGTCCAACTTACTGAGCTGGGCGAGGAGGAGCCAGGAGGAGCTGCTGGAAGCTCTCTGAATCACTCAGGGGTTCTTATACCCTGCTGGACCCCCAGGCTGATGCAAGACAGGGACGTCACTTTTGGACATTAGGTTCCAGCACTTCCCCAAACCAAATCTGAGGTCTAATTACAGTAATTGTTCTGCTTGCTGCTGCTCCTCATTACCCTCTCCTCACCAGCACGTGACCCCCACGGTCCCTTCCCTGGATTCCTCTCATTTCTTGGCTTTCAGCACCCAAACCCTTCTGGGTGTGAAGGCAGCCCCCAGGATGGGGCTCAGGCTCGCAGGGAGCAGTGTCCAGGCTGCAGCTGGCTGAGAGCTCTGCAGGAGTCATCCTGGCAGGTCCTAGGAGAGCAGCAGCTTTGTTTTGCCTCTCTCACATCCTGACCTCCAAGAATGCAAAGAGCCTCACCTGGCACTGGCAGGGAGCTGCTTGGCAGCTTGTTGGGACCTGTCTGGGGAAGCTGAAGTCACTGCATGGCTGTGGGGCCAGGAGTGCCTTGCAGAGCCTCTCCTAGCAGGGCTCTGGTGGCCCTGGCTGCATGCTTGAGGCTCAGATCTCTTCCAGAGCAAGGAGGAGGCTGAGAGCCTGCAGGGGAGCAGCCCCAGAGGGGATCTGAGCAGTACTCAGTGAGAGCTAAAGGGTGAGGGGCAAGAGCCTGGGGCTGACCAGAGAGGTCGTGGAGTCTGCTTGTGTGGAGAGCTTCCAACCCCACCTGGGCAGTGTGCTGCTGGGCAAGCTGCTGTGGGTGTCCTGCTGGAGCAGGGTGGGAGCAGGAGATGATCTCCAGAGCTCCCTTCCCACCCCTCCAAGCTGGGATTCAGTGCCAGGGCCTGATGTGGTGCCCACAGATCCTGTCTAGAGTGAGGGATCTCCTCCTCGGCAGGACAGAGCTTGGCCAAGCCCAGGAGGAAACACGAGTGGAGAAAGCTCATTTTGGTTGGAGTGGGCAGAGAGAGGCCTCCAGGAATTCCTTGGTCTGGTTTGCAGTAAACCACCTTGGCCTCAGTGCCTGTCCCAGGGGTTTTGGTCAGAGCTGCACCAGGAAGATGCTGCCTAGGAGCACGCAGCAGAGTGCTGTGGGAAGCACAGGCTGAGTGCAGACCTGGCACTGCAGGGCACGGCTCAGTGCCTGTGCTGCTGTTGGGATGGAGGATCTGAAAGGTCTTTGCCCATCAGAATGGTTCCATGATTCTGGAAGTGAGCAAAAAGCTGCCCAATGGCCAGGGAAAGGAGGAGTCCAGGAGGGCTTCAGTGCTAGAGAGGACTGAGAGTTCCAGGACCAGTCCATGCCTGACTTGACCTGAGATGGGTTGGGACTGCTCAGACTGGAGAGGAGAAGGCTCCAGGGAGACTTCAGAGCAGCTCCAGCACCTGAGAGGGCTACAAGAAATCTGGGAAGGGACTTTCTACAAGGGCTGGGAGTGGCAGGGTGAGGAGGAATGGATTGAGGCTGGAAGAGGGGAGACTGAGACTGGAGATTAAGGAGAAATCCTTGGGAGTGAGTGTGGGGAGAGCCTGCCACAGGCTGCCCAGGGAGGCTGCGGCTGCCCCTTCCCTGGAAGTGTTCAAGGCCAGGTTGGATGAGGGCTTGAGGCACCTGGGCTGGTGGAAGGTGCCCGTGGCAGCGGGGCTGAAGTTGAGTGATCTTGAAGGTCCCTTCCAACCCAAACCCTTCCATGACTCCTGTGAGGAAGCAGCAACTCAGCTCCTGGAATATTCTTTAAATCAACAAATCTCTCCTGACTGGGAAAGGCTCTGCCCAACCTGCCTGGCACAGCCTGGCCTGGGCAGCAGATGCAGAGAGAGCTTGGGATAGAAACCAGAACAAAAGCAAACAAGGCAAAGCAAAGCAAAACCAGGCAAGACAAAGCAGACAAAGCAAAGCAAAGCAAAGCAAAACAAAGGAAAGCAAAGCAAAACAAAGCAGAGCAAAGCAGAGCAAAGCCAAACCAGACAAGACAAAGCAGACAAAGCAAAGCCAAACAAGGCAAAGCTGAACCAAACAGAGCAGAGCAAAGCAAAGCAAAGCCAAAGCAAACAAACACAAGGAAACAAACAGCCCAAGGGGCTCTGCATTCCCAAGGCCTTCCTCATCACCCTGCAGTCATCACAGCCCCACGTGGGTGGCCCTGACACAGATATTTGGCAGGGACGCCATGAGTCAGGGCTGTGGAGTCTGCTGCTGGCAGCCTGTTATTAGCAGCAGCGCAGGGAGAGCACCAGGAGGTGGTTGCCAAACCAGCTGGAAGCATCTCAGGAACATTTGCACCTGAGCCTTCCTGCCTGGAGGGTCCTCCAAAGCCACTCTGCTGATTGGAGTCGCAGCAAGAATGAGCACAAAGCTGTGGGGATGAGGGAGGAGAAGTGAAGCCAGGAGGTGTTTGGGGTGCCCATGGACTCTTCAGGACAGGGACCTGGTGGAGAGGGCACAGCAAAAGGCCACAAGGATGGTGAGAGGCCTGGAACAGCTGTGGAGGCTTTCAGGACCTGCCTGGATGAGTCGGTGGGGACCTGCTCTGGAGACCCCAGTGGTGTGCAGAGGTCCCTCCCAACCCCCTCCCAGTGCCTGGCTCTGTGGCTTTGGCTTCCCACGTTCCTGAGCTGCTGCAGCAAGAGCTGTGCCCAGGCTGGTCCCGCAGGGCTGCCAGCGCCGGATCCATCCTCCCCTTCGGGAAGCTGCCAGCCTTTGGCTGCTCCTGCAAGTGGGCTGCTTTGGGCTTCCCTCCCCCCCCAGCACACCTAAGGCTCCCCAGAGCTGCTCTTCTCCAGGCTGAGCAGCTCCAACCCTCCCAGCCTGCCCTCACGGGGGAGCTTCTCCAGCCTCGGATCCACCTCCTCTGGAGCTGCTCCAGGATGTGACACAGCTCTGATTGAGTTCAGCGCTGCTGTGTCTGTGTTAGCAGCCAAGGACTGCCCACGGCTGCAGCTCCTCCTGGCAGCCACAGAGACGATTCCCACGATCCAAGAACTCTGCAAAACCTGAGCCCAGAGTCCCTGGCAGGAACCATCTCACCCTGGGCGTTGAAGCTGCTCTGCAGGGCTGCAGTTCCGAAGCCTCTGCCTGCAGCAGACTGCTCCAGGAGGGCATCACTGAGTGAGCTCAGGATCCTCTGCCCACGGAAACCCCTGCTGAAACCCCACAGCTGTGAGCCACTGGAGCACCAGGTGTGAGGGAAGGATCCTGCTCCTCCTCCAGGACACCTGTGGCTGGCTCTGGGTGTGGCAGAATCCCCCAAGGGATGACTTGAAAACAAGGAGGGGGGAAACAACCAACGGAGAGATGAGCTGGAGTGCAGCAAGGGTTTAAGGGAGGGAGCAGAGGGCACAGCTGGCACCTGCCGAGGGCAAAGGGCAGGTCCCTGCCACCTGGCACTGAAGCAGCTCCAATTCTGTGATGCTGGCTCACAGGGCACAACCTCCTCCATCCCCCCAAGTCCCTGCTGCCAGCTGCAGGAGCCAGATGGCCTCCAGGGGGCTCAGGGCAGAGAGCTCTGAGCTGCCAGAGGCTCAAGGCACCGAGCTGCAGTTCGGGTGGGAGGTGAGAAGGTGGAAAAGCAAACATCAGGCAAACCAATGGAGATGCTGAAGAGGTTTAATGGGAGGGAGCAGAGGGCACAGCTGGGGCCTGCCGAGGGCAGAGGGTAGGTCCCTGCTGCCTGGGCACTGACACAGCCCCAGCTGGGGCATCACCACCTGGCAGCTTCCCCTGCCGGCTCAGCACGGCCCAGGGCTGCTGCTGCAGGAGGGGTTGGGCATTCAGAAGTAGCCAGAGCCACAGCTGCCCCCCCAGAACCTCCTGGACCCACAGCTACCCCCCCCAAAGGAATTACCCCCCCCAAAGGAGCCCCCACCGAAGGAGCCTCCTCCGCAGGACCCCCCAAAGCCTCCCCCTGAGGAGCTGGAGCCAAAGCGTCTCCTGCCTCCATAGGAGCCTCCAAGCGACCTGCCCCCACCATAGGAGCCCCCCGAGCCAAAGGAGCTGCCCCCACCATAGGAGCCCCCAATGCCCAAAGAGCTGCCCCCACCATAGGAGCCCCCAAATGGTCTACCCCCACCGTAGGAGCCCCCCGAGCCAAAGGAGCTGCCCCCACCGTAGGAGCCCCCCGAGCCAAAGGAGCTGCCCCCACCGTAGGAGCCCCCTGACTCAAGAGAGTTCATGCCCCCTGAGTACCCCCTGATGGGGGTCGGTTCTGTGGTGCCCACGAAGCTCTCCTGGGGGCAGGAGCTGAGGATGGGGCCCGGGAAGGTGATGACCACGGGGGGAGGGTAGACCACGGCGCGGGAGTCCGCGCAGGAGGTGAGGCAGAGCTGGCTGTAGGCGTCCACGAAGGGCTGCGGGCAGCTGACATCGCAGGGCGAGGAGCAGCCACTGCTCAGGAGCTGTCCGGAAGACATCCTCTGGGGCGGAGACGAAGCTGCAGCACAGGTTGGGTGCGAAAGGGAAAGGTCTTTGCAGCTCTCTGCCCCACACCACCCTCTCAGGCTGGCAGCTGCGGGCCCTGGCAGGAGGAATTCTTCTCCCTCCGGAGCAGAATCCTCCCGAGGCTGCCTGAGCTCCACTGCCTCCTCAGCCTGCTTGAAGCCGCAGGACACAGCAGGAGCACAGCTCCTGCAGCTCGCTCTGGCTGCCAGGGGGGCATGTCCTGTGCCGAGGTGAGCTTGGGGCTCTCCTGCCGCCCGGCAAGGCACAGGGCAGGAGGAGGTGGCCTCGAGTGGCCCCGGGGCAGGCTGAGCTTGGGTAGCAAAGCCCCCGGGCAGGAGCCAGACACAGCCTCCCTGGGCAGCCTGTGCCAGGCTCTCCCCACCCTGTACTGCACAGCTCCTGCCTCAGCTCCAGCCCAGCCCTGCTCTGCCTCAGCTCCAGACCATTTCCCTGGGCCTGGCTCTGACCCCCTCACGCAGAGTCCCTCTGAGCCCTCCTGCAGGACCCCTTCAGGCACTGGCAGCAGCTCTAAAGTCCTCCTGGAGCTTTCTCTTCTCTGTTGTGCTCTGGCAGGACCTGACCTTCCATCCTCATCCCTTCATCTCCCACCAGCTCCTGCTGCCTGCCCGCAGCACAAACCCTGCCCTGCTGCAGGAGCAACCTCCCCCTGCCGCTGCTGCTCCTCACCGAGGGCTGACAACGAACTCATCCCACAGCCAGAGCAGCATCCTCACAGCATGAAGGAGCTCCTGGAATGCTTACCTGGCAAGAAGGGAACCCCGAGCTGGAGGAGAGGAGGTGGTGCAGCTGGAGGTGACTCTGCTCTTATATAGGCCCCCAGCCTGAGCCTGGGCTGTGCCAGCCTCTCGTGCGCGGCGCAGGGAGCACCCTCAGGTTTTGCTGCCTAAGCTACTTGTAATTGGGATAATTGTGCTGATAGCTGATAGTGATGAGTAAATCAGCCCCACACTGAGCAGCTCCAACACACCCTGGCCCCTGCCCTAAGCCCTGCAGAGCTTTTACGACCATTTTTTGACTCCTCCTGACCTCCTTTGCCTTGCTGTGGCCTGAGCTGTGCTCGCTGGGCAAGGGAAAGCTTTGGGGCTTCCAGCTGGGGAGCAGGCAGGCAGAGAGGGCCCTGGGGGTGCTGGGAGAGAGGAGCTGCAGAGGAGGCAGCAGTGCCCAGGTGGGCAGCAGAGCCAGGGGCAGCCTGGGCTGGCTGAGGAGCAGTGTGGGCAGCAGGAGCAGGGAGGTTCTTGTGCCCCTGTGCTGGGACTGCTCAGGCCACCCCTGGAGTGCTGTGCCCAGCTCTGGGCTCCTGCATTGCAGAGAGCTGCTGAGGGGCTGGCAGGTGCCCAGAGCAGGGCAGCAAGGCTGGGGAGGGGCCACAGCCCTGTGAGGAGAGGCTGAGGGAGCTGGGGGGGTGCAGCCTGGCCCAGAGCAGGCTGAGGGCAGAGCTGATTGCTGCCTGCAGCTGCCTGCAGGGAGGTTGTGCCCAGCTGGGGTTGGGCTCTGCTGCCAGGCCGCCAGGGCCAGAAGCAGGGCACAGAGCCTGAAGTGCCAGGTCAGGGTCACGCTGGGTGTTAGGACAAAGTTGTGCCCAGAGAGAGTGATTGGCACTGGCATGGGCTGCCCAGGGAGGTGGTGCAGTGCCCATGGCTGGGGGTGCTGAAGCCAAGGCTGGCTGGGGGGCACTGAGTGCCATGGTCTGGTTGGTTGGGCAGAGCTGGGGGAGAGGTTGGCATGGCTGAGCCTGGAGCTCTCTGCCAGCCTGAGTGGTTCTTTGATTCAAGGGTTTTGTGCCCTGCAGGAGATGTAGCATGGCACAGAGCTGGGAGAAGTGAGGATTTCATCTCTTTGCCTGCCAAAGGTGTGAGAGTGCTGCCCCTGGCCAGCAGCAGAGCTGCTGAGAGGTGGCAGAGGGAGAAGAGTGACAATAAACTGTCTCCATCTTCTCACACTGCTTCCTTGGAGGACAATGACCTGCTGAGGTTGTCCAGGGAGGTTGTGGGTGTCCTTTCCCTGCAGGTGTTCAAGGTTAGCTTGGATGAGGCCTTGAATGGCCTAGGCTAGGGGGAGGTGTCCCAGACCTTGGTGGGGGTTGGGACTGGGTGATCCTGAAGGTCTTCTCCAAGCCAACCTGCTCCATGATGAAGCTCTTCTGTGTAAGCAGCTGCTTGGGTGAGCACTGAAAGGCAGAAGCAGAGAATGGCTTAGGCTGGAAGGGACCCCAGAGCCCATCTGCTCCAACCAGAGCCTGGGTTGGAAGGGTTGGGTTGGAATGGTCAGGTTGGAATGGTTGGGTTGAAATGGTTAGGTTGGAATAGTTGGGTTAGAATGGTTGGGTTGGAATGATCAGGTTAGAATGGTTGGGTTGGAAAGGCTGGATTGGAAAGGTTGAAATTGAATGGTTGGATTGGAGTGGTCAGGTTGGAATGCTTGGATTGGAATAGTTGGGTTAGAAAGGTTGGGTTAGGGTGGCCAGGTTGGAATGGTTGGGTTGGAAGCAGTGGGTTGGAAGGGTTAGGTTGGAAGTGTTGGGTTGGAGTGGTCAGGTTGGAAAGGTTGGGTTGGAATGGCTGGAATGGGATGTTTGGGTTTTCAGCTGCTACAGAGCCACAGAACTGCTTTGGTTGGACAGGACCTCCAGGAGCATCCACTCCAACCTTCAGCCCAGCCATGGCCACTGGCCCCTGGCCCCGTGGCCACAGGTTTCACTCCCTGGGCAGCCTGTCCCAGTGCCTGCTCTGTCACCATCCCAGGTCTGGTGATGGATCCTGAGGCTGCTGCAGGTCGATGCCATTCCCAGCACCGCATTCCTGCTGCTCCCCAGCCCCAGAGGAAGTGGAGCAGAAGGAGCTTACTGGGCTCAGCTCTTGCATCAGGAGGCAAACTTGTCCTGTCAGGCCCAAGTGGGCAGTCCTGGATCTGACAGCTTTGCTTGTCAGCAACTCATGACAGTCCTCAGCTCGTGGAATCTTCCCAGTTTCCTGCAGTTGGGTTGAGAAATCCCAATTCCCGTGGAGGGTTTCGGGCACTGCCGCTGCTGCTGCTCCCATCTGAGCCCTGGCAGGCGGCAGAGCCTCTTTCAACCACCCACCTGCCTGCCTGCAATCAGGACCCTGACGGTGCAAGGTGAAATATTGGCTGTGAAAGCTGCTGATCAGCTCAGCTCAGCCCTCACCTGCGCCCCGGCCCGCCCCGGCCGCAACCCGGGCAGGCGCTGGGGCAATCTCTGCTGCCAGGTGGCTGCGTCGGGCTCAGAGGATCAGATAAGCTGCCAGGGGATGCCCGCAGGGCGCCGTGGAGCGGAGAATAGAGTCGTGACCACGACAATTAAGAGAACAATTAGAGCAATTAAGGGAATCATCCATGAAGCAAAACAGAGTTTGGCAACAGGTAGGAAGCTCTTGCACAAAGCTTGGCTCAGTCCCTCTGGTGGTCTGAGCTATATAAGAGCCTGCGGAAGGCTTCGCCTCCATCCAGCTCCTCACCCGCAGCCGCTCCTGCCTGGTGAGTTCCATCTCCTTCCTCCCTTCCTTCTCTAGGCGAAGCATCAGGGAAAGCTCTGCCGCGGGCAGCCGAGGACTTGGGCAGGCAGTGTGGTGCTGTGGTGCCAGGCAGTGCCCTCTGCCCATGGTCATAGCTGAATCTGAGAGCAGATAGCTGCGAGGTGACTCTGCCTCTGCTGGGGGGGGTTGAGTGGATGAGCTCTGAGGTCCCTTCCGACCTGAGCCATGCTCTGATGCCATGATCTAAGCGGTGCAAAGGGAGCTCTGCCCTCGGGAGGGCACCTCTGGAGGGCTGGGGCCTGCGCTGGGCTCCCCCAGTCACAGAGGGACTGGGAGCTGCTGGAGGGAGCCCAGCGGGGGTTAGGAAGGTGCTGAGGGGCCTGGAGCAGCTCTAGCAGGAGCAAAGGCTGAGCCCTGGGGCTGAGAACCTGCAGGAGAGCAGCCCCAGAGGGCATCTGAGCAGTGCCCAGCAACATCTAAAGGGTGAAGGGGGCAAGAGCCTGGGACTGGCATCTGCTGAGTGGTGCCCAGGGCCAGGCCAAGGAGCACAACCTGAGACCCAGGAGGGTCTGTAAGGAGAAGCATCTTGGCTTGGAGGATGCTGGAGCAGGCTGCCCAGAGAGGTTGTGGAGTCTCCTTGTGCAGAGAGCTTTCAACCCCCCCCATGGGCACTTTGCCCCTGGGCAAGCTGCTGTGGTGCCCTGCTGGAGCAGGGGGATGGGAGGAGATGATCTCCAGATCTCTTTCCCACTGCACCACGCTGGTGCTCAGGCATCTGGGGGCTAAGGTTGGGTTTCCATGGGCATGAGGAGCAGCCCAATGCTGTCAGTCAGCTCCAGAGCTGTAACTCACTGAACCCTTGCAGCTGAGCTGCCCCCAGAGCTCCTCCCAAAGCCAGATGGACTTTGGCTTTGCTTCCTGCTCTCCACTCTTGCCAGAGCAGAAGATGCTGGGGGAGGTGCCAGGGGCTGGGGGAGGCCTCCTCTGGGCAGAGAGAGAAACCTGAACCCTTCCAAGCTTTTCTTGCTCTCAAAGACCTGAGACAGCTCTGCTGCAGGTTTGGATCCAGCCCAGATGCCTTCAGGACAGCTCCTGAGCAGCAGAGTTGCTGCCAGTGCCTGAAGGGGTCCTGCAGGAGGGCTCAGAGGGACTCTGCGTGAGGGGGTCAGAGCCAGGCCCAGGGAAATGGTCTGGAGCTGAGGCAGAGCAGGGCTGGGCTGGAGCTGAGGCAGGAGCTGTGCAGTACAGGGTGGGGAGAGCCTGGCACAGGCTGCCCAGGGAGGCTGTGTCTGGCTCCTGCCCGGGGGCTTTGCTACCCAAGCTCAGCCTGCCCCGGGGCCACTCGAGGCCACCTCCTCCTGCCCTGTGCCTTGCCGGGCGGCAGGAGAGCCCCAAGCTCACCTCGGCACAGGACATGCCCCCCTGGCAGCCAGAGCGAGCTGCAGGAGCTGTGCTCCTGCTGTGTCCTGCGGCTTCAAGCAGGCTGAGGAGGCAGTGGAGCTCAGGCAGCCTCGGGAGGATTCTGCTCCGGAGGGAGAAGAATTCCTCCTGCCAGGGCCCGCAGCTGCCAGCCTGAGAGGGTGGTGTGGGGCAGAGAGCTGCAAAGACCTTTCCCTTTCGCACCCAACCTGTGCTGCAGCTTCGTCTCCGCCCCAGAGGATGTCTTCCGGACAGCTCCTGAGCAGTGGCTGCTCCTCGCCCTGCGATGTCAGCTGCCCGCAGCCCTTCGTGGACGCCTACAGCCAGCCCTGCCTCACCTCCTGCGCGGACTCCCGCGCCGTGGTCTACCCTCCCCCCGTGGTCATCACCTTCCCGGGCCCCATCCTCAGCTCCTGCCCCCAGGAGAGCTTCGTGGGCACCACAGAACCGACCCCCATCAGGGGGTACTCAGGGGGCATGAACTCTCTTGAGTCAGGGGGCTCCTACGGTGGGGGCAGCTCCTTTGGCTCGGGGGGCTCCTATGGTGGGGGCAGCTCCTTTGGCTCGGGGGGCTCCTACGGTGGGGGTAGACCATTTGGGGGCTCCTACGGTGGGGGCAGCTCCTTTGGCTCGGGGGGCTCCTATGGTGGGGGCAGGTCGCTTGGAGGCTCCTATGGAGGCAGGAGACGCTTTGGCTCCAGCTCCTTGGGGGGAGGCTTTGGGGGGTCCTGCGGAGGAGGCTCCTTTGGTGGGGGCTCCTTTGGGGGGGGTAATTCCTTTGGGGGGGGTAGCTGTGGGTCCAGGAGGTTCTGGGGGGGCAGCTGTGGCTCTGGCTACTTCTGAATGCCCAACCCCTCCTGCAGCAGCAGCCCTGGGCCGTGCTGAGCCGGCAGGGGAAGCTGCCAGGTGGTGATGCCCCAGCTGGGGCTGTGTCAGTGCCCAGGCAGCAGGGACCTACCCTCTGCCCTCGGCAGGCCCCAGCTGTGCCCTCTGCTCCCTCCCATTAAACCTCTTCAGCATCTCCATTGGTTTGCCTGATGTTTGCTTTTCCACCTTCTCACCTCCCACCCGAACTGCAGCTCGGTGCCTTGAGCCTCTGGCAGCTCAGAGCTCTCTGCCCTGAGCCCCCTGGAGGCCATCTGGCTCCTGCAGCTGGCAGCAGGGACTTGGGGGGGTGGAGGAGGTTGTGCCCTGTGATGTGCCCATCACAGAAAGGGAGGGGCCCGTGGAGATCATCGAGCCCAACCCCTCTGCCATGGCAGTCACCTGGAGAAGGTCACTCAGGGACAGGTCCAGGTGGGTTTGGAATGTCTCCAGAGATGGAGACTCCATGTTCATGGAGTGGGGGAGCTGAGGGGGGGTTCAGCTTGGAGAAGAGGAGGCTGAGGGGAGACCTCCTGGCACTCAGCAACTCCCTGAGAGGAGGCTGGAGCCAGCTGGGTTGGGATCTTCTGCCAAGGAAGAAGGGGCAGCACAGGGGCAAAAAGGCTCAGGTTGCCCCAGAGCAGCTTTGGGTTGGACATCAGAAGAGTTCTTCACTCAGAGGCCTCTGCAAGCCTGGCCCAGGCTGCCAGGGAGGTGGCTGAATGTGGTGCAGAGGCCATGGCTGAGCCCCAGCCTTGGCTGGGCTGGAGGAGCTGGAGGAGCTCCTGCGACTGAACCAGCTCCAGGACGCCATAAGGACACCTGAGGCTGCTCACAGATGCTGTAATCAGCTGCAGGAGCTCCTGGACAGCGCCAGGCCAGGCCAGCCCCACGGAGACAAACCCAACGCAGAGGAGATGATGCAAGAGGACTTTAATGTGAGCAGGACGTGGGATACACTGCGGAGAGAGATGGCACCGGGGGCGGAGGAGACCCTTCCTGGCTCCAGAGAACTCCCAGCAGCCTCCAGAGTCCATTCTCCACCTGGTGTTCTTCTGGCACAGTCTGAGGACTCAGCTCCCTGGCAGCCCTTCCAGAGGATGTTGGCCCAATGGGAGTGGGGCTGGAGCTCGGAGAGATGCTGAGGAGCAGCTGCCAGCAGCAGCAGAGAGAGTGGAAGAGCAAGAAAGAGGTGAGGGCAAGGGGAGGGGTCCTGTGGGGTTGGTGAGCTTCTGCCCCAGCTGCAGGCCTGGCTTTGGTCTTTCCATCTTCTCAGCTCTGGAGTGGGCTGCAGGCCTTTAGGGCACTCTAGAAGTAGCCACAGTTGCCTCGGCGAGATCCAGCACTGCTGCTGCTGCTGCTGCTGCACAGCCTCCTGTAGCAGCCTCCCAGCCCCGGGGAGATGCCAGAGGCACAGGAACCTCCTCTCCAGGAGCCACCTCCATAGCCAGAGTAGCCTCCATAGCCAGAGTAGCCTCCAGAGCTGGAGTAGCCTCCAGAGCCAGAGGAGCTCAGCATCCTCGATGTGCCCCAGGAGCTAGAGGCACTGCCCCCGCCCAGGCTGCTGAGGTTGGGCACCGCTGCCCCCACGATGGTTTCCTGAGGGCAGTTGGCAACAAAGGGGCCTGGGAATTTGATGCAGACTGGGGGGCCATAAACCACAGCGGTGGAGTCCCCGCAGGAGGCAATGCTGGGCCCCAGGCTGGTGCTGTAGGCACAGGGCTGCGGGCAGGACACCTCGCAGGGGGGCAGGCAGCGGGGGCTGGAGTAGCAGGACATGGTTGGCAGACTGGAGATGGAGCTGAGGGAGACAAAGGGGAGTTAGGAATCCATCCTGGTGGGTGGGTCAGATCCCTGCCCAGGCTTCCCTTCCTCCCCTGAGCCCTCCTGGCCTCTGATCCCTCTTCTCCCTCCCCACCCCTCCACGGGACGCCCAGGCCTTGGCTCGGCAGAGCTCAGCTTGGCACTGGCTCCTCAGGCTTGGAGAGGCACAAGGGGAAGGAAAATCCCTCTTCAATTCCAGCTCCAGGTGTCAAACCCACCCTCAGGATGGGCTGCAAGCTTCTGCAGTGAGCCTCCTGTGCAGGTAGCTGCCTGGGACAGCTCAGCTCTGCTCAGTACAGCTCAGATCATCACAGCTCTGCTCTGCTCAGCTCAGCACAGCTCAGCTCAGATCATCACAGCTCTGCTCAGCTCAGCACAGTTCAGCTCATCACAGCTCTGCTCATCACAGCTCTACCCTGCTCAGCACAGTTCAGCTCTGCTCAGCTCAGCTCTGCTCTGCTCAGCTCAGGTCAGGTCAGTTCAGCTCAGCTCTGCTCATCACAGCTCTACCCTGCTCAGCACAGTTCAGCTCAGCTCTGGTCAGCTCAGGTCAGTTCAGCTCAGCTCTGCTCAGTTCAGCTCTGCTCACTCTACCCTGCTCTGCTCAGTTCAGCTCAGCTCTGCTCAGCTCAGGTCAGTTCAGCTCAGCTCAGCTCAGCACAGTTCAACTCAGCTCTGCTCAGCTTAGCTCAGTTCAGCTCTGCTCTGCTCAGCTCAGCTCTGAAATCACAAGCACAGACAGAGGCCAAGGGCCCCATCTGGAGCTCCCAGCGCAGGCACAGGACAGCCAGGAGGGTTCCAGCTCCGTCCCCACTCACCTGCAGCAGCGTCGAGCAAGTAGAGTCCGGAGGAGGCTGTGGCAGGCTGCGGAGCTGCCGCAGCTTTTATACCCTTCTGCAGCAGCTGGCAGGAGGTGAAGCTCCCCATAAAACCCCACGGAGCCCCAGGCAGCCTCAGGCCCTTTCCAAACTCCGGAGGGTTTTTTCCCCTCCCTCTCGGGATGACTCCTCCGGTGCCTGCAATCCGTCCCCGTTACGAGCTGCGCCCAGCGCCGCGCCGGGAGCCGCTCGCACAAAGGCTTTGACCTCCCTACGGTGTCGAAACTTTACAGCTCCCTTTTACAGGGCAGCAGCTGCTGACTGCACAGAGCTTGCCCTGGCAATTAGTGACCTCTGCTAATTGGGGTTTGTCTCTGCCTAATGATTTTAACAGGGAAGAGGCCTCTGGAAAGATCAACCCTGCAGAGGCTGCTTCCCAGGGGGGCCTGACCCCCACCACTGCGCCGCCGGAGGGGCTCTGCAAGTTCAGCTTCGCTTCTGTCCCCCCTGGACTGGGCTGCAGCTGCAATCCTGGGGTCAGGTTTGGACACTGAGGGGCTGGAGCAGGGCCAGAGAAGGGCAAGGGAAGGATCTGGAGAGCAGGGCTGGGGAGGAGCAGCTGAGGGAGCTGGGGGAGGTGAAACTGAGGGGAGACCTCCTGGGGCTCTGCAGCTCGCTGAAGGAGGCTGCAGCCAGGTGGAGGTTGTTTCCTAGCAGCAAGTGTCAGGGTGAGGGGAAATGGCCTCAGCTTGCACCTGAGGAGGTTCAGGTTGGGTGCGAGGAACAATTTCTTCCCCCAAAGGGTGGTCAAAGCCTGGCCCAGGCTGCCCAGGGCAGTGCTGGGATCCACCGTGCCCCCATGGGGGTTGGGGTAGATGACCTCTGAGGTTCCTTCTGGCCCTGAGCCTTCCTAGGCTTGACTCCAGGATGCTGTCCTGGTGCTGGATCATCCCTTGGGTGCACAGGGCCAGGGTCGGTGGCAAAGCTGCTGCCCCCTCATGCAGGAAGGGGCTGGAGCATCCCATCTGGGAGCTGTGATACCTCCAGCTCAGGCTCACAGGGGAGTACTGCCTCTGACACCCAGCAGCCACCTTCCTGAGAGCCATTAGAGATGTCAGCAGAGGGATCAGCTCCTGCCTCAGCTGGCAGCAGCCCAGCACCAGGTCAGAAGGGCTCCTGAGGATCCCTTTCAGTTTGAGGAGAGTTGGGCTGAGATCTATGGGGCCTGAGTGCTGCTGGTTGCTGCTCTCAGCTTGGTGCTCACAGAGCAGGGAGGGGATCAGGCATTTGTCTGGCTCTGAGGCTGGGCCAGGACTGCCTGGAGTAAAGCTGCAGAGCTGTGGCTGCAGTGGAGGTGATGCCTCACAGCTGGCAGAGGGCACTTGCACCACTGCTCAGCTCTTACCCAACAGGCAGCATTGAGCAAAGGGAGTGGAAGGCTCTGGGCACTGCTGCCATGATCTTATCTGGGCAGCACCAGGGCCGAGTCAGATGTTCCTGAGCTGAGAATTCATCTCAGTCACGGCAGTCACACCACCCCCGCTGCCAGCTTGGGATGCCAACGTGAACATGGGCAGTGGCAGGAGGGCAGGGATGGGCTGAAGCTTGGCAGGGTCCTCTTGAACTGATGCTGCTACTGAGAGGCTGCCCAGGGCCAGGCCAAGGGGCACAAAGTGGAGCTCAGGAGGTTGCAGCTGAGCAGGAGGAGAAAGTTGTTTGGGGTGAGGATGCTGAGGCCTGGAGCAGGCTGCCCAGAGAGGCTGTGGAGTGTCCTTGTGTGGAGAGCTTCCCACCCCTGCCCTGGGCACAGTGCCCCTGGGCAAGATGCTGTGGGTGCCCTGCTGGAGCAGGGTGGGTGCAGGAGATGGTCTCCAGAGGTCCCTTCCCACCTCAGCGTGTTGGGATTCAGGGGTGCCACTGGGGGACACCACTCAAGCCACATCCCCTGCCACGGTGCAGCAGGTTCCCTGCCTAAGACCACACCACTTGGGCTGAGCTTTACCAAGACCTCTCCCAACATGTTTGGGTTGAAATTCCTCTCACCAAACATTTGCAGCTGTTATGGTCGAGATCTGTGCAGAGAAAAGATGTTGGGCGCTGGGGGGGAGGTCCCCAAACCCTTAAAAGCAGCTGCAAAGCTGTGGTGGGAGGGGGCTGGGAGAAGGTTCCTCAGGCAGCTGTGGTTGTGCTCTGCGCTGCCTGCTCTGGAGAGGGCAGGAGGCTTCCCTGCAGCTGTGGCCTGAGGGCCCCTGGGGCTGCTCAGTCAGCTCAGATGCTGTGCTGCACCAGTGCACAAGCCACAGGGGTGAAGGCAGCCCAAGGAAGGAGCTGGATGCTGTGCTTGGCACAGCAGCACCTGCCCAGCCCATGTGAGAGGCCTCCTGTCGTCAAGAGCTGCTCCTGAAGGGCAGCTGGGGACAGCCACAGGGCTCAGCAGCTCAGCTTAGAGCCATTTGGGCTGGAGAAGACCTTTCAGAGCAGCTGCTCCAAGCAGCTCCAAGCACCACAGCTCTGCCTCGTCTCAAGCACTCCAGGGGTGGGCACTCAGCCACCTCCCTGGGCAGCCTGGGCCAGGCTCTGAGAACCCTTTCAGTGGAGAAGTTTCTCCTCGTGTCCAACCCAAACCTGCCCTGGGGCATCCTGAGGCCATTTCCTCTTGTCCTGTTCCTCGTTCCTTGGCAGCAGAGCCCAATCCTGACCTGGCTCCAGTCTCCTTTCAGGGAGTTGCAGAGCCTCAGGAGGTCTCCCTCAGCCTCCTCTTCCCCAGCCTCACCACCCCCAGCTCCCTCAGCTGCTCCTCCCCAGCCCTATTCCCCAGACCCTTTCCTAGCTTCATTGCCCTCCTCTGGCCCTGCTGCAGCTCCTCAGTGTCCTTCTGGGCATGAGGAGCCCAAACCTGACCCCAGCACTCATGCTGTGGCCTCACCAATGCCCACTCCAGAGCAGCTCCTGGAGGTTCTCAGCCTGGATGCAGACTAAGGGCAGACAGGAGGGAAATAAAACCTCCTTGAAGGCTTTGTGAGAGCTTTTGTTAGCCATGACCTGCTCCTGCCCTGCTGAGAGCTCCACTGCTGGGCAGAGCTGGCGCAGAAGTGACCTCCCTGGGGGTTGCAGGTGTGAGGGCGCAGGGGAAGGAGGGCAGCAGAGGCTGCTGAGATGCAGCAGAGCTTTAATACAGAGGAGGGGCAGGGGGAGGCAGTGCAAGGGGCTCAGAAGTCAGCTCCATCCCGACAAGGACCACAACCCAGCAGCCATTCCCAAGGCCTTCTTCCAGCTGGACACTTCACACAGTCAGTTCCCATCACTTGCTTTAACTGTCTCGGGGCTCGGTCAGAACACAGCACACCAGGAGCCAACAGCAGCATGGAGGTGGCGCTGGGACAGCCTGAGGGGAAGCACAAGGAGAGCCCAAGCGAGCCCAGCTCCTCCTGGCACGGGCTGGAGCAGAGCCTGCCTGGCACAGCTGCCTCCCAGCTCCGGCTGGGTCCCACAGCTCCCTCGCCCCTGCCCTCTGTGCAGCCCTAGAAGGAGCTGTAGTTGCCGTAGAGGTACCGGTAGTACCCCCGGGAGGAAAGGGGAGAGGAGTTCCTGCTGTAGCCTGAGAACAAGGAGCTCCTGTAAAAGCCTCCCAGGCGGGAGAAGCCTCCCCCGCAGGAGCCCCCTCCCCTGCCACCGTGGGAACCGCAGGAGCCGTGGGAGCTCATCCCATGGGAGCTGCCTCCAGCACAGGAACCGCTGGAGCCCCATCCTCCTCCTCCAGAGCCCATTCCTCCACCACTGGAGCCCCATCCTCCTCCTCCAGAGCCCCATCCTCCTCCTCCAGAGCCCATTCCTCCTCCAGAGCCCATTCCTCCACCACTGGAGCCCCATCCTCCTCCTCCAGATCCCATTCCTCCTCCTCCAGATCCCATTCCTCCTCCTCCTCCAGAGCCCATTCCTCCTCCTCCTCCAGAGCCCATTCCTCCACCCTCAGCCATGGTGCTGCCCACGATGCATTCCTGAGGGCAGGTGCTGATGATGGGACCTGGGAAGGTCACCACCACAGGTGGAGCATAGACAATGGCTCTGGAGTCCCCACAGGAGCTGACACAGGGCTCGTTCCAGTAGCTGATGCAGGGCTCTGGGCAGGTGACCTCGCAGGGCTCGCTGCAGCCGGAGCTCAGCAGTGCTCCGTAGGAGGACATCTTCCTGGCAGGGAGGGCAACCTGCGAGGCAAGAAGAGAGCTGCAGCCAGGTGAAGGCGGAGGCTGAAGGCAGGAGCAGTGTGCTAGAGCAGCCTGGGCTGTGTGGCTCTGTGCAGGGCTTGCCTCTGGAGAGCTGGAGGTGCCCAAACCTCCTGTGCTGAACTCCAGCGCTGGAGAGGAAAAGCCCCGAAGCAGCCAGTGCTGAGCAGCAGCTGTGGGGCTCAGTCCCTGCTGCTCCAAAGGGCAGTCACAGAGGCATGAAGGGTGGAAAAAGCCCTCCAAGGTCACCCAGTCCAACCACCAACCCAGCCCCACCGTGGCCACCAAACCCCAGCCCCAAGTGACATGGCCACAGGTCCCTGGAGCACCTCCAGGGATGGGGACTCCATTCCCCTGGGCAGCCTGGGCCAGTCCTTGGCCACTCCTGCAGCACAGAGACTTGTTCCAGTCTCCAACCTACACCTCCCCTGGTGCAGCCTGAGGCCCTCCCCTCTCTCTAGCCCTTGTTACTCGGAGCAGAGCCCAAGCCCCACCTGGCTCCAGCCTCCTCTCAGGGAGCTGTAAAGAGCAATGAGGTCTCCCCTCAGCCTCCTCTTCCCCAGGCTGGACACCTCCAGCTCCCTTCAGGAGACTTCTTCTCCCTCCGGACCCTTCCAGACTTGAGCTCTGCAGACCTCATCAGCCAAGTGAGATGGAATTGCTGGGCAGAGGCTCCCAGGTCTGACCCTGCTCCTCCTTGCTGCTCCATTTCCCTCTGTTCCCAAAAGGGAGCTCTTGGAATCCTCTCCCTCTCCTCACATGAAATTGTGGAACGGTTTGGGTGGGAAGGGACCTCCAGAGGTCATCCACTCCAACTCCCCTGCACCCAGCAGGGACATCCTCCACTAGATCAGGCTGCCCAGAACCTTGGTGAGCCTGACCCTGACCGAGGGCTGAGTGAGCCCTCCAGGGATGAGGCCTCAAGCACCTCCCTGGGCAGCTGTGCACTGCTCAAGCACCCTCCTGCTGAGGAGCTTCCTCCCAAGGTCCAGCCTGGCTGTGCTGTGCTGTGTCTCAGCCCCCTCCCAGCAGTGCTCCTGGAGCCCTTTGTCCCCACAGCTCTCAGTCCCCAGGTGCTCTGCACCATCCACACTCCCGAGGCTGCCATGGGGTTGGGATTTCCCTCCCAGCCCTTGGCAATTCCTTCCTCCACCCCAGCTGCTGCTTCCAGCTCCCGAGGGGAACGGTCTGGAGGTCCAGCCCTGGGCCAGGATTGGATCCCTGCAAATCCCTGCCTGTCACTGGCAGCTGGTTCAGTTGGATCCCACTCACCTGTCACCAAGGACCAGTCAGCAGAGGCAGCTCCAGGAGCTGAGTTACGACGACTTTTATAGGCCTGTCGCAGAGAAGAGGCTTTGGGAGCTGCCTTTGCGCAAGCAGGGCCTGCTCCTTGTGAAACCCAAATGTTTTCCCCTTCCTTTGTTGCAACTGTTTTGATAACAGCTTCTGATCAGCAGATAAGCTCCGAGCCCACACAGCAGCGGCAGTGCAACGGCGGCGAAACCCCAGCTGGGAAAGTGGGGCTGGGCTGGGGGGCTCCGGGGGCAGGGAGGGGGGGATGCAAAAGTGGAGAAGAGGATTCCAGGCAGGTAGTGGTCATCAGCTGAGCTTTTGCTTTGTAACTGCTTGGCTGTTGAATGGTGTGAAGGCAGGAGGAGAGGCTGAGGGAGCTGGGGCTGGGCAGCCTGGAGGGGAGAAGGCTGCAGGGGGACCTCAGAGCTGGGCTTGGGCAGCCTGGAGAGGAGAAGGCTCCAAGGGCACCTCAGAGCTGTGCCAGAGCCTGAGGAAGTCTGAGCCAGGCCCAGGGGAATGGTTTGGAGCTGAGGCAGAGCAGCTGAGAGTGGAGCTGGGGAAGTTGCTCAGTGCCAAGGTGGGGAGAGCCTGGCACAGGCTGCCCAGGGAGGTGGTGGAGTGCCCATGCCTGGGCGGGTTGAAGCCAAGCCTGGCTGGAGGCACTGAGTGCCATGGTCTGCTTGGCTGGGCAGGGCTGGGGGAGAGGTTGGCATGGGTGAGCCTGGAGCTCTCTGCCAGCCTGCTTGGCTCTGTGCTTCTGTGGTGCAACCTGAGGCCATCTCCTCTCATCCAGTCCCAGAGCTGCCAAACACTTCTAGTTCCAGAGGGGTTCCAGGGCAGGCTGGGTGAGGCTCTGCTCAGCCTGACCTGGTGTGAGCTGTCCCTGCCATGGCAGGGGTTGGCACTGGATGCTCCTTGGGGTCCCTTCCAGCCCTGACTGATTCTGCGGTTCCGTGGCCAATCCACGAACCCCTGGGGCCGGGGATGCTGCTTGGGTCTATTCTACTCTACTCTACCCTACCCTACCCTATCCCTGGCCCAGCTCAGGCATCTCAGGCTCGCTGCGGCCAGCATCAAACTCTCCTGGCAGAGAGCAGCTCTGAGGCGTTAGCTGCAGGATCCCAGCCCTTGCTGCTGGCCAATCGCTGATGCTTGTTTGCTGTCGCTGTTGTTGTTGTTGTTGTTGTTGTCGGCAGCTTTATTGATTCGCTGCTCTCAGCCATCCCAGCGCTGAGCTTTGATCCTTCCCCAGCTGCTTTGCATGCCAAGATTAAATCTCCCGCAGGAAGCTGCTCTTAATTGCTGTTGCTCTTCCCTCTGCCACGCTGTAATTTGCTCAATTGGCCCTGAAATCCTCCTGGCCTGAAAGGAAATCTCCTGTGTCATTAGCACAGGTTGGAGCAAAGCAGCAGCCTGAGCCTGCCTTTGCTCTGCGGGCTCCCACGGCAGCCCTGCCAGGCAGGAAGGGACCACAGGGACCACCCAGTGCCAATCCCTGCCGTGGCAGGGACACCTCACACCAGAGCAGGCTGCCCACAGCCTCATCCAGCCTGGCCTGAAACCCCTCCAGGGATGAGGCTTCCACCACCCCCCTGGGCAGCCCCTGCCAGGGGGGGTTGTGCCTTTTCCATGCCTCTCACTTCAGTGCCTTGAGCAGAGCTCAGCCTGATCCCGGGGGGAACTCAGGGTCAGAGAGCTCAGCCTGCTGCCCTCCCGCTGGCACCCTGCACTCCTGCCCATCCATGCAGCTGCCTCCCCGGGTGGATCTCCTGGCTGATGGATGGGCCTGGCCACCTCTGGCAGCTGCAGGAGGTGGTGGCTGAGCCACTGCCCACACAAACAGCTGCCAGGCTGCAGAGTCCTTCCCCACCCTTATCCCGGCCCCGGCTGGGAGCTCAGCAGCGCTCACACCGCTGTGACCTCGGCTGCATTTCTCACCTCCAGAGCCGACCATAGAGTGATGCTCTTCAACCTCTTGAGTGCTGCTGTCTTCAGCAGACCCCGAGGGGGTGGGAAATGGCAGCCCAAAGGGGCACTGCAGCTCCTGTGGCCAACACATCCCCCTCAGGCTGCTCACCACAGAGCCACCCCTGAGAGCTTCACAGCATCGCCGAATGGGATGGGTGGGAAGGGACCTCCAAAGGTCACCCAGACCAACCCCCTGGCTCAGCAGGGACATCCCCCCTGGAGCAGGCTGCTCAGAGCCTGCTGGAGCCTCAGCTTGGAGAGCTCCAGGGATGGGGCCCAGTGAACGAGGTCATTGCTCAGCCTCTTCTCCGAGCTGGAGACTCAGAGACTCGGAGAATGGTTTAGGCTGAAAGGGAGCTCAAAGCTCAACCAGATCCAACCCCTGCCAGGCAGGGACACCTCCCACTAGAGCAGGTCACTCAAGGCCTCTTCCAGCCTGGTCCTGAACACCTCCCTGGGCAACCTGTGCCAGGGTCTCACCGTCCTCACTGCTTCCTCACATCCAGTTTCAATCTCCCCTCTGCCACTCCAAACCCATTCCTCCTCCTCCTGTCACCACCAGACCTTGTCCATAGTCCCTCCCCAGCCCTCCTGCAGCCCCCTCCAGATCCTGCAAGGCCACTCCGAGGGCTCCTGGAAGCCTTCTCCTCTCCAGGCTGCAGAGCCCCAACTCCTGCAGCCTGTGCTCAGAGCAGAGCTGCTGCAGCCCTCTCAACATCTTCATGACCTCCTCTGGACTCACTCCATGTCCTGCTTGTGCTGGGGGCTCCAGAGGCCCAGCACCCCCCCAGCCTCTCCTAGGAAGGGAGAAGCTCCACTCCATGTTTTCTGGGTCAAAGTCACTTTGCTTGACCAGCAACAGGGCTGAAGGGCTCTGAGGGCTGCTGGGTCAGCTCCAGTCCCCAGGTGTGGGAAGAGCTGATGATGCAGCATCGATAAGGCTGCTGAAGTTGCTCCACAGATCAGACCAGCCCAGCCCTGCTCCACCTCACCGCACCCTGCCAGAGCCAGGCGAGGAGGAGGAGGAGACTTTCGCTGCCTTCTCTTTGTGTGAGCTGCTGCAAGGAGGTGAAGGAGCTCAGATAAGCCCCAGGAGGCACAGAGAGGTGAGCAGGTGATGTGCACCTGCTGGGGTGGCTGCTCTGTGTTCAGGCCAAAGCAGCCTGGAAGAGCACTTTTGTCCCATGCCAGAGAACTGTGGGGGGCAGCTGGACCCACCCCAAATGCCAGGGTGGTGGAGATGCCTGCTGGAGTTGGTTCCTCAGGAGCTGAGGGCTCCTGGGTCCAGGCTGGGGCCTCCTGGGTCCAGGCTGGGGGCTGCTAGGTCCAGGCTGGGGGCTCCTGAGTCCAGGTTGAGGGCTCCTGGGGGCTGCTGGCTCCAGGCTGGGGGCTGCTGCCCTGACAGTTCCACCCCTGCAAACCATTCCCAGGCCTGTGTTTGTGCCCCTGGCGTGCACTGAGGCTGCCACGGAGTGGATCCCTGCTGCTGGTGACTCAGCCTCTGGGTGTGGTGCTGGAGGCCAATTTAATAATCTATTAATTCTAAAGCTATTAATTAAATCTTCATTATGGGTCATTACCTAATTAAACTTGCTCATGTCAGCAGGAAAAGCTGGCAGCTGCCAGGCTCTGGGGATCCTGCAAGGCAGGGAGATGGAAAGGGAACTGCTCTGGGAGAGGAGCTTAGGGGAGAGCTCCGAGATGGAGGAGGCAAAGCAGAGCTCTGCTGCCAGGAGGAGACAGCTGGAGGTGATCTCAGGGCTGGAGCAGCTCTGCTGTGGGGACAGGTTGGGGCTGTTCAGTCTGCAGAGAAGGCTCCAGGGAGACCTCCAAGCAGCCTGCCAGGGTTTGGAAGGGGCTCCAGGAGAGCTGTGCAGGGACTGTGTACAACAGCCTGGAGGGACAGGACGAGAGGGGATGGCTCCAGGCTGCAAGGGGCTGGGTCGAGATGGGGCAGGAGGAGGAAATCCTTCCCCAGGGGGGTGGGAGGCACTGGGACAGGCTGTCCAGAGAAGCTGTGGAGGCTCCAACCTTGGCAACGTCCAAAGCCAGGTTGGATGAGGCCCTGAGCAGGCAGCTGGAGGAGGAGGTGTGTGGGCAGGGCAGGGGGGGCTGGCACTGGATGAGCTCCAAGGTCCCTGCCAGCCCAAACCATTTAATGATCCTGAGACCCCTGGGTCCAGGCTTTCTGCTGCAAGGTCTCTGTATGGAGCTGCTGCTTCCAGCTGAGGCCAGCAAGGCAGAAACCTCAGCTTGAGTGAAAAGCTGCCAGAGAGGTCAGGGCACTGCCAGCAGCTCAGGTCACAGCTGGCAAAGGGATGGAAGCAGCACAGCCCTGCCCTGGCACCTTTCTGGGCATCCCATGCAGGGCTCATTCTGCCTCTCCTCCTGTGTCCATCCCAGGCCTTGGTCTGCTCAGCCCCATCACAGATGTGGCTGCCAGGTCCTACTGGAATGCTAATGACAGGTTCTAGCTAATGAGGCTAATAATAATTAGGTGTGGCTGAGCCTTAGATCCACCCTTGGGTACTGAGTGTCCTTGGGCAGGTTGGGTGACTTTTGGGCATCAGTTATCCCATAATGAGAGCATCCTTCTCTGTGCCACGTGGTGCAGAGGGAGAGGAGGCTGGCAGGAGGCAGCGAGGTTATGTGTGGGATGCTGCAGTGACAGTCAGCTCTGGCACCCTCCCTACCGACTGGCAGCAGGGCAGGGCAGGGCAGCAGCCAGAGGGGAGGCAGCGACCTGGGATCCTGGAAGGGACCTCTGGAGGTCATCCAGGCCAACGCCTGCAGCCAGCAGGGACACCCCCGACCAGAGCAGGCAGCTCAGAGCCCCACACAGCCTGAGCAGGGCAGGTTTAGGTTGGACATCAGAAGAAACTTCTCCACTGGAAGGGTTCTCTGAGCCTGGCACAGGCTGCCAGGCAGGTGGCTGAGTGCCCACCCCTGGAGGGGTGTCAGAGCTGTGGTGCTGAGGCCATGGCTCTGGGCAGCCTGCCCTAGGGCAGAGAGTCCCTGCCCATGGCAGGGGGGTTGGCACTGGCTGATCCTTGTGGTCCCTTCCAGCCCTGGCTGGTTCTATGAGCCCAACCTTGGTGGAGTGAGAGAATGGTTGGGCTGGAGGAGCTTGAAGGTCCTGGGGGCCTCTCCAAGCCACTCAGGGCAGCCTCTCTGAAGGCATTTTGCAAGGGGCTTCAGCTCCAGTGGGATTCAGGCCCAGAAATCCTCCTGAGCTCCTGGGAGCCTTCTGCTGGGCTCTGCAGCACAGGAGCTGAGCTGCTCCAGCCACTGGGGGGGAGGATGTGGCCAGCAGCCTGCTGTGAGCTGAGCAAATTCCCCTCTGAGATCACCCCCAGAGGTGCTGAGCAGACAAAGAAGACCTCAGCACCCCCTGAGCAGGAGCAGCTCGTCCTGGTGACAGCAGGGAGCAGGAATCCCTCTGGAGAGTGGCATCAGCCCTGGGCCCCTTCCTGCCCTGAGCTTTGCTCTTTTCCAGCCAGAACCATTCCCTGGGTCCATGCCCACCAGGGTTGGGCCCAGCCCTGCCAGCAGCCCCTGCAAAGATCTGCCCAAAGACCCTTTCAAAGCAACAGGCACAGCCAAGAGCTCAGCAGCAGCCCTCAGCCACCCCATGCAAACCTGCCTGGAGCTGTGCCAGTCTCCCTGCTCCCCCTGCTCTGTCTCCCTGGGCAGCTGCCAGCCTCTGAGGAGAGGCTTTGCCCATCCCTCTGCTGCAGCCCCCGGGGGCTGTTGCCTCTGCTGTGATCTGCTGCTGCAGGACACCTGCCTGGGGGTGAGCAGCCTCTGCCTGGGGGTGAGCAGCCTGAGCTTGCTCCCTGCCCCCTGCCAATCTGCTTGGCCCCAGAAGCAGCCCCTGGGGGGTGTCTGTGTGAGCAGTGCCCCTGGCAGGAGGGGGCTCCCCCATCTCCTCCTCCACCTCGCAGCCATCAGCTTGTGTCTTGTGTCCTACTTTATTGATGAGCTCTGGGGGTGCCACTGCTGCAGCTGGGAGGATTGGCTGTGAGCTGTGCCTTGCTGTCACACCCCAGATAAGATGGGAGGCAGGGCACAGGTTAGAGCCTCTCTGATTGCCTGCCCCGTGCAGGAAAGTGCTGGGAATGAAATTTGGGAATGAGGTCATCAGCAGGGTGGGGCCCTCAGGAGCCTCCAGCCCCAGGCCCTGGGCTTGACTTGATGGGGACCTGATCAATGCTCTGCAGGAGCTGAAGGTTGAGGGGCAAGAGGCTGGGGCCAGACTCTGCCCAGTGGTGCCCAGGGGCAAGGGGCACAAACTGGAGGTTCCATGAGGAGAAAAGTCTTGGCCTGGAGGGTTCAGAGTCCTGGAGCAGGCTGCCCAGAGAGGTTGTGGAGTCTCCTTGCCCCCCCTGGGCATTGTGCCCCTGGGCAAGCTGCTGTGGGTGCCCTGCTGGAGCAGGAGGTTGGCCTGGGTGATCTCCAGAGGACCCTTCCCACCCCTGCCCTGCTGGGCTGGAGGGATTCTGCTGGCAGAGCTGGCAGCTGTGCCCAGCCACACCTGCAGGGTGCTCTTGGGCTGTGGCTCAGGGGGCCATGCGGTGGTGGTTGGGCTCCACCTCAGAGGTCTTTAGTGATGGATTCCTCAACCCAGATCTCAGCTGAAAGTCAAGAGGGGAAGGAAGCAGAAAAGCCACCAGGGTGCTGCAGAATCCTTTTAATGGGAAGGGAAAGGACAGGATGAGCCTGGCAGAAGAAACAGCAGCATGGAGGGAACAGCTCCAGGTGCAGCTTCTGTGCCTTGGATCCAGCTTCCACTCCCCTTTTCGAGTGGGAGATGTCACCAGACATTTTCCCCCCCTTCCTCATCCTTCTGTAAAGCCAAACACCCACAGAGGATCCACCTCTGCTCCCCCAGCCCAACCTCCTCCCCGAAGCCCAGCACCAAAGCCCTTTCTGTGTGCCTCAGTCTGTGCAGCAAGAGGGAAAGTGAATTCCCTGCTGATTGGTGCCGCTGCGTGCTTGAGGCTCGTTAAGCCTGGCAGTGAAAGCTGGAGCTGCTCTCAGCTGGATGGGTCCCAGCTCAGCACCTTTGTGCTGCTCGTAAAACATCCTCTGCCCTGCTGAGCCCAGCCCGGGCTGCTCACAGGACTTAGGAGAGGGAGGATTTTATTGCCCTCATCACCTCCCTGGAAGGCACCCGGGGGAAGGACAGAGCCCAGCAAGCCAGGGGCAGGCAGCACTCAGGGCAGGAACCGTTTGCTTGGAGAGGCAGAAGGACTCCACCAGGCCTCTGGGCTCGCCGTGGCTGTGTCATGCTTCTGGGGTCTCTCTGCCCTCCTGTTCTGTGTCTGTGCTTTCAGCTGCTGGCTGCTTCTCCTCCTCTGCAGCCTGCTCCTCCCTCTCAGCCCCGGGTGGCTGGCAGCCTCTGTAGCCAGGTCTGCTGCAGGGGTGCAGCCAGCGGGAGGCAAACACATAGGAGACCCTCTGGGCACCCCCAGGCGTGGGTCTGGGGGTGAAGCTCTCTGCAGGTGGCTTAGAGCACAGAGCTTCTGGTCTTAGGGCTGGCAGAGGAGCTGCTGCTGCCCCTCCCTGCGGCCCTGCAGAGCTTCCCAGCACCGTCTCCTGGGGGCAGGTGCTGAGGATGGGCCCCGGGAAGGTGATGAGGACCGGAGGAGGGTAGATGATGACCCTGGAGGCAGCGCAGGACACGACGCAGGGCTCACTGCTGCTGGCGGCGAGAGGCTCTGGGCACTGCATGCTGCAGGGACGTCGGCCTGGGTCCCACTCCCCCGCCAAGGACATCCAGGAGAGGCAGTGGAGAACCTGCAGGACAGGCCACAAAATGCCTCATCAGGATGCAAAGGTTAAGGAGATCTCATTGCTCTGCCTGGCTTTGCTCTCTGCCAACACTTAGCATCCTCCTGGAGCCGTTGAGCAGGGAAAGAAACAAACTTCATTCTGGAGCTGGTGAGTGGGGAAAGGAACAAACCCACTCTGGGGTCGCTGAGTAGAGAAAGTATCAAAACCCACCCCGAGGTCACTGAGTAGGGAAAAGAAACGCCCCCCCCCCGGGGTCACTGAGTAGGGATAGAGTTGTGCTTGTGGAGTGCTGTTCCCCGGGCAGGGTCTGCAGCCGTGACCAGTGCAAACCTGAGAGGAGCTGAAACCTGGGCAGAGCTCATCCCTTGGGGAGCTGCACTCTGCTGGGGCTGAGGTCTGGGTGCAAACCAGGACCGTTCAGGCAGCAGCAGGCAGATTTGCAGCACCTTTTTAGCCCCCGGGGAGAACTAAACTCTCGCTGGTTGGTGAGCATGGACTGCTGGAACCAGAGCTGCAGCTGCCTGCTCCCCAGGCTTTGGGTGCAGACCCGCAAGGAGCAGCCTGAGCCAGCAGCAGATGCCCAACCTCAGCCCCTCCGCGGCCGGGGGAGCTTTAGGCTGGACTGAATGAGCCTTGAAAGGTCTCTTCCAACTCCGAACCTGTGGTTCCAGGTTGCTTTATTTCACCTGGGCACTTCCACAGCTGGGGGCCATGCAGCTGGCTGCAATCGACTGAGAACAGCCAAATTCCACCTTCCCCTCCCCGCCGCAAAGGGATTTGAGGGCTCCAAGCCCATGGAGCGATCGCTCCTGCAGCGCTTGGGAGGAAGAAGCCCATTAGGACGTCGGACACCGCAGGGTGAGTCTGTGCCAAGGCCCTGCCGACCCTTTCCTCTCATTAGGTGAGGTGGATGGCACTTACCTGCTTGTCCGGGGAGGAGGGAGAGCAGCGGCCAGAGCAGCCCTGAGCGCCGCGGGTTTTATAGAGCTTCCCTGCACTGCCAGGAGGATGAGACCAGCCCTTTGCAGGAGAGCTCTAATTGCCTCCCAAACAAAGCTTCCTGCCTGCCTAATGACTGTCATTAGCCGAGCCCTGTTTACCAGCAGGATTCCACCTCCCCTGGGACAGCCTGGGGCAGGCCGGGGGGGGGAGTTCCCTCAGTCCGTGGGCTGAAGGAATTCCTGCCGTGGTGCTACCACCTCTGGATGGATGCAGCGAAGTGCTCCTAGAAGGACGTCGAGGGGCTGGAGCAGGGCAACAAAGCTGGGGAAGGGTCTGGAGAACAGGGCTGGGGAGGAGCAGCTGAGGGAGCTGGGGGAGCTCAGCCTGGAGAAGAGGAGGCTGAGGGCAGAGCTCATTGGCCTCTGCAGCTCCCTGAGAGGAGGCTGAAGCCAGGTGGGGTTGGGCTCTGCTCCCAGGGAGCAAGGGACAGGACAAGAGGAAATTGCCTCAGGGTGCCCAGGGGAGGTCCAGGGTGGCCACGAGGAGCTGCCCTGAGCTGTCAAGGCTGGAGACAACAAAATCCTGTTTGGGAGAACATCTCAGGCACTTCCAGCAGGAGAATGCAGGTTTTGGAGCTGCTGTTTGGCCCTGAGGTGTCTGGCTCAGATAAGACACCAAGGACAAAGCCCTTTGCATGCATAACCCAGTGCTGAGTGTCCCCAGGTGCCTTCCAGCCTCACCCCACCGCACCCTAATTGTCAGGATCCTCTTCCCCATCCTCTCCCAAGGGGCAGTGAAAAGTTCACACCAAATTATCCCAGAAGCCAGGCCTCAGGTTCCTGGCTCAGGCTGGAGGCCAACCCAGATGAGCTCTTCCCAGCTGGTGGTAGAAACCACCTTACACCTTCTCTGGAAGCTCAGGGGGCACTTGGTGACCCCTGAAGCAATTTCTGCTTGGACCTTTCTTCCTTAAGGATGAGCAAAGCATCTGGGAACATGGGAATCCCTGCTCCTGTGCCACTTCACCTGCAGAGGGCCCAAGGGCAGTGGATGTGCCTGAGGGACAGGATCCACCCAGAGGGACCTGGGCAAGCTCCAGGAGTGGGACTGGGTGAACCTCATGAGCTTCAACAAGGCAAGTGCAAGGTCCTGGAAATGGATGAGGGCAGTGCTTGGGATCAGCACAGGCTGGGGGGGTGAAGGGATTGAGAGCAGCCCTGTGGAGAAGGACTTGGAGGTGCTGGGGGTGGTTAAAGCTCTTCAGTGCCCTGAGCACCCTGCAGCCTCCACTGGACTTGCTCCTGGCTGTCCATGGCTCTTGTGCTGAACATCCAACACCAGACAGAGGAGATCTTCCCAGTGAGGGTGGGGATCTCCCACACCTGGCACAGGTTGCCCAGGGAGGCTATGGATGCCTCCTCCCTGGGGGTGTTCAAGGCCAGGTTGGATGAGGTTTTGAGCACCTAGGTCTGGTGGGGGTGCCCCTGCCCATGGCAGGGGGCTGGAGCTGGATGATCTTGAAGGTCCCATTCCATGAA
Organism: Pogoniulus pusillus; assembly: GCF_015220805.1. NCBI lineage: Eukaryota > Metazoa > Chordata > Aves > Piciformes > Lybiidae > Pogoniulus > Pogoniulus pusillus. The sequence goes on along the minus strand of NC_087306.1, from coordinate 353,861 downwards.
TGTGGCCTCCTGAAAGCCAGCCAGAAGGAGGTCCCTGGGCTGCTGCCGGCCCAGGCAGCACAACCTGCAGTTAGCCTCCATCGCCACCAGGCGGCAGCACTTCCTCGTGTCACCTTCTGGGCTACCAGGTCCCTTCAATGACAACGCACAGGACCTGGCCAGGAGGCAGCACAGGACCTGACCGAGAGGCGGCACAGGACCTGACCGGGAGGCAGCGCAGGACCTGACCGGGAGGCGGCGCAGGACCTGACCGGGAGGCGGCGCAGGACAGCCCCGGGAGGCGGCGCCACCTCCTAACCCATCTGATGAGGGAAACTTGGGTCTGCTGCCAGGGCAGGTGGCAGGAGGAGAGAGGGGACAAGAGAATCATGGAATGCATTGGGTCGGAGTGGACCTTCAAAGGTCATCCTGCTGCCAGCAGGGACATCCCCAGCTAGAGCAGGCCCAAGGAGCTGCCTCAGCAGTGATGGGAGAAGCTTCTGGGGTGGCAAAGAGCTTCTGCTTCCCTGGTTGCATGTAGGGCAGGTGTGCAAGGAGCTGTGGTGTGGGGCAGGTGTGCAAGGATTTGTGCTTTGGTCCTGCCCTGTGTGTGGTGAGAGCCCAAAAGCTGGCCAAGGCCATGACCAGCTCCTGCTGCCCAGGAATATGTTAGGAACAGCTGGAGTTGAAGGTTCCTCTTTCCTCTGCTTGCATCAGTCCTGCCCTGACTGACACAAAGGAGAGGTTTAACAGCAGGGGGGTCAGAGGGTCACAGATGTCAGGGGTTGGAAGGGACCCAAGGAGATCATTGAGTCCAACCAAGGGAGGTTCTTGTGCCCCTGTGCTGGCACTGCTCAGGCCACCCCTGCAGTGCTGTGCCCAGCTCTGGGCTCTTGCATTGCAGAGAGCTGCTGAGGGGCTGGCAGGTGCCCAGAGCAGGGCAGCAAGGCTGGGGAGGGGGCACAGCCCTGAGGGAGCTGGGGAGGTGCATCCTGGCCCAGAGCAGGCTGAGGGCAGAGCTGATTGCTGCCTGCAGCTGCCTGCAGGGAGGTTGTGGCCATCTGGGGTTGGGCTCTGCTGCCAGGCCCCCAGGGCCAGAAGCAGGGCACAGAGCCTGAAGCTGTGCCAGGGCAGGCTGAGGCTGGGTGTGAGGAGGAAGCTGTGCCCAGAGAGTGATTGGCACTGGCATGGGCTGCCCAGGGAGGTGGTGGAGTGCCCATGGCTGGGGGTGTTGAAGCCAAGGCTGTCTGGGGGCACTGAGTGCCATGGTCTGGTTGGCTGGGCAGGGCTGGAGGCTGGGTTTGACTGAATGAGCTTGGAGCTCTCTGCCCCCCTGGGTGATTCTATGAACCCCTGCTAGAGCAGGACCACCCAATCTAGCTGAGGGCACACAGGAACACATCCAGACAGGCCTGGAAAGTCTCCAGAGGAGACTCCACAACCTCTCTGGTGAGCCTGTTCCAGTGCTTTGGGACCCTTGCAGGGAAGAAGTCCCCCCTGGTGTCCAGGTGGTTGTTGTTTTTCCCCAGGAGCAGATGTCAGAAGCAGTTAGAGAATCATGGAAAAGAAACCAGAGAGCAGGAACTTGGCTGCAGCCTGAGTTTAATGATGGGAGCAACCTGGGGGTGGAAGGGACCCAACAGCAGCAACAGCCTCTGGGGCTGGCAGGTGCTGCAGCAGAGTTTTGTTGGCTTAAGGTCAGCACCTGAGCGTCAGCTCAGAGCCCCTGAGCTTCCCACCCCCTCCTCTTTCCTGCTGCAGGGATCACTGAGGTGTGATCCAGCAGGAAAGGCAACGAGCTCCAGGAGCTCGGAGTGGGTACAGCAAGGGGTAAAGGACAAAGCTTCTCTGGGGAGTTAGGGGTGGGAACAGGGGCGGTGGGGGGAGGAAAATCAGCTCAGCCCTTGGCTACATTGCTTGCTGGTTTCACGATGGCTTCTGCAGCTGCTTCACCACAGCCACCTGGAGCTGCAGCGACTCTTCTTGGCCGGGCTGGAGCGTTTGGCTGCTCCGTGCGGCGAGTGCTGGGCGGCTCGGGGGTGGAGGCACTTGGACTTGCTTAGGTGCTGGGTGGAGGAACTCTTGTGCTTGGCTCCGTCCTGAGCCAGGGGGGACTTGGTTGCATGTTGCTGTGAGGAGCGCTCCTTGGTGCCCTGCGCCGGGGGGCACTGCGGCCGCGGCGGGGACTTGGCGACGCAGGGCTGGGAGGAGTAGGTGGTGACATACTCCTGCGTGGGGTAGCCCTTCATGCACTTCTGGTGGGGGAAGCCCTTCACGTACTCCCCCAGGAAGGACTGCACGGTGCACTGCTGGGGGGGGCACTCGGTGGCTCCCCGCAGGGGCCGCGAGTAGCCGCTGGTGAGCCCCTGCAGGGCTGCGGCGCTGCAGCGCTGCGAGGAGCACTTGGAGACCTTCTGCGACCTGCAGCCCTCCCTGCAGGAGGACGAGGACCTAATCCCACACGGGGGGAACTTCAGCTTGCTGGGCTCTGGGCACCTGGGGGCACAGGGGGGGAGGCTCTTGGCCACCCTCTTCTTCACGGGGGGGTTGGTCTCACAGTGCTGGAAGCTCGGCAGAGTGCTCAGCTTCACGCTGGGCTTCCTGCAGGGCAGGAGCTGGGTGGTCTCGCAGGGCTCGGGGTACAGCACCACACACTTCTGGAGGTAGGGCTGGCAGGACAGCAGAGCTGCCTGGCTGGCACTCAGGCTGGGGCACACGTAGGTGAAGGGCTGGGTGTAGCTCTGCCATCTGGGCACGGGGCTCTTGGTGATGCTGAGCGGGTGGCAGGTGGTGCTGCAGGCGTCGGGCTGCGGCGGGCAGCGCTGCGTGGTCTCGGCAAGGCAGCCCGAGCCGGGCAGGCAGAGGTGGCTGTAGCAGTCCCCGTAGTAGTGCATGGCCAGGGCAGGTGCTCAGGCCTGGAGGGGCAGCAGTAAGAGTCACAGAAGGGTGAGGGTTGGCAGGGACCTCTGGAGAGCATCTCCTCCAAACCACCCCCACCCTTGCTAAAGCAAGGCCCAGAGCAGGCTGCAGCAGAACACATCCAGGAGGGTTGGGAAAGCCTCCAGAGAAGGAGACTCCTCAACCTCTCTGGGCAGCCTGCTCCAGGGGCTCCAGCACCCTCGAAGGTGAGAAGCTTCTCCTCGTGTCCAAGTGAAACCTCCTGGGTTGCAGTTTGTGTCCCTGGCCCTTTATCTACCACTGCCCAGCCCCGGAGGGAGCCCAGCCCCAGTGAGAGCCCAGCCCCGGAGAGAGCCCAGCCCCAGTGAGAGCCCAGCCCCGGAGGGAGCCCAGCCACATTCTCCTGGCCTCACCCTTTGGATGCAAACATTGCTCAGATCCCCTCTAGGGCTGCTCTCCTCTGGGCTCTCAGCCTTTGCACCCCACAAAGCTGCTCCAATTCCTCAGCATCTTTGTGGCCTCCACTGGGCTCACTTTCCCAGGCACTTCTCCTGGTGCAGGGCTTGGAGCTTCCCCACAGGCATCTCACCAGGACAAGCCCACGCCCTGGCTCTGCTGAGGTCAGAGGCTCTCGGTGACTCAGGGCCAGGCTGTGAGTGCCCAGGTGAGCAGCAGAGCTCATTCTCAGCTCACAGCCCCGCACCCTGCTTGGAGAGCCCAGGAACAGCTCAAGGGCTGGGGCCAGGCAAACTGAGGAGCTCTCCTGCCACCCTTCCAAGAGCAGCTAAGTGTCCATCAAGGCACATCACAAAGAAGTGACATTGTGACCCTCCTGTCCTACTTCCTAGAAGCTTCCTGAGATGTCCTGCAACTCCAAGGCAGCAGGGATGACAGCCTGGGTGTGCCCAGGCTGTAATGCTCAGGTGTGGCTGCAGGTGAGCCCAAGCTGAGCTCCAATTAGCTGGTTGAAGGCAAGGACAGAGCAGTGGCATCACAAAGCTCAGCAGCTGTGACCTCCTTGCCTACTAACAGTGCCACAGGGGTCTGCTGGGCAGAGAGCCACCAAGGAGAGGCTCTGAGCTTGCTCCCATGGCACCAGCTCAGTCCCTCAGGGTCCCAGCTTCAGGCTGAGGTGTGGGCAGCTTCGTGAGAAGAAAAGGGGAAACGCTGCAGGGTGGCTGCTGGTGCTTGGCAGAGCCATGCCAGGAGAGGAGAAGCTGCCAGGGGGTTGACTGGTCAATCCTCAGTGAGGTGAGAGAGTTTGCCCCCATTCAAAGCAGCCTCCAGCCCTGCAGTGCAGTGCCACTGAGCTACAGTGTCCTGGTGACACAGGATCCACTGCCAGTGCCTGGCATGGCAGCTCTGGCAGTGAAACCTCATCCTGGAGCAAGCAGTGGTCCAGCCAAGACCACAGCCAGGGAGAGGGGACAGAGGGGACCAGGAGGTCCACACTTCCCTCCTCAGACCACTGTGAGTGTCTCACTTGGCCTTGGCCCTGGGAGAGGCAGGAGAAACCATCCCAGCTCAGCCCCCGGGGAAAGGAGCCCTGGGCCAGAACGCTGAGGTCTCCTCTCATAGCTTCATGGAATGGGTTGGGCTGGAAGGGACCTCCAAGCCCTCACCCAGCTCCCAGGGACACCTCCCCCCAGCCCAAGTTCCTCCAGTCCTCATCCCAGCTGGCCTTGGACACCTCCATTTCAAGGCTGCTTTGGAGCTGAGGCCACACCATGGAAGGGCTTGGAAGGAGCTGCGTTTCCTGGACCCTCTGGCTCCGTCCGGAGCCCCCAGGCCGTTCCTCTCCCCGGGTGGCCGCGGCGGCAGCTGCGCCCTCTGCCACTGCCATTAGCAGGACTGATGGCCGCAATTAGGCTAATCCCCAGCTAACACAACCCGCCCTGGGCTGGCAGCCGCAGCAGCTGGCACCGCTGCGTGCCCACCCCCAGAGCCTCTGCTGCTGCTCCTCGGACAAACAGCTCCCAGAGGAAGGGCCTGGAGGTCTCTGCTGCCAGGGGCTCGTTCGCTTCCCAGCCTGGGCAGGAGTCCTAACGCGGTCAGCCTTAGCTGGAGAGTCCCTGCTGGCTTCCACAGCTGGGCAGCTTCTCCCTAGCGTCTGAAAATGTGGCTCAGGGATCTGAAAGTCCCCGGGAGAGGTCTCTGAGCTCCATCAGACTGCAGCAGAATTCCTCCACGCCGCTTCCTCTAGAGGAGCCTCCTCCGCCTGCAGGCTGCCGCCTGCCTCCTGCCAGCATCCAGCCCCGCCAGAAGTCAACAACCTCCTCCGGACCACAGCCGGCAGGAAAAGCAGCCAGAGCCCTCCAAGTCCCACTCCTGACTTCAGAGTCCATCTGGAAGAGCTTCCCCAGCGCTTCAGTCCAGCACGGAGGAGCCGCTGCAGGCGCCGGAGCTGCGCACGCCGGGGCCGAGGGCAGCATCCACCGGAGGATGCTTCTCCAGCAGGACATCAGCAGCTGCTCTGCCTGCTCTGGGCACCCAGGGGTGAAAAGAGCCTTCAGGAGCTGTGGGAAGAGCCAAACTTACCCTCTCCATCTGTGGGAGCCACCGCCGAGAAGTGCCGGGGACAGCCCGGCGCTGGCACGGCTTTTATGGAGCGGCTGAGTGCCCCGGGGGGGTGAGGCGGTTTGGGCGACGTCTAAATTGCCCTGCCAGGGCCGGACCGGCCCAGCCACGTGCAGCTCCGTGCCTCTGGGAATGGCTGTCCTGGCTCTGCCCCCACCTCTGACTGCAGGGACCTCTGGGGGGCATTCAGCAGGGCAAGGGAGGTTCTGCTGCCCCTCTGCTCTGCCCCTGCGATGCCACCTCTGGAGTGCTGGGGACAGCTCTGCCGCACCCCACACACACCCCCCCCCCCCCGGGTTGCAGAGGGACTGGGAGCTGCTGGAGAGAGTCCAGTGGGGGCTGGGAAGATGCTGAGAGGCCTGGAGCAGCTCTGTGAGCAGCAAAGGCTGAGCCCTGGGGCTGAGATCCTGCAGGAGAGCAGCCCCCAAGGGCATCTGATCCTTGTGGGTGCCCTGCTGGAGCAGAGGGGTGCAGGAGATGATCTCCAGAGGTCCCTCCCAGCCCTCCATGCTGAGGCTCTCTGGCACCTGCCTCACCTCTCAGTGGGAACCTCCAGACCCAAGGTGCTGAAGCAGACCAAGGACACTCTGGTGGGGTCTGATGATGACCCTCACCCTGCCCATGCCCATGGGTGATGCCAAAGCATCCTGCATGCCTGTGGCAAACCCAGCTAAGAGCCACCTCTGCACCTGGCAGAAGGCTGCAGCCGAGGCCGAGGGAGTCCTCATTTCCACGCAGCGATCCAGGGCAGCACCACGCAGGAAGGGCTCAGGGCAGCTCTCTGCAGGCATCATTACTGTGGCATGCAGACATCCTCCTCTCACCCGGGGAAGCCAGGGCAGGGAATGGATGGTTTGGGCTGAGAAAGCCTTGGGCTAGGGACAAGAGAGCTCCTAGAAGGGACCTGCGCCGAGGGAAGGAGCTGCTGAGGGGGGTGAGGCTCAGCGGAGCGCCGAGGACGGGGAGCGGTGGAGCAGCCTGGGGCCAGGAGGCTGCATGGAGCCAGGTTGGTGTCCTGCGAGCAGAGATGACACTTCCTGCTCTGCTGCACACCCTCTGAGCCCCTCCTCCCCCTCCCTTTGTTCCCTGCTTGGGCCAGGAACAAACCCGAAGGAAAATTAGCAGTGGTGTGAACCTCGGTGCCCACCAGGAATGCGCTGGGATGGAGTCAGATCCTCATCAGCAGAGGTCAGGCCCTTGGCTGGGTTTAGTTTTTGCCCTTTAATGTGGAGCTGGCAGCTGTGGTTTGGGTTCCAGCAGGCTGGGGGCTGAGGTGAGGTCCCAGACACTGGAGCAGAAGGGGTGAAGTGAGCTGAGCCCTCACGGAGGGGGTGGGAAGGCAGCAAAGTGCTGGATGTGACCCTTGAAGGGTCCTGAGCTGGGGAGGGACTTTGGTGACAGGACGAGGGCTGAGGGTGCAAGCTGGAAGAGGGCAGACTGGGGCTGAGGTGAGGAAGGAATCCTAACAGTGAGGGTGGGCAGAGCCTGGCACAGGCTGCCCAGGGAGGCAGTGGATGCCCCTCCATGGAGGTGGCCCTTGAGCAGCCTGGGCCGGTGGAGTGTCCCTGCCTGTGTGGAGTGTCCCTGCCCGTGGCAGGGGAGCTGGGACTGGGTGATCTTGAAGGTCCCTTCTAATCAGCCCACGCTGTGATCTTGCCCAAGCCCCCTGCAGTGAGCAGGGACACCTTTAATTAGAGCAGGTTGCTCAGGCCTCCCTCTGCAGCCTTCCCACAGGATCCCTTCGGGTGCTGGCAGCAGCGATGAGGTCCCCCTGCAGCCTTCTCCAGGCTGCCCAACCCCAGCTCCCTCAGCCTTGTCCTCACAGCTGAGCTGCTCCAGCCCTTGGCTCATCTTTGTGGCCTCCTCTGGCCTGGCTCCAGCAGCTCTGTGCCCTCCTCCTGCTGGGGACAGCAGAGCTGGAGGCAAGATTGGGGTTGGGGTCTCAGCAGAGCAGAGCCAAGGGGCAGGGTCCCCTCTCCTGCTCTGCTGCCTGCACTGGATGCAGCCCAGGGCAGGATTTGTCTCCTGGAGGTCCTTTTCTTTCCACTTCTGACTTCCCAACCAGACTTTCCCTGCTGGTGCCACCACCTGAGCAACCTCAGGAGCCCAGATGGAGGTCTCCTCTCCCTGGGCTGAGCTTCATGCCCACAACAAAAGCACCAACTCCAGCCAGCACCTCCCTGCTTGCTTTTCACTCCCCTGGATTCCAGCCCCCTTGGTTCACTTCAGTGAGAGATGGGTTTGAGAGCCAAGCTGGCACCAGGGAGCAGGCAAACAGCTTAGCAGCCTTTTATGGGCCCCATAAATGCACCTCCCGATCCAGCTTTGGCCCAAGAAGCCTTCGAGTGGCTCTGATGTTCCCTTTGGTGTTGCCAGTGCAGGCAGCAGGGCATTAAGGCGATGCTCCCACCCTGCCCTGTCATCCTGAGCTCCTTAATTAGCATCTCCAGAGCCCTTTCATCCCAGAGGGACGCAGAGGGCTGCATGGGCACTGCTCCTGGGGGCTGTCATTAGGCCCAATTAAGCTCAGGGGAAACTGAGGCACAGTGCTCTGTGGTCACTTGGCAGCTCAGCGTGAGTCAGAGCCAGGGTCAGAAGCAGATCCCTTCGAAACCACCTCCAAACCCAGTCCCATGCCCCCTGAGATGCCCACCCAGGAGGCTTGCCCTGGGCTCCTCTGGCTGTGGCAGCTCCTCACTGGTGCCCATCTCTTGGCTGTAAGGACAGGAAGTGCTGAGAGCATCCCTGGTGGGAGGCAGGGCTGTGGGCACTGCTGCCCTTCGGGGCCACCCTCCGTGGGCATGCAGGAGGAGGCCTGGGGAGGTTCTGCTGCCCACCCCCTGCCCCACGGAGCGCCCTGGGCAGCAGCCAGGTGCCAACTCCACGTCACTCAGTGCTCATCTTGGACACCTCCTGGCTCTCAGAGGGCAACCCAGGAAGGTGCCCAAGGTCGCCAAGCAAGGGAGGAGGCAGGGCAGGATGCAGGGCAGCGTCCCCAGGCCTGCTCACACCCCCTGGCTGGTCTGGCAAGGTTTGTTTTGGCCTTGCCCGAGCAGCTCAGAGCCAGAAGCTGCTGCCCCTGATGGGCACAGGAGAGGACTGCTGAGCCTTCCAGCCAGGGCTTGGGGGGTTGCATGAGGAGGAGCCCACCAGGGGTGGCAAAAAGAGGAGGCCTTGAGCTGAGGTCAGGCAAGAGAGGTTTATTTCAGTGTTTAGATCTAACAGGAGCACTCAGAGGCCTCTCTGGGGAGAGCCTCAGGCACCATGGAGCCCACAGGGACCTGCTCCAGAGGCCTCCTGCTCCTGCAGGTTGTGTTTGCAAGCTTGAGTTAGGGCAACGAAGGCACTGCAGGAAGACTTCACCTGCTAAGCCTCGGCAGAGAGCAGCCCCCCCAGGCGGAGACCCCCACCCTGCCTGGGGGCTCAGCAGTGGTGCAGAGCAGCAGGGACCTCTGCCAGCTGCTGAAGTGGAGGCAGCTGGGGGGGTGCCCCTCTGCCCCCGTGCAGTGAAGGTGGTTGGAGCTCCACAGGCTCACTCTGCAGCAGGCTCCTCTTCAGCTTCCCGAGCTGTGCAGGGCCAGAGCTGGCCTGGAGCCCTCGCAGCTGCCTGGCATCCAGCCTGGGCTGACCGGAGTGGCACTGGCACAGGCTGCCCAGGGACGTGGTGGAGTCCCCAGCCCTGGAGCTGCTCAGAGGCTGGGCAGATCTGGCTCCAGGGGATGTGGTGGTGGAGGTGCTGGGTAGAAGGTTGGACCTGCTGATCCTGGAGGTCTTGCCAAGCTGGGTGACTGTGTCCCAAAGGCAGGAATCAGCTGGGAGCTGGCAGGGGCCAGCCCTTGCCTGCAGCCCTCTGCACTGTGCTGTGGCCTGGGCTGCTCCTTGGCCCCTCCTGGGCCCTCCTGCTTTGGTGAGTTGGCTCTCGTGGGGCTGAGTTAGGGCAGACCTCAGCAGCAGCTCCCCCTGAGGTCCTGAGTCCAAGCCACAGGCAGCTGCAGTGTTGCCATGGCAGCAGCAGCATCCCCCCCATGGAATCGTCGTCATCATCATCATCATCACCATCATCACCATCATCCCCTGGCCCAGAGTGGAGCTGGGCTGCAGAGGAAGCTCTGCAAAGCAGGAGGAGACCAAACCCAAGAGCTGGGAAGTAGCCAGAGAGGCACAGAGAGGAAGGGGCCCAGAGCCTGCCCTGCCCCTGCTGCCCTGCGCCTCCTACCAGGGCCACCTGGGGGCTGAGCAGTGCTGCCACGGGGCACACTTGGGCACACGCTGCTGGGGGGCACACTGGGTGGCACATTGCTGTGGCACACACTTAGTGGCACATTGCTGTTGGGGCACACGCTTAGTGGCACACATCTGTTGAGGGACACACTTGGTGACACATTGCTGCTGTGGCACACACTGGGTGGCACATTGCTGTTGTGGCACACACTTGGTGGCACACATCTGTTGAGGGACACACTGGGTGGCACATTGCTGTTGTGGCACACACTTGGTGGCACATTGCTGTGGCACACACTTGGTCACACACTGCTGTGGCACACACTTGGTGGCACATTGCTGCTGTGGCACACACTTGGTGGCACACATCTGTTGAGGGACACACTTGGTCACACACTGTTGTGGCACACACTTGGTGGCACATTGCTGTTGGGGCACACACTTGGTGGCACATTGCTGCTGTGGCACGCACTGGGTGGCACACATCTGTTGAGGGACACACTTGGTGGCACATTGCTGCTGTGGCACACACTTGGTGGCACATTGCTGTTGGGGCACACACTTGGTGGCACACATCTGTTGAGGGACACACTTGGTCACACACTGCTGTGGCACACACTTGGTGGCACATTGCTGTTGGGGCACACACTTGGTGGCACATTGCTGCTGTGGCACGCACTGGGTGGCACACATCTGTTGAGGGGCACACTTGGTGACACATTGCTGTTGGGGCACACACTTGGTGGCACATTGCTGCTGTGGCACGCACTGGGTGGCACACATCTGTTGAGGGGCACACTTGGTCACACACTGCTGTGGCAGACACTTAGTGGCACACTTCTGCTGTGGCACACAGGTGGTGGCACACTGCTGAGGCACACACTTGGTCACACAGCGGCTGGCACACTGCTGCGGGGCACAGGCGCTGGCACAGAGCCGCTGGGGGGCGCCAGAGCTCAGGGACTTGTAGCAGACAGAGGCGGTGGCGAGCTGCTGGGGCACGCAGGTGGTGACACACCGGGGGGCACACTGCCGTGGGCCGTAGGTGGTCACACACTGCTGTGGCACGCACTTGGTGGCACCTTGGTGCTGTGGGATGCCCTTGGTGGGGTAGGGCTGCTGCGGCACGCAGGTGGTCACACACCTGGTGCCACAGTGCTGCTGGAGGGGACAGGGGGGCACGCACTGTGGGCGCTGCTGTGGCACACCCTTGGTGGCACACTGCTGCTGGGGCACGCACTTGGTCACACCAGGCTCCTGTGACACCCCCGTGGTGGCACCGTGCTGCTGGGGCACGCAGGTGGTGATGCAGCGGGGCACAGAGGGCTGCTGCAGGATGCCCTGGGGCACACACTTGGTGGAGAGCTGCTGCTGGGGGCCACAGCGGGTCACACACTGCTGGGACAGGCTGGAGGGCACCAGCTGCTGCCGGGGGGCACAGAGGGTCACACACTGCTGGGACAGGCTGGAGGGCACCAGCTGCTGCCGGGGGACACAGGGGGTCACACACTGCTGGGACAGGCTGGAAGGTACCAGCTGCTGCCAGGGGACACAAGGGGTCACAGTCTGTGGGATGCAGAGTGTCGAGTGCCAGGGGGGCACTGCTGTCTGCCTGGCAGGGTAGAGTGGAGGGCACTTGATGGGGACGGGGTCCTGGTAGGCTGGAGGGAGGCGCTGGTGGAGGTAGGTTGGCATCCTGGTGAGGGTTTGGCAGCACTGGAGGGACAGGAGAGGAAGAGAAGCACTCAGAGAGGAGCCCAACTGAGCTGCTGCTGCGGGCACTGCAGGGCTGGCTGCTTGTGGTGCCCTCTATGCCATGGCCTCAAGCCCAGCTCAGGAGCGTGGCTGGACCCAGGGCACCTCTCGTGGCTCTGAAGCATGGCAGCAAGTGAGGAATGCCAGGCACTGCCCTGGCCACAGCTCCCTGCCCACCTCCAGGGGGACAGTTGGTCTGGTTGGTCCCAGAGCCTTCCCCTTCCCTCCTCCTGCCTGTGCCTGGTGCCGGCTCCTGGCCTCTGGCTGGCAGGTGAAGAAAAAAGCCCAACCCAGAGCCAGCTCTGAGCCTCTGCCCACATCTGCCACAGCTGGAGGGGCAGAGAGCACCCAAGGCACAGCTGCTTGGGGGTCCCAGCACAGCTGGAGGCTCCCAGCACAGCCCCAGCAGCACAAAGGTCACCTTCAGGGGCGCACAGGCAGTGGGAGGGCAGCGAGGGCACAGCAGCCACAGACCTGCTCCCAGCCCTGCAGGCACCTCCCCTGCTGCCCCCAGGCTGCTCTGGCTGCCCCCAGACCCAAACCCAGCAGCAGCCCAATTGCTGCTGCCGACCCTTGAGGGGTGTCTCTGGCAGTCAGGTGCCCACAGGCTGAGATGCTCACCCACCAAGTGCCCATGTCACAGGTTGCCCTCACCCCAGGACACCCACACATCAGGATGCCCACCCCAGGGTGCCCACCCCCCCACTCCACCCACCCCATGTAAGGGTTCTACAGACAGATCCTTTTTTCTGAGGTGACCCAGGCAGAAGCAGCCTCAGAGCCCAGCAGGGCAGAGACTCAGCATCAGCCCCCAGAGCCCAGCAGCCCCCAGAGCCCAGCAGAGCAGAGGCTCAGCAGCAGCCTCAGAGCCCAGCAGAGCAGAGGCTCAGCAGCAGCCTCAGAGCCCAGCAGAGCAGAGGCTCAGCAGCAGCCTCAGAGCCCAGCAGAGCAGAGGCTCAGCAGCAGCCTCAGAGCCCAGCAGGACAAAGGCTCAGCACCAGCCAGACTTACCCAGCTCCCAGGCGAGGACAACTTTGTGCTGTGACCACTGAGCCTCAATGAGAGGAGACCTTTTATAGAGCTGCTGAAGCTGCCTCGGAGGGGCAGCAGCATGGAGCTGGCCTGGGTGCAACACCCATCGTGACTGGGAGTGGTGGACTCACCCCTGAGGATGAGTAGGAGAGCAGCAGCTCCTTGCAGCAGGAGCAATTAAGCTCCTGGGAATCTCCTCTGGCACAGGAAGCCTGAATGGTATTTGCAGAGGCAGCAGCATGCCCTGCCCCGGGGCTCCTGCTGCCAGTGCAGACCCAGGTCTGGGCTTCCAGAGGCCTCTCTTGCAGCCAGCTCCCTGCAGATGTGCTGCTGCCCCCCCAGGACTGAGGCCATGCCCCTGCTCAGCCTCCTCCCTGGCTCACACCCAGGGCTCCACTCAGCACTCCACAGCCTTCAGGTTGCCCTGAGATGTGCTGCAAGTTCCATCCCTGGTGAAGCTTCCTGGACCACCTGAGCAGGCTGAACCTGGCTGGATGCTGACAGAGGCATGGACTGGGCTGGGTTGGAAGAGACCTTCAAGAGCAGCCAGTTCCAAGCCCCCTGCCATGAGCTCCTCTCTTCCTCCTCCTTCTCTCCTCTTCTTCCCACCAGCCCAGGGGGCTCAAGGTGCTCATGGAATGAGTTGGGTTGGAAGGGACCTTGAAGATCAGCCAGTTCCAAGCTTTTGGCTTTGCCCATGGCAGGGGCTTGGCATTGGATGATCTTCAAATTGGCATTGGATGATCTTCAAGTTGGCATTGGATGGTCTTCAAGTTGGCACTGGATGATCTTCAACTTCTCACCAGCCCTCTTTACTCAAGGCCTCACCCAGCCTGGCCTTGAACACCCCCAGGGAGGAGGCAGCCACAGCCTCCCTGGGCAACCTGTGCCAGGCTCTGCCCTCCCTCACTGCCCAGAGCTTCTTCCTCATCTGCAGGCTCAAGCTCCAAGCCACTGCTCCTCGTCCTGCTGACTGCAGGGGGATGGTCAAGGTGAGCTCCAAGGGCCCCTTCCAGCCCAGTGCTGATCCTCTAAGTCCAGCCCCTGGTCAGAGCTGGCAGAGGTTACCCTCTGCCCTGTGATGCCCAGCAGGGCTGTGTGGCTGGGCATGGGGGGCTGGCTCCCCTGAGGAGGAGCAGGACCCCCTGCAGCCCTGGGGGGGTGCAGACCCTCCCTGCTTAGCTCAGGTGGCTGTGCAGGCAGCTGCCTGTGGGTGTCCTGCTGCTCACCGGTCCCAAGGCAGTCACCTGCCAGCAGGGCAATGGGCACAGCCCACCCAAGTGACTCTCAGCTGAGCTGCAAGTCACTTCCCATGCCAGCTCAGCTGCCCAGGCTGTGACTGGCAGCAGGAGAGGCCACGAGGAGCACCAGGAGCAGCCAAACTTCCTCTGGGTCCTGTGGTTTGACTTTCTCCATGAGTCAACTTCTTATCACAGGCTGTGCTCAGGGGACAGCAATGAGGCAGCAGCTGGGAGGGGAATCCTCTGAGGTCACTGCAGGGCTGCTCAGAGCTTTCTGTGCCCATTGCCACATGGAATACCTCTCCTGGCCTGTGCCAGGAGCAGTGTGGGCAGCAGGAGCAGGGAGGTTCTTGTGCCCCTGTGCTGGCACTGCTCAGGCCAGCCCTGGAGTGCTGTGCCCAGCTCTGGGCTCCTGCATTGCAGAGAGCTGCTGAGGGGCTGGCAGGTGCCCAGAGCAGGGCAGCAAGGCTGGGGAGGGGGCACAGCCCTGTGAGGAGAGGCTGAGGGAGCTGGGGGGGTGCATCCTGGCCCAGAGCAGGCTGAGGGCAGAGCTGATTGCTGCCTGCAGCTGCCTGCAGGGAGGTTGTGGCCAGCTGGGGTTGGGCTCTGCTGCCAGGCCCCCAGGGTCAGAAGCAGGGCACAGAGCCTGAAGCTGTGCCAGGGCAGGCTGAGGCTGGGTGTGAGGAGGAAGCTGCTGGCAGTGAAAGTGATTGGCACTGGCATGGGCTGCCCAGGGAGGTGGTGCAGTGCCCATGGCTGGGGGTGCTGAAGAGGAGGCTGCAGGGGGCACCTGGTGCCAGGGATGAGCTCATCAGAGGGGGGCAGGGGTAGGCTGGCTCTGGACTCGATGTTCTCAGGTCGTTTCCATTCTGCTTCATGCTGTGAGTCCCAGAGTGACAAATTCTTCCTGCTGATCACCAGGAGAGCTGAGGAGGATCAGAGCTGTGCAGCTGCTCAGCTCCACCAGCATCCAGCCCTGGCTGGGATGGAACCAGCCCAGGGGGACCTGCTCCTGCTACAGGCCTGTGGATTCTCTTGAGTTGGGCTTTGAGGCAAGGGAAAGGTCCCTGAGGAGCTCAGGGAGGAGATGGAACAGCAAAGCTGTGGAGCTCTGGGACAGCAGCAGGCAGGAACCTCCCAGGTGGTGAAGTGCTCCATGGGTGCCCCCAGCAAGAGCCAGCCCTGGCCCCTGTGGCCAGCACTGAGTGTGTCCAGCTTGGCCTGGGCCAGGAGCAGTGAGGCTCTGCTGTGGCAGCTCTGCTGCAGAAGTTGCTCCTTTGCTCCAAAGCTCCACAGCTCCCAGCTGGGAGCCTCCCTGTTGGCCCAGGCTGTTGTTCACTTCCTCCTGTTCCAGTCCAGGTGGATGCAGGCTCAGCTCCAGCCCCCAGACAAATCCTTGCCTCAACTCCAGCCCTGCCTGAGCCTCACCTCCACCTGCCTGACCTGCTGACCCTCGGATGGTTTGAGCACAGCAGCAGCTCTGCATCTCAGCACCCAACTCCCTGAACTCTCCTGACCTCAAAGCTCCCTTCCCCCCCAGCAGTTCTGTGAGTGGATCATGAGCTCAAGCTGAGCTCTTGGGACTTGATCTCAGAGGTCCCTTCCACAGTTCCATGGTTCCAGCTGACTCCAAAGCCACAGCACCAAAACAAGGAAGGCTCCAGAAGCCCAATCAGGCTCCACTTCAGCTTTCACCAGGTCACCACTTGCTGAGTGCTTCACTTTCCCCTGGCAATGCCTGCCCAAAATGTGAGCTTCTGCAGTCATCCTCTCTCTGTCCTGGCAGCAGCCACCTTCTGCCCACAAGCCAGCCCTGCCCTGCTGTGCCTGCCAGCCCAGAGCATCTCCCATGCCCCTTTGCCATGCCTGACTCAGGCAGGAAAGCAGCAGGAGGTGAGGGTGGGAAGAGGAAGCTAAGGCAGGGCTGTGGCACTGAGAAGTAGGAAGCTGCAAAACATCCTGGAGGAGATGCCAGGGGAGGCTCCAGGGCATCCAGCACCTCCCCTTTAATAAGTGAGGAATGCAAAGGAGCCTCCTCAGCCTGCAAGGACCTGGGAGGCTGAGCAGCTCAGCAGGAATGTGGAAGCTCCTCCTGCTCCAGAGAGAGGAACTCGGCAGAGGAGGAAGCCAAGAAAGACAAAGCAGGAGGTGGAAGAGGCCAAGAGTCACCTGGGGCAAGGTGCTGAGACCTCTCTGACTGCAGCCTCAGCACAGGCCTGCCACAGACCACAGAGGAGGCTGGGTGGGAAGGGACCTCCAAAGGGCTTTGTGATGGCTTGGATGCTCCCTGCCCCCCCCTTGGAAAGTCCCCCAGACTGGGGGGGCACAAGGCAGAGAGAGGCACAGAAATGCACCAGCGAGGAGGGGGCAGAGCCACAGCTCCCCCCTGACACCTGAGCCCCCCACGGGGGCTCCCAACCTCCCTCCCACCTCCCTCCCACCCCTCTACCCCACCCCAGGCTCTGTCTAAGGCTGAAGGTAGCTTGTGGGGGGGCGGCCGGGGGTTTGGGGAGCAGAGAGCAGGTTAGGGAGGGAGGGAAGTGCAGCCCCAGAGGCAGGGGGGCTCTGGGGGCTGTGTGCTTGCTCCTGCCCATCGCAGCGAGCCCCTGGCTGCAGCAGGCATCTCCTTTGCTTCCTTCCCACAGCTGGGCTCTAATTCTCCTCACCAAGCTGTGCCAGCCAGGCTCAACCCAGCACAGGCACCCCCAGGCCCCCCCCTGCCCTCAGCAGGGTCGTCCTCCACTGAGGTAGGCTGCTCTGAGCCTCGCTGGGCCTCTGCTGCAACAAGTCCTGGGATGGAGCCTCCAGCACCTCCCTGGGCGTCCTGTGCAGCGCTCCAGCACCCTGCCGGGGCAGAACTTGTTCCCCACATCCCACCCGAGTCCGCTCTCGGCTCAGACCATCCCCCCCAGCCCATTTCCCGCAGCCTGCCGACGCCTGGAGGCTCCTTCTGGTCCCTGCAGGGCGCTTGGCAGCTTCTGCATCCCGGCCGCAGCCTCCAGCTGCTCGAACCTCTCCTCCGCGCTCCGCGAACCACCAGAGTGCAGCAGCAGCCCACGGAAACAGCTCCGCAGCTGCCCCACGGAGCCTGGGAAGGCATCCCCGGGCCCAGGGGTTCGTGGATTGGCCACGGAACCGCAGAATCAGCCAGGGCTGGAAGGGACCCCAAGGAGCATCCAGTGCCAACCCCTGCCATGGCAGGGACAGCTCACACCAGGTCAGGCTGAGCAGAGCCTCACCCAGCCTGCCCTGGACCCCTCTGGAACTAGAAGTGTTTGGCAGCTCTGGGACTGGATGAGAGGAGATGGCCTCAGGTTGCACCACAGAAGCACAGAGCCAGGCAGGCTGGCAGAGAGCTCCAGGCTCACCCATGCCAACCTCTCCCCCAGCCCTGCCCAGCCAAGCAGACCATGGCACTCAGTGCCCCCAGCCAGCCTTGGCTTCAGCACCCCTAGGCATGGGCACTGCACCACCTCCCTGGGCAGCCCAGAATGCCATTGGCTCTGCTGCCCACCTGGGCACTCTGCTGCCTCCTCTTCAGCTCCTCTCTGCCAGCACCTCCAGGGCCCTCTCTGCCTGCCTGCTCTCAGCCACTCTGACCCCAGCCTGTAGCTACCTGGGGCTGCTGTGGCCCAGGTGCAGAGCCCTGCCCTGAGCCCTGTTCAATCTCATCCCCTTGGGCTCTGCCCACCCATGCAGCCTGGCAAGGTGCCCCTGCAGGGCTCTGCTACCCTCCAACAGCTTCACTCCCACTCCTAGCTTGGTGCCAGCTGCAAACTGCTGCTGGACTCAATCCCCTGGTCCAGATCATCAATAAAGAGATTGAACAGGACTGTGCCCAGCACTGACCCCTGGGGCACACCACCAGTGCCAGCTGCATGTGGCACCATTCACCACCAGGGGAGATTCACAGGGTCACAGACTCCATCAGTGCCAAACAGCACTTCTTGGGCAGACAACGAACCAGGAGAGGGAGGGAGAGGAGCACCGAGAGCAGGACTTGGCTGCTAGAGGCAGGAGAGGGCAAGCAGAGCTTTGCCTTCAGCCAGAGAGGTGCTGGAGAGCAGCAGAGGGGCAGAGCCCAGCCTGGCTGTGACCCAGTGACCAGCTCAGGGCAAGGGAGAGCAGAAGACCCAAGAGAAGTCTGTGTCTTGAGCACAGAGACCTTTAATTGCCCCTCCCAAGCTGTCCTCCTGCTGCAAATTCACCTCCTCTGTGCCCCTTCCATTACTCAGACCTTGGCAGGTGGAGCTTTGCCTGCACCCAACCATGGCAGTGCAAACACTGCTGAGGAGCACCAAGGGAGGGTCAGGCACAGCACCTGGGCCAGGCTGTGAGGCTGCCCAAACCTCTCAGTGTCCCTGCCCTGTCAGACCTTGGCAGATGAACCTCTTGCAGCACTCAGCCATGGCAGAGCAAACACTGCTGAGGAGCACCAAGGGAGGCTCAGGCACAGCACAGAGCAAGGCTGTGAGGCTGCTCCAAACCTCCTCTGCTGCTCTGAGGCTCTCCCCACCCCAGGGGCTTTGGGCTGCCAGTCAGGGAATGTTCCCAGAGCAGCTCAGGACAAGCAAAGCTGAGTTCACCCAGCCCAAGCAGCAACTGAAGACCTCCAAACCCTGTCCCCAAGTGCCATCTCCACAGGATTTTTGGACACCTGCCTGAGTGGGGACTCCACCACCTCCCTGCTCAGCCTATCCCAGTGCCTGACCAGGGCAAGGTCCTCTCTGGCCTCTTCAGAAGCCTAAATCCACCTCAGCCCGACCCTCAGCAGTGCCCCCAGGCCCTCCTCACTGCCCCAGGCACCTGCCTGACCCCCATGCAGCTGCTGCTGCAGCAAGCTGCTGTCTCATCCCCTTCCAGGAGGCCAGGGGAGGCTGCAGTGTGGCCCTGGCCCCCAGCTCAGGGCTCTCCAGCAGCAGAAGTGCTGTGAAGAGCAGCACAGAGCTCAGGTGCCCCCCAGGCTGCTCTGCTCCATGCCTGGGCTGGGCAGAGCTGCTGACAGCCTCAGCCCCAGCAAGTTGGTTCTTGAGCTGGGGTGGATGAATGAAGCAACTGAGGCTTGGGCTCTTTGATGTGGAGGTTGGCTGGAAGTGTCCCTGCTGGGGCCACTGAGGCAATCTGCTGCCCTCCAGGAGCTCAGGAGCAGCAGGCAGGAGGCCACTTGGGCAGGGAACTGCAGAGTCATAGAGGCACAGAATGGGTTGGGTGGGAAGGGACCCTCAGGGTCACCCAGTCCCAACCCCTTGCCATGCCCAGGGACACCTCCACCACCCCAGGTGGCTCAAGGCTTCATCCAAGCTGGCCTTGAGCACCTCCAGGGAGGAGGCAGCCACAACCTCCCTGGGCAACCTGTGCCAGCTTCTTCCCCCGCTTTGGTGGCAAGAATTAGGAGAAGGTTTTGAAGCAGCAGCCCAGGGAGGCTCTGGTGGGGAAAATGGGATCAAAACATGGAGCTGAGCTTCCAGGAGGAGGTTTGTGAGCTCCTGGCAGAGGCTTTATAGGTCTGGGAGCAGTCAGAGGCTCTCTTGGTGACTCAGCCTCGCGTCCACGAGAGTCGTAAAGCTGAGCCGCGGGGGGAGGCTGCACAGGGCAGGCTGCAAGGGGGCAGCACCGAGGAGGAACCACTCTTGAGTTGGCCTGGACACTGCCTCCCACTACTGCCCACCCTCGGGGGGCCACCAGCTGCTCATCTCCTGCCCCAGCAGCCTGGCAGCAGTGGGAGAGGAGAAGCTTCAGGGCTCGGTGTCCTGGGCAGGCAAACCGATACTGGGAGCTGAGCCCCAGGTAATTATGGCCTTTGTCTGGGGAGGTGACTGGCTGAGGACACCCACCCGAGATGGTGACAGCTCAGGCATGAAGAACGAGGTGGGGAGCTAAGGAAGCAGAGCTTAATTGAGCCATCAGGGCGAGACGTGGCCGGGGAGAGCCTGTCCAGCAGCTCTGAGTCACTGCCAGCTGCAGCCCAGGGCTGCCTGGGACAGAGCTCCCTGCGCGGAGGCAGCTCCCAGAGCAGCCTGATGGAGCTGCCCCAACAGAGAGCTGCAGCAGCAGCAGTGTGGGCAGCAGGGCCAGGGGGGATTCTGCCCCTCTGCTGAGACCCCACTTGCAGTCCTGCATCCAGCTCTGGAGCCCCTGGGACAGGAGGGCTGTGGAGATGCTGGGGAGGGTCCAGAGCAGGGCCAGGAGGATGCTGAGAGGCTGCAGCAGCTCTGCTGTGAGGAGAGACTGAAAGAGTTGGGGCTGTGCAGGCTGGAGCAGAGGAGGCCCCCAGGTGACCTTCTTGTGGCCTGCCAGGATCTGAAGGGGGCTCCAAAAAGGCTGGGGAGGGACTTTTGAGGCTGTCAGGGAGTGGCAGGAGTGGGGGGGATGGAGCAGAGCTGGAGGTGAGGAGGAAGTTGTTGAGCAGGAGAATGGAGAGAGGCTGGAATGGGTTGCCCAGGGAGGTAGCTGAGGCCCATCCCTGGAGTGTTTAAGGCCAGGCTGGGTGAGGCTGTGGGCAGCCTGAGCCAGGGTAGGATGTCCCTGGGCATGACAGGGGTTGGCACTGGTTGGTCCTTGTGGCCCCTTCCTGCCCTGACTGTTCTATGGTTCTAGGTTGCCCAGGGAGGTGGTGGAGGCTCTATCCTTGGTGATGCTCAAGGTGAGGCTGGCTCAGGGCTCTGAGCAACCTGCTCTGGTGGAGGATGTCCCTGCTGGGTGCAGGGGGCTTGGGCTGGGTGAGCTTTGGAGGTCCCTGCCAGCACTTCCCCCCTGCAGTGCTCCTCACCTCCGCAGGAGCTGCTCCTCTGCAGGGGCTTGAGGCTCTCTCCTCGGCGACAGACCAGATGCAGCTGAACAGCTCCAGACCTCCCCTGCCAGCTGCTGCCTCCCCCAGGGACATCTTTGGCCTTTTGGAGACTTAATGACCTGGTGAGGCTTTGCCAGGCCACCGAGGTGCTGATGGCAGCACAGCTCCTCCCCCAGCTGTGTGGGAGCACAACTGTCTAGGAAGGATGGCTCCAGTCCAGGGCTCTGCTCACCTCTGGTGTTCCACTCCCTGGAATTAGTGGCTACAGCCTGGGCAGCAACTGGGAGCTGAGCTGGGCTCCACCAGCAGCTGCTTGGCCCCACCAGGAGCTTCTGGGCTCCACCAGCAGCTGCTTGCCCCCACCAGGAGCTTCTGGGCTCCATCAGGAGCTGCTTGGCCCCACCAGGAGCTGTTTGGCTCTACCAGGAGCTTTTGTGCTCCAGCAGCATCTCCCTGGCTCCAGCAGCAGCTGCCTGGCTCCACCATCACCTGCCTGGCTGCAGGGCCCCTGCAGCAGCTGACCCTGGCACGTCCCTGCCGTCGCTGGCCCCAGGTGCCCAGGGCAGGGCTGCTGCAGCTGCTCTTTGTGCAATTCCCACGCAGGGGACAGCAATCACAGCTCTCCCGTGGGGGAAACATCCCCTCCCTCCCCAGGGGCAGGCTCCACAGCCTCTGCAGCGTCAGCAGCAGCTTTCTGCTGAGGTTGCTGCTGTGGAGGCAAAGTGACCTCCCTGGGCCTCTCCAGCCCTGGATCCGCAGCAGTGTCTGAGGTCAGGATGGGCTCCACCCTCTGATCCCCAGACAGGGCTCAGGGCATCTCCCTTGCAGCTATGGAAAGTGATCTTCAGTCTCGGGATGGGGCAAGCCAAGGCTGCAGATGTGACACCTGAACGGCCCTGGGGGCTCCCAGCTGGCTCCAGCAGCTGTGTCCCAACGCGGAGCTGTGGCTGCGGAGCCTGCAGGGGCCTTGGCTGGGTGCAGGCTTCCTCCAGGCTGCTCTGACTGCTGGACACGAGCAGGGTTATGACCTGAAGATGCAGTTGCACCTCTGAAGGTTGGAGAAGTGCTGCAGTGTGAGGCTGGATGAGATGAGATGAGATCCTCCTCCTCCTCCTCCTGCTCCTCTCCAGGGCAGCTGCTCTGGCCTCTGCAGGCCAAGATGAAAACCACCTCTGAGCCTGAGCCTGTTCCCTCTGCTCTCTGTAGAGATTTGTTCTGAGGGTGGCCAGAGCCTGGCCCAGGCTGCCCTGAGAGGTGGGAGCTGCCCCCTGGCTGGCACCACCCCAGGTCAGGTTGTCTGGGGCTGTGAGCAGCCTGCTCTGGTTGGGTCTGTCCCTGGTCATGGAGGAGACATCTTCACCCCAGACTCTTCTGGGGTGCAGTGGGTGAGGAGCTCAGAAACCTGATCCAGCTGCAGCTGTCCCAAGATGAGCTTTGAAGGTCCCCCCAGGGTGAGCCTGGGACCCTGCCCCCTCGCAGGGCTGTGCCAGGAGCAGAGCTGGGCAGAAGAGCTGCTCTGGTACCAGCCAGAGGATGCTGCCCAGAGAGCAGCCAGGCAGCTTCTGCCCTGCTGCCCAGATCCTGCCCTCAGCAGAGCCAAGGCTGAGGCTTGGGCTGGGTTTTCTCCCTGCTAGCAGCAGCTGAAACTCAGCAGCTCCCAGAGGCAACAGCAAGGCAGGGCCCTACCTGCCACGGGGTCAGGGAGGAAGCTGCAGGGAGAAAGTCAGGCTGCAGCAGAAGGAGATGGGGTCCAAGCTTCAGCTGCTGTGTCCTGCACTTGCCAAATGGTGGTGAAGTGAGGGAGCTACACCACAGCTGGAGGCAGCTGCCAGCCCTGGCAGCCCTGACCCCCAGCTGGTGCCAGGGACCAGCCCAGCCTGCTGCAGTGATTGCATCTGCAGAGCCTGCACTGATAGCAGCTGTGGTTGGATGGGGCAGACAGGGCCAAGACAGTCCCAGGACAGCCAGAGATGATGCAATGCCCTCGGTGTGGGGTGGGGGCAGCCCTGCTGCTGCCAAGAGCCCCAGCCAGAACCCAGGCAGCTGCCCAGCTGCACTGCTGGGACCCCCCCAAGCCCTGCCTCCAGCTCTCTGTCCCAGGCTTGTTGAGAGCTGCCCCTGCCCAAGGCAGGGACTGGCAGTAGATGAACTCTGAGGTCCAGCCTGAGCCACTCCAGCATTCTGGAATGATCACTGAGACACAGAATGGTTTGAGTTGGGAGGGACCTTTGAGCTCATAACAACAGAGATGGTAGCTGGGGCATGGTGGGACTCAGCTGGGACATGGTTGGGCCCAGCTGGGACATGGTTGGGCTCAGCTGGGACATGGTTGGGTCATGGCTGGGTCATGGTTGGGCTTAGCTGGGTCATGGTTGGGCTTACCTGGGACATGGTTGGGACTCATGGCTGAGGAGCAGGAGATAAGCCCAAATTAACCTCCTGAGCTCCTCCTGCAGCCCTCCTGAGCAGCAGAGCCCTTCCCTGGCACAAAGTGACTCACAGATGGGCTGAGGCTGACTCATGCTGGCTGCCACCACACCAGGACCCTCACCTCACCCTCACTCAGGGGGACACTGGCCCAGGTTGCCCATGGAGGCCCTGGGTGCCCCCTCCCTGGAGGTGCTCCAGGCCAGGCTGGCTTGAACACCTGATCCAGCAGGAGCCCATGCCCATGCCAGGGACTTGCAATTGGATGGTCTGGAAGGTCCCTTCCAGCCCAACCCACCCTAGGAACCTCCAGAGGGGGTCTGTAAGGGATGTGTTAACCTGAGGGTCCCCCTGGGACTGGCACAGGGAGTTCAGTGCCCACCTGGCTGGGTCAGGAAGGGGCTGGGGACTCTCTGCACCTCCTCACCTCTGCCTACGTGTGAGACAGGGCTGGGGAGGAAGCAGGGAGCAGCAGTTGTGAAAGAGTGAACTCATCAGCAGCAGCTCAGCCCCAGAGGCAGGGCCCTGGCACCATATAAAGCTTCTGCAATCTCCCTGCTCCATCATCCACTGCTCTTGGAGCTTCTCCCTGCTGCCTGCTTGGGTAAGTCAGAGAGCTCCAGTCCTGGGGGGGGGAACTAGGGATTATTGCTTGGGCTGCTTGCAGGCAGAGTCCTTCCAGCAGGGTTTGATTTGGTGCCTCTGAGGATGCAGAAGGCTCCTGGAAGGCTTTGGGGCAGCAGAAGCAGCCTTGGGAAGGCTCTGGCAGCAGAGATGAGGAAGATGCTGTTGGGTTGAGTGTAACTGCTGCTGCCTCCAGGGAAGGAGAAGCTCTGAGTGGGCTCCTCCAGCTCCTGCCAAGGCTATTTTTGGCCACTCAGATCCTCAAACCTTCCTTATTTCCCCTTCCCCCCAGGGATGCTGTGGCAAAAGGTGGGTTTGGGAGCCCGAGAGGCTGTGGGCAGCAGCAGGGTGGGCAAGCTCCTGGTGAGAGTCTCCTCCATGGCAAGGGCAATGCCCTCATGTGGCTGGAGAAGCTCCCAGGTCCTGCTGAGGGTGGCAGGAGCCAAGTGAGGGTGACCTGGAGGCTCTGGGGGGTGCCCAGGAGGGCACTGGGTTTGCTCTGGGGATGTGCTGAGAGCAGCAGGCAGCAGCAGGACCAACCTGGCCACTCTCAGAGGGCGATTTGTGCCCTGGGGAGGCTTCAGGAGGTCCTTTCCCACCTCCAGGCAGGCTGGGCAGGGACTGCTCCAGGGGACTCTGGTAACAGGAGGAGGGCAATGGCTTGAAACTGGAGCAGGGGAGGCTTGGGTTGGACACCAGGAGCGGGGAGAGACTGGCACAGGCTGCCCAGGGCTGTGGCTGAGGACTCAATCCTCCCTCCTGCAGCTCACATCCACTGCCTCTCATCCCAGCGCCACAAACCCTTCTAGAAGGTCCTTTTGGCCCAGGTCTGTGTTTTGCTGCCTTCTGTTCATCTTTTGCTGCCTTTTGCTCTTCCTTTGCTGCACCAAAGACTCTTCACTGCCTGTCTGCAGCGCTCCTGACCCCTGCTGCTGCTCTGCCTCCCCAGACCGTTACCAGAGCAGATCTGCTGCCTGCCAGCTCCTCGCTCCTCACTTCCCCCGGCCACAAATGAAAGGGACTTGACAGGTTGGGAAGAGAGAAGCAGCAGGAGGAAGAGCTCTGAAGTGCAAATCAGCTCCGAGTTCAAAGGAGTGGCTCTGCCCGGGTGAGACCTGCCAGGGCTGTCCCGCGGCAGAGCAGGAAGGGGAAGGAGATAAAGCGGAGTCAGAGCAGGAGCTGCGAGGCAGCAGGAGAAGGAAAGAGCCAAATCCTGCCAGAGCCAACCTGCCGAGGGCAAGCTGAGAGCAGCCTGCTCCTGGGCTGTGCTTGCTGCACCTCTGAGCCCTTGCACAGGATCACAGAGGTCAGGGGCTGGAAGGTACCCAAAGGGCTCATCCAGCCCAAGCCCTGCCAGAGCAGGACCCCCCAGGCTGGCTCAGGGCACACAGGAACACATCCAGACAGGGCTGGGGAGGCTCCAGGCAAGGAGACTCCACAACCTCGCTGGGCAGCCTGTGCCAGGGCTTGGGACCTTACAGCAAAGAACTTCCCCTTGTGCTGAGCTGGAACCTCCTGAGGTGCAGCTTCCATCCACTGCTCCCTGTGCTGAGCTGCAGCTTCCATCCACTGCTCCTTGTCCTACCCCAGGGAGCAGTGAGCAGAGCCTCTCCCCCCCTCCTGACCCCCACCCCTCAGATAGTTATGAGCATTGATTCAATCCCCTCTCAGTCTTCTCTTCTCCAGACTCTCAGCCCCAGGGCCCTCAGCCTCTCCTCACCAGGCAGCTCCAGTCCCCTCATCATCCTCACAGCCCTCCCTTGGACTCTCTCCAGCAGTTCCTGTCCCTCTTCAGCTGGGGAGCCCCAGACTGAAGGCAGAGCTCAAGAGGAGCTCTCAGCAGGGCAGAGCAGAGGGCAGGAGAAGCTCCCTGGATCTGCTGGGCACACTCTGCTCGATGCCCCCCAGGCCCCCATTGGCCTCTTGCCCTGGTGCAGCTCAGCACAGTCACTCTCTGCCATCTCTTCCAGGTCTCTCCTGTGCCCCTGCGAAGATGTCTCTGAACCAGATGCAGCTCAAGCAGGAGCTGTCCCTGCCCCCGGGCCTCGGCAAGGCCATCCCAGGGCAGAGCCAGGAGCCGGCGCCGTGCCCGCAGCAGCAAGGCCAAGCTCAGGTCTCAACACCTTGCCCAGAGCCAGTGCCAGTGGTAGTGGTGTGCCCAGAGAAGCCAGAGCCACTGCCAGCAGCAGCCCTGGAACCAGGCACCGGCGAGCAGCAGCAGCAGCAGCAGCAGCAGCAGTGCAAACTGCCCCCAAGCCTCCTGCCCGGGCCGGGCCCCGAAGAGAAATCAGAGTGCAAGGAGGTGCCCGTGCCAGCCCCTGGCAGCTGCTCTGAACCAGCTCCCTCTGTGCTGCAGAAGCAGGAATGCAAGGAGGTGCCTGTGCCAGTCCCTGTCCAGCGCCCTGAGCCTGCAGCGTGCGCCCAGGAGAAGCAGCAGTGCAAGGAGGTGCCTGTGCCCACCCCATGCCCCCAGGAGAAGCAGCAGTGCAAGGAGGTGCCTGTGCCCACCCCATGCCCCCAGGAGAAGCAGCAGTGCAAGGAGGTGCCTGTGCCCACCCCATGCCCCCAGGAGAAGCAGCAGTGCAAGGAGGTGCCTGTGCCCACCCCATGCCCCCAGGAGAAGCAGCAGTGCAAGGAGGTGCCTGTGCCCACCCCATGCCCTCAGGAGAAACAAGAGTGCAAGGAGGTGCCTGTGCCCACCCCATGCCCTCAGGAGAAGCAAGAGTGCAAGGAGGTGCCTGTGCCCACCCCATGTCCCCAGGAGAAGCAGCAGTGCAAGGAGATCCCTGTGCCAGTCCCTGTTGTATGCCCTGAACCTGCACCATGCCCCCAGGAGAAGCAGCAGTGCAAGGAGCTGCCTGTGCCCACACCCTGTGCCCAGGAGAAGCAGCAGTGCAAGGAGATCCCTGTGCCCACCCCATGCCCTCAGGAGAAGCATCAGTGCAAGGAGGTCCCCGTGCCCACCCCATGCCCCCAGGAGAAGCAGGAGGGCAAGGAGATCCCTGTGCCAGTTCCTGTTCAATGCCCTGAGCCTGCTCCATGCCCTCAGCAGCAGCAGGAGTGCAAGGAGGCTGTGCCAGAGCAGTGCCCACCCCTGGAGCAGCAGCTGCAGCAGCTCAGCCAGTGGCCACCCATGCAGAAGTAGCTGCAGCTGAGCAGGGAAGCCCTGCAGAGAGGTTGGCAGCCCCAGAGCTGCTGCCAGGCAGAGGTCACTTCCCAGCCTCCTTTCCATGCCACTGCAGGCTTCTGCCACCAGCACAACCCCCAGCTGCCCACCCACACCCCGCCCGTGCCCCACTGCCCCCACACTCAGCCCCTCACCAGCTGGCACCTGGGCACCTTCTCTAGATGCTTCCAGCAGGGGTGTAGGGACCTGCCTCCAGCTGCCCCAGTTCCTGCCTTCTGCCGCCCACCCTTTTGGCCCTCAGCGGCCCAGAGAGAGAGGCAAGAGCATGATGGCACCCAGGGGCTGTTGGGCAACCCAACCCAACCTAACCCAACCCAACCCAACTCAACTCAACCCAACCCAACCCAACTCAACTCAACTGAACCCAACCCAACCCAACTGAACCCAACCCAACCCAACTCAACTCAATCCAACTCAACTCAACTGAACCCAACCCAACTCAACTCAATCCAACTCAACTCAACTGAACCCAACCCAATCCAACTTAACCCAACCCAACTCAACTCAACCCAACCTAACCCAACCCAACCCAACCTAACCCAGCTCAACTCAAATGAACCCAATCCAACTTAACCCAACCCAACCCAACCCAACCCAACTCAACTCAACCCAACCCAACTCAACTCAGCCCAACTCAACTCAACCCAACCCAACCCAAGTGTAGGTAGGGTCCAAGGTCATGCAGAGCTTCAGGTTGCCTCTTGCTGTTCACAGCTCCCTCCCTGCCCCCACCCCCAGCCCAGTGCCAGCTCCCAGCTCCCATTCAGGCCTGGCATTATGGGATTTGAGGCTTGTGACTCATCCCAGAATGGGTTGGGTTGGAAGGGACCTTCCAAGAGCAGCCAGGTCCAAACCTGTGCCATGGGCAGGGACAGCTCCCACCAGCTCAGGCTGCTCATAGAATGGGTTGGGTTGGGAGGGGCCCTGAAGATCAGCCAGATCCAAGGCTTTGCCCATGGCAGGGGGCTTGGGGCTGACTGACCTCCAAGTTGGACCTTGGAGGAGCCTCCCCTGGGTGCTGAGTCCTGTGGGCTGCAGGAAATAAAAGGTTTTGCACAGGAGTTGTCAGCTCTCATTGCCTGCTCAGCAGCCTGGAGCCCAGCCCCTGCCCAGCACTGCCAGGGCCACTGCCAGGCCATGGCCCTCACTCAGCACCACAGCTCCAGGGCTTGGAAACCCCTCCAGGGGTGGGCATTCAGTCACCTCCCTGAGCAGCCTGGGTCAGGCCTGGGGAACTCTTCCAGTCAAGTTTCTTCTCATGGCCAACCTGAACCTCCCCTGGGGCATCCTGAGGCCATTTCCTCTTGGCCTCTGCCTTGTCCTTGGCACCAGAGCCCAACCCCAGCCTGGCTCCAGCCTCCTCTCAGGCAGCTGTGGAGAACCAGGAGGTCTCCCCTCAACCTCCTCTTCCCCAGGCTGAGCACCCTTCAGGTCCCTCAGCTGCCCCTCCCCAGCCCTCCCCTCCAGTAGATTCCTCCTCAGGCTCCCTGGGGTGGGGGAAAATCTCCAGCTGAGGCTTCTGGAAGAGCTGCAGCAGATCCCAGCCAGGGCTGTGAAATGAGCTCACCTCAGGTGTGGCTCCCTTCTGCCAGACAGGAGGGAGGAGGCAGCAGCCCCAGAGCTGTCTCAGCCCCAGCCTGGAGCCTTTTCCACCCCCTGCTGCTGTTGCCTCTGTCTGGTGCTTGGCTCTAATTGTTTTAGGCTGAGCTCAGGCCCAGGATTATTCCTGGCCCTGGGAATCCACAGGAAAAGCAACTTTGGACACCGAGTCCTGGAGGCTTCTCCTGCCCTGCTGCTGCCAGGGGTGGGCAGGGGCTCAGCTGGCAGGGCTCAGGTGGTTCTGGGGGGTTCAAAGCTGGTGAATGAGGACCAAAAAGCTGAAGTGGGAGCCTGGGGCTGGGGACCCTCTGTAGGTGCCCAGGTAGAGAGCAAAGAGACCTCCCTCAGCCTCCTCTTCCCCAGCCTCACCACCCCCAGCTGCTCCTCACCAGCCTCTTCTCCAGGCCCTTCCCTTGCCCTTCTCTGTGCCCTCTCCCATCCCCCCCCTGCCATGTCCTTCTTGGGGGGGTGCAGCCTGGCACAGAGGAGGCTCAGGGCAGAGCTGATTGCTGCCTGCAGCTGCCTGCAGGGAGGCTGTGCCCAGCTGGGGTTGGGCTCTGCTGCCAGGCAGCCAGGGCCAGAAGAAGGGCACAGAGCCTGAAGCTGTGCCAGGGCAGGCTGAGGCTGGCTGTGAGGAGGAAGCTGTTGGCAGAGAGAGTGATTGGCACTGGCATGGGCTGCCCAGGGAGGTGGTGCAGTGCCCATGGCTGAAGCCAAGGCTGGCTGGGGGCACTGAGTGCCATGGTCTGGTTGGTTGGGCAGGGCTGGGGGAGAGGTTGGCATGGGTGAGCCTGGAGCTCTCTGCCAGCCTGCCTGGCTCTGGGATTCTGGGATTTTATGTCCTCTGCCAGTGGGTTGGGATCATTCCCTGCCCTCTGCCAATGGATTTGGATCATTCTGTGCCCTCTGCCAATGGATTGGGATCATTCCTTGCCCTCTGCCAGTGGGTTGGGATCATTCCCTGCCCTCTGCCAATGGATTGGGATCATTCCTTGCCCTCTGCCAGTGGGTTGGGATCATTCCCTGCCCTCCTCCCATGAGCAAGGACTATTCCCTGCCCTCTTTGCTTTAGACACTTCGTGCTCCAGCTCTGCCTGCTCATCGCATCAGGAGCTGTGAGTTCCTGGGGGTCTCTCTGGAACAGAGACCTGAACCAAACCCAATCCCTTGGGAAGCCTTGAAGGCAAAGGTGGAGAAGTGGGGGGGGGGCTTAGGTGGCTCCAGGTAATCCTCTGGCTGAGACAAGGACACAAAAGAGGCTTTGGGAGGTGGCTGAGAGGTGATGGAGGCCTCGGGGAGGTCAGACTGGACCTTGGAGGTCTCTTCCAGCCTGAGTGTTGCTGTGGCAGGAGGAAGGAGCAGAACCAAAGCAGCAGGAGGCTTGGGAAGAGGCTCCCCAGAGCTTTATTGCAGCGTGGCCCAGATGGAAGAGCAGAGGAGAGAGGAGCAGAGGAGGGAGATTGGCTCCACAGTGGCTTTTTATAGCAGGGGAGGAGGAAGCCCAGGCTGAGAAGCTTCACCTCTTCAGGAGCCATCTCTGCCTGCCAGGGCACAGAGCAGCCTGCAGGCTTCTGGCTGCTCTGCAGGAGCCAGGAGGAGAGCCTGGGCACCAGCACTGGCACCTTCCATGGCACCTGGTGAGCACTGCTGGTGGTGCTACTTCTGCTTGGAGCATTGCTGCTGCTGCTGCTGCTGCTGCTGCTGCTGCTGCTGCTGCTGCTGCTGCTGCTGCTGCTGCTGCTGCTGGGGGATGCTCTTCACAGCACTCTTGGCCTGCCCCTTGGGGGCCTGGCACTGCTGCACAGCCTTTGGGGCACACTTCTCCTGGCACTGGGGAGGGAGCTGCTGCTGCTGCTTCTGCTGGTGGGAGGACATCTCCGAGCCTGGAAGGGAAGCAAGGAGCAGGGCAGAGAGCTGGAGCCTCGCAGGCTCTGCTCCTGCCTGGCTGCCAGCTCCAGGCAGTTCTTCAGCTGGGGCATGGAAGCAGCAGGGAGGAGTTTGCAGACTCAACCTCACCAGCAACAACCCAGCCCCAGGAAGTTCCCTGCCTGGTAAGGCTTGAGGCTGCTGCTGACCCCAGCTGGCTCCAGCTGCCCCAGGTTGCTTTCCTGGGCTGCCAGCTCAGGTGGGCACAGCTACAAAGCACAGAGGAGCTCAAGGGGTAAGCAGCCTGGAGCCAAAGTGGTGACCCCAGCAGGGCAAAGGCTGCAGAGGTGGAGGGGAGGGCAGCAGCCAGGAGGGTTTTCAGAGGAGCAAAACCTCTTTGGCTGGAGAAGACCTCTGGGATCTTCCAACCCAAGCTCTGAGTTTCCCTGGGCTGGAGCTCAGCCACGGCCTCAGCACCACAGCTCTGCAGCTCTGAGACCCCTGCAGGCACTCAGCCACCTCCCTGGGCAGCCTGGGCCAGGCTTGCAGAGCCCTTCCAGGGCAGAAGTTTCTTCTGCTGTCCAACCTCGACCTCCCCTGGGGCAACCTGAGGCCATTTCCTCTCCTCCCTGGCAGCAGAGCCCAACCCCACCCTGCTCCAGCCTCCTCTCAGGGATCTGCCCAGAACCTCCTTCCCCTCTGCTCCAAACCTTCCAGCTCTGCCAAGCTAAGAAACAGCACAAATGGGAATGAGCCTTCAAGGGGAGCCTCAAAGCAAAGCTCCTCAAAGCAAGGCAGGAGGAGCAGAAGGCTGCTGACAGCTCAGCACTGCTGGGGGAGTGCAGCTGGCTGGGAGAGGAACCCAAACCTTTGGTACTCAGAGTCCAGCAGCAGCCACAGGCTCCCTGAGGGGCTGGAAAGCCTCAGGGCAGGAGGTGCTGAGGTCTCCTCCTGCCTGCTGGTGGCAAAGGGGACACAAAGAAGTGAAGCTCAGAGCCCTGCAGAGTCAGGAGGCTCCAGCGAGCAGCCCCCAGGTGCAAACAAGCTGCTGGTGGGTGCCAGCCGTTGGCAGCTGGCACTGGAGAGGGAGCCACAAGGGCTCTCTGAGGGCTGGCAGAGCTCTGCTGGTCCAGGGAGGACACTCTCAGGAGCCTCAGAAACCAACAAGAGCCACCCAGAGCCCCAGAAACCTCCCCCCGGGGGCTGAGCAGGCACAGCACTCACCTGGTGTCTGCTGCTGCTGCAGGGAGGCAGGAAGGAGCCACTCAGGTGCTGAGCCTCCTGGTGAGAGGCTTTTATAGGCCTCCAGAGGCAGCCCAGGCAGCTGATGACATCAGATCAGCTCAGTGCCCAAACCTTTCACAACCAGAACCTGCTCCACTGACACCTCCGTGCAGCTGGACCTCAGTCAAGGGCTGAGCTGCCTCTTGCAGCTGTCTGGCCTGCAGGGCACACCCAGGCTGCTGATCCTGCCTGCTCCCTGAGCTAACCCCTCCTGGCCTGGCCCTGGGCAAGGATCCCACCCTGAGCCCATCACTGATCCCACCCTGAGCTCACCTCTGATCCCATCCTGAGCTCACCTCTGATCCCACCCTGAGCCCATCACTGATCCCATCCTGAGCCCATCACTGATCCCATCCTGAGCTCACCTCTGATCCCACCCTGAGTCCTTCACTGATCCCATCCTGAGCTCACCTCTGATCCCATCCTGAGCTCACCTCTCTGGGCCCATGGGATGGGTTGGGTTGGAAGAGACCTTCAAGATCAGTCAGCTCCAATCCCCTTGGCACAGGCAGGGACACCTCCAGCTGTCCCAAGGGGCTCAAGGGGCTCATGGAATGAGTTGGGTTGGAAGGGAGCTTCAAAAGCAGCCAGTTCCAAGCCTCCTGCCATGGGCTTCTGTCTTCCTCCTCCTCTCCTCCTCTTCCCTCCAGCCCAAGGTGCTCATAGATGAGTTGGGTTGGAAGGGACCTTTAAGATCATCCCTCCAGTCCCATGGCTTTGCCCATGGCAGGGCCTTTGCACTGGTTGGAACTGGCTGAGCCTCAACCTTCCACCAGAGGAGGTTGCCCAAGGTCTCACCCAACCTGGCCTTGGACCCCTCCAGGCAGGGACCATCCACAACCTCCCTGGGCAACCTGTTCCAGGTACTCCTCATCCTCACTGAGGCATCTCCACAAAGCACAGAGCTGGCTGGCTGAGGCTAGGCCCAGATCCATGCTCCAGAATCATTTTGGTCCCCTTGAAACTTTCCCAAGGAAGGATAAAGAGGAAAAACTTCAACTGAGACTGTCCTGAGCTCTAATGGAAGAGGCAGTTTGGAGGTGTCCTCAGAGCTATGCCCTGTGGGGTCACATTCAGCCCTGGGGACTGCAGCTCAGCTTCCCTCACAGAGGTGTGATGCATGGAGAGGTGATGGAGAGGGCAGGAGAGGCTAATGGGAGCATCCTCCCAGCCCTGAGCATCCCTCACTCGTGGCTGCCTGAGCAGCAGCTCCAGGGAGGTTCTCTCCCTCTGCTGTGCCCTGGGCAGGGCTCCTCTGGAGGACCTAGGCCAGGGCTTGGGGACTGAGAGCTGCTGGAGAGAGCCCAGGGGGGGCTGTGGGGGTCCTGAGGGGCCTGGAGCAGCTCTCTGAGGAGTAGAGGCTGAGCCCTGGGGCTGAGAGCCTGCAGGAGAGCAGCCCCAGAGGGCATCTGGGCAGTGCCCAACAGCTAAAGGGTGTGGGGGGGCTCAGTGCTTGGACTGGCATCTGCTGAGTAGTGCCAAGGGCCAGGGCAAGGGACACAAACTGGAGCAGGCTGCCTGGAGAGGCTGTGGAGTCTCCTTGTCCTGAGAGCTTCCAACCCCAGGCTGGGCACTGTGCCCCTGGGCAAGCTGCTGTGGGTGCCCTGCTGGGGCAGGGAGGGTGCAGGAGGTGATCTCCAGAGCTCCCTCCCCACCTCAGCTGTCCTCTGGGGTCCTGTGGCACAGAGCAAAAGCCACCAAGCTGCTGTGGAGCTGGAAGGGACTCCTGGCCACAGGCACTCAGGGCTGGGCTGCGTCAGGGCTCCTGCAGCCTCCTCTCCTGCGGGCACAGAACCTCGGGGAGCAGACCCAGGCCCCAGCAGGTCTCTCCTCCACCTGCTCCGGGGGTGCAGAGTGCCCCTGCCTGTGAGAGCTGTGCCTGCTGCAAGTCCTGCAGCAGAGAGGGGGAGAAGAGAAAGGTTTTGGTGCCTGACAGAGGTGATGGAGCTGGGCAAAGATCCCCAGGAGCCACCACAGGTGACTCCTCCACGCGTGGGAGGATGCCATCAGCAGAGGACTTCCTGGCTGGGACTTCCTCCACGCCTGGAAGTGGGCACTGACCCCAGGCCCGTGGCAGCAGCAGGCAGTGGTGAGCAGGGCTGAGCTCCTGGGCGGGTCCCCAGCCCTGGGTGCTCAGCAGCAGGGGGCTGTGCACCTCCCTGGGCTCCATCTCCCCTCCGCTGCTGCTGGAGCCCTGATCCCCCCCCCCGCCCTGCCTGCCGCAGCCGCAGGTGTGTGGGGGTGTGGAAGCTGCCCAGCTGGGACATGTTTTGCTTATCGCTGCCCGGGGGGGTGGTGCCACCTTCGGTGTTGACAGAGAGCAGACAAAGAGGAGCCCAGAGCCCGACCCCCCCCACCTGCACGGGAGGGCTCATTAGGAGCCGATGTGGCAACCTCCTGCAGCTCCCGGGGAGACGTTCCCCACCCTGCCATAATGACAGGTCGGGAGGAGAGCAACTCCCTCCAGCCCAGACGTGGAAGTGGCGTGGCCCTGGTGGAGACGGAGGTGAGCGAGTCCCAGGCGTGGGGGCAGGAGACAATGAGGCCGCTGGGGTGCCGCTGGGGCACCGAAACTCAGCCCTGGGCTCCCTCCGGTTGGGCTCGCTGGGAGCAGGGCTCCAAGTCAAGGCTCACTCAGCAGCCAATTAAAATGTGCTTGTGCCTGCCGGGGGTGGATGCACCCAAAGGTCCAACTGCTCTGGCAGCCAGGGCTGCGTCTCCTCCTCCTTGCAGAAGGGTAAGAGCTGCCCAGAGCCCCCCCAGGCATCTGCAGCGGAGCTGGGAGCAAGCCTGAGACCCTGCAGGGCTCAGCCCCGGTGCTGCACCAGGAGGAGTTTCACCTCCTGAAGCCAAATCCTGCACTTGCTGCGTTCAGTCAGTGAGGACCATGGGAAGAACTCACCCAGCCCTCAGGATGGGTTTGGGGAGCAGCTGCAGTGCCAGAGAGGAGGCTTTGGAGCTTTGCTTCCCCTTGCAGCAGCCTCTGAGCTCCCCCAGGCTTTGCCCCCAAAACCCAGAGCTGTGAAGCCCAAAGCTCTGTCAGTGACGAAGCAGAGCTGGAGGATGCCCTCCAGAGCTCCCTGCTCTGTCTCTGCCTGCTGCCCTGCGGTGGTTTGCTGTAGAAGAGGTCTCTCCACCAGGGCTCAGTGCTGCAGGCACAGACCCACCCCAGCCACAGCTGCTGGCTGAGAGGAGGAGGGAAGGGAGAGGTCGTTGGGTGCCAGGGCATGGGAAGGGGGAGGGCAAAGCAAGACGGGGGCCAGAGGCTGCCATCCGTGGGCAGGTTTTGTTGCTGCTGTCAGACAGGAGGGGACAGGAGGGCAGGGGGCAGAGGGTGGGAAGCAAAGGGCAGAAGACTTCTTCCAGCATCCTCTGCCTGCATCTGCCCTGCTCCCAAATCGCCTCCCCAGGTGCCCAGCAGTGCAGCCCTGCCCAGCTGCAGCTACCAGGAGGTCACATTCAGCCCTGGGGACTGCAGCTCAGCTTCCCTTAGGTGTGCTGCGTGGAGAGATGATGGAGAGGGGAGCAGGAGGGCAGGAGAGGCTAATGGGAGCATCCTCCCAGCCCTGAGCATCCCTCGCTCACGGCTGCCTGAGCAGCAGCTCCAGGGAGGTTCTCCTCTCCCTCTGCTGTGCCCTGGGCAAGGCTCCTCTGGAGGGCTGCAGAGGGACTGGGAGCTGCTGGAGAGTCCAACCCACCCCAGCCACTGCTGCTGGTTGGGAGGAGAAAGGAAGGGAGAGATATTTGGGTGCCAGGCATGGGAAGGGGGAGGGCAAAGCAAGACAGAAGCCAGAGGCTGCCATGGATGGGCAGGTTTTATTGCTGCTGACAGACAGGGAGAGGCAGGAGGGCAGAGGCAGGAGGGCAGGGGGCAGAGACAGGAGGACAGGGAGCAGAGGGAAGAGTCAGGAGGGCAGGGGGCAGAGACAGGAGGGCAGGGGGCAGAGGGCAGAGGCAGGAGGGCAGAGGGCAGAGACAGGAGGGCAGGGGGCAGAGACAGGAGGGCAGGGAGTAGAGGGTGGGAAGCAAAGGGCAGGAGAGAAGACTTCTTCCAGCATCCACTGCCTGCACCTGCCCTGCTCCCAGGTGGCCTCCCTGGGTGCCCAGCAGTGCAGCCCTGCTCAGCTGCAGCTACCGGGAGGAAGGCGCTGGGATGGCAGGAGGGGCAAAGAGAGAGGCTGGAAGCACTCGAGACAAAGCCAGCGTGGGGCAAGCAGCTCGGGAGAGGTCTTGGTCCGTTGCGGGTGGGTCAGGCTGGAGGTCATCATGCCCTGGAGGCTCAGCAGCCCGCGGGTGGCAGGGGCTGCCCAGCAGGCTGGTGCCCAGGGGTGATCAGCACTGGTGGGAGCAGGCTGTGCCACAGGGCTCCAGGCACACGGTCTCGCAGGAGTCCACGCACTTGGTGGTGCAGACCTCCACGGACTGGGTGGGGCAGGGCTCCACGCACTTGGTGGTGCAGCACTGGGTGGGGCAGGGCTCCACGCAGACGTCGACGCACTTGGGAGGGCAGACGTCCACGCACTGGGTGCTGCACTGGGGGGCGCAGGGCGTGGGGCAGACCTCCACGCACTGGGTGCTGCACTGGGGGGCGCAGGGCGTGGGGCAGACCTCCACGCACTGGGTGCTGCACTGGGGGGCGCAGGGTGCAGGGCAGACCTCCACGCACTGGGTGCTGCACTGGGGGGCGCAGGGCTCGGCGCTCTTGCAGCACTTCTGCAGGCAGATGGGGGGGGGCAGGCAGGGCTGCTTGCACTGCTCGAAGTAGGACATGGTCCGGAGGTGCTGCGCAGGCTGAGGAGCAAGAGGCAGAGAGACCAAGTCAGGGCTTGGGCCAGGACTCGCCTGCGGGGCTCAGTTCTGCACTCAGGGCTGCAGCTGAGGCTCCCCAGGTTGTCCCTTCCCCTCCTGGGAGGGGGACAGGAGCCACCCCCCGCACCCCCACCCCCCCGCCCCGGGCTGCATCCAGCTGCACGCAGCTGAGCTTGGCAGAGTCGCAGGATGAAGCAGGTTGGAAGAGACCTCCAGAGCCACCGAGTCCAACCTGCCCCAGCACCCTCCTGCCAGCACCCTTGGCACTAAGAGCCTCATGCAGCCTCCTCTATGACACCTCCTGGGGTGGGCACTGCACCTCCTGCCTGGGCAGCTCACTCAGTGCCAACCTCTCCTGCTGCAGGGAGCACAAACACAGAACCAGGCAGGGCTGGAAGGGACCCCAGGGAGCATCCAGTGCCAACCCCTGCCATGGGCAGGGGCAGCTCACACCAGAGCAGGCTGCCCACAGCCTCACCCAGCCTGGCCTGAAACCCCTCCAGGGGTGAGGCTTCCACCACCTCCCTGGGCAGCTCCTGCCAGGCTCTCAGCAGCCTCCTGCTGAAGAACCTCTTCTGTGCTGCTGTGCCCAGTGAAAGCTGCAGGAGAGCCAGGGCCAAGCTCTCCCTTCTGCAGCTCCTCACTCAGGCACCCCATGGAGCACAGCAACCCTTGGGTGCAGGTGGAGCTGCTGATGCCCAAGGACCACCAGTTCAGCTACTGCTGTGTGCACCCTGCCCACAGCTGGGTGCACCCTGCCCGAGGAGGAGGAGTGGCCCAGAGCTTGCAGCTGCTTTTCCCTGCCCCTTTCCTCCTCCTGGCTGCTGTCTCCTGCAGCTCTGCCCCCAGGGGCTCTGCAGCATTCTCCAGGCCTCCTCCCACCCAACCCTGCTGAAGTCCCAAGACCTGCACCGCAGCCTCGGCTCGGTGCTCTGATGTGCAGACTTAATGAGGCAGGAGGAGGCCTGAGAGACCACCACAGCTGCTGGAGAGCCAGGAGGGCATTTGCCAGCTGCTGGTGGGAAAGCAAACCCCAGGTAAGAGCTGAGCACTCCCCCAGCTCCAGGGGGTGCAGCCCCTGGAGTGCCCCTGGCATGGCAGCACCAAAAGTCCTCCTGTGCCCAGCCTGGAGTCCTCCTGTGCCCAGCCTGGAGTCCTCCTATGCCCAGCTTGGAGTCCTCCTGTGCCCAGCGTCCAATCCTCTCGAGCAGAAGGACCAAGAGCCACACCCAAGGGACTTACCAGGCCACCAGAGCACAGGGAGCAAGGAGAGGTGCAGAGGCACTGAGGTGAGCCCCAAGATGCCAACCTTTATATGGGGCTGGCTCAGCGTCACCGCCGGAAACCAGGCAGCCCAGGGGGTGGCCTCTGACCACTAACTGCCCCAGCAGCTCCACCCCCACATGCTTCCCATTCCTGGTGACATCCTGAGTTTTCGGTGGGAAGCCTCCATGTGATGCTGAGCAAGTCCTGGTCCAGCCCTGCCCCCCCGGGCGCTGCGGGAGGCTGCCAGCGGCAGCGGCAGGGAACCGCCTGCAGGAGCTGCGGTAATTGCTCCTCAGGGGCAGGGCTGAGGGGGCTGGGACTGGCTCCCCCCTCCTGGGCTGCCAGAAACGTCTGAGTGAGAGCTCTGGGATCTGCCAGGCCTGTGGGAATGGGAGGCTCTCATTAGAGAGGGTGGAACAAAAGTGAGCTGCTCTGCCATGAGAAATTCCAGCTCCCAGTTCTCAGGGAAATTCCCTGCCCTGGATGGGCTCCAGGACAGGAACTGTCCCCTGGGAGTGGGCACTGGTGAGGATGCAGCCCTGGATGGGCTCCAGGACAGGGACTGTCCCCTGGGAATGGGCACTGGTGAGGATGCAGCCCTGGATGGGCTCCAGGACAGGGACTGTCCCCTGGGAATGGGCACTGGTGAGGATGCACCTTGAGTCCTGGGGCCAGGTTTGGGTCCCACACTCCCAGAAGGACACTGAGGAGCTGGAGCAGGGCCAGAGAAGGGCAAGGAAAGTGGGGAAGGGTCTGGAGAAGAGAGCTGGGGAGGAGCAGGTGAGGGAGCTGGGGAAGGCTGAGGGGAGGCCTCATTGCTCTCGACAAGGAGGCTGGAGCCAGTGGGCTCCTTCTGCCAGGAGCAAGGGTCAGGACAAGAGGAGATGTCCTCAGCTTGCACCTGGGGAGGTTCAGGTTGGGCTTGAGAAGAAATTTCAGCCTGGAGGTGAGGAGGAAGTTTGCAGCATGGGAGGGAGAGGCTGGGAGGGGTTGCCTGGGAGGTGGTTGAGGCTCCAGCCCTGGAGGGGTTTCAGGCCAGGCTGGAGAGGCTGTGGGCAGCCTGCCCTAGGGCAGAGAGTCCCTGCCCATGGCAGGGGGGTTGGCACTGGCTGATCCTTGTGGTCCCTTCCAGCCCTGGCTGGTTCTATGAGCCCAACCTTGGTGGAGTGAGAGAATGGTTGGGCTGGAGGAGCTTGAAGGTCCTGGGGGCCTCTCCAAGCCACTCAGGGCAGCCTCTCTGAAGGCATTTTGCAAGGGGCTTCAGCTCCAGTGGGATTCAGGCCCAGAAATCCTCCTGAGCTCCTGGGAGCCTTCTGCTGGGCTCTGCAGCACAGGAGCTGAGCTGCTCCAGCCACTGGGGGGGAGGATGTGGCCAGCAGCCTGCTGTGAGCTGAGCAAATTCCCCTCTGAGATCACCCCCAGAGGTGCTGAGCAGACAAAGAAGACCTCAGCACCCCCTGAGCAGGAGCAGCTCGTCCTGGTGACAGCAGGGAGCAGGAATCCCTCTGGAGAGTGGCATCAGCCCTGGGCCCCTTCCTGCCCTGAGCTCCTCACGTGAGCACCAGCAGGGCTTTGGCATCCTCCTGGCATCCTCCTGGCATCCTCCCAGCAGCACCTTTTGGTTTCCTCACTCTTTCCATTCCTCTGCCTTCACTGTCAGGCAGCAGCTGAGTACTGCAAAGCTCCACAGGAGCCTGCAGTGTGAGTGCAGCCCAGAGCCAGCCCTGTGCTGGGCTGCAGCCAGAGCAGTGGGCACAGGGCAAGGGAGGGGACTCTGCCCCTTGGCTCTGCCCTCCTCACACCCCACCTGCAGCCCTGGGGGCAGTTCTGCAGCCCCCAGCACAAGCAGGACATGGAAGTGTTGGAGCCAGTGCAGAGGAGGCAACCAAGATGCTGAGAGGGCTGCAGCAGCTCTGCCCTGAGGCCAGGCTGAGAGAGTTGGGGCTGTGCAGCCTGGAGAGAAGGCTTGGAGGGGACCTTGGAGTGGCCTGGCAGGATCTGCAGGGGGCTGCAGGAGGGCTGGGGAGGGGCTGGGGGGACCTTCAGAGCTCCTCCAGCCCAACCCTGCTGCAGCCAGCAGGGACATCCCCAACCAGGGCAGGCTGCTCGCAGCCCCTGACAACCTCCCCTGGGCATCTCCCACCTCTCTCTGAAGAATTCCTTCCCTAAACCTTCTCCTGGAGCTGACCCTGCTGAGTGATGCTGAGCAAGAAACTCTCCTGCAGTATCCTTAGATCCCTTCCCAGCAGGACCCTGCACCACTTCCCCTGCTGAGCAGCTTCTGCTCAGCTTTGCAGAGCTCTCCCAGCTCTAACAGCAAAGCCAAGAGCTGCTCCCACAGCTCCCTTCCTGCAGGGGGCTGTTGCCTAACCCTCGTTAGCTTAATTAGCAGGGGCTGGGAATGGCTTTGGTGAGAACCAAACCTGTCAGGAGGCCTCAGCTCTGACCTGTGGGTTGGTGGCCTCAGTTGGCAGCTCCCTGAGGAGCTCCACTGCACTCATGAGCCATGTGGCCACTCGGCCCAGCACATGGACTTCAGTGAGTCAGGAGCCCACAGCAACCTCCTCTGGTGGCCATCAGCAGCCTCTGGTGGCCATCAGCAGCCTCTCGTGGCCATCAGCAGCCTCTCGTTGCCATCATCATCCTCTGGTGACCATCATCAGCTTCTCAAGGTCATCATCATCATCCTCTGATGACCATCATCAGCCTCTTGTGGCCATCATCATCCTCTGATGACAATCACCAGCTTCTCATGGTCATCATCACCCTCTGGTGACCATCATCATCTTCTCATGGTCATCATCATCCTCTGGTGGCCATCATCATCCTCTGATGACCATCACCAGCTTCTCATGGTCATCATCAGCCTCTGGTGGGCATCATCAGCACCCCCATCACAGCCCCAGGGGAGGTGTGAGGCTGTGGTCCAGCACCTAGGGAAGCTTCCAGGTGCTGCAGCCTGCTGGTCCCTTCCCTCCAGGGCTGCAGGGCTGAGATGCCAGCAGGGCAGCCTGGCAGGGCACAGGCAGGGCACAGGCAGGCTCACATGGGGCAGCCAATGGCTGCTCTGGGGCTGTGCCCTGGGGGCTGGGGGCTCAGGCTGCTAGAGCCTGGGACCAAGAGGAGCCCAAATGGACTCATTCCCTCTTTTCCTGTTGACTCAGGAAGGGCTTGGGAATGACAAAGGAGCTTCTGAATGCAGCCACAGCTGGAGGGGAGGAAGCAGCTGTGGGCAGGAAGAGGACCTCAGAGGGTTCCTCTGTTGCCTCTTGCAGTGATTTGCTTTGGTTTCCTCAAGGTTCTGGAGCAGGAATGGAGCAGGAAGGAGCAGGAATGGAGCAGGAAGGAGCAGGAATGGAGCAGGAATGGAGCAGGAAGGAGCAGGAATGGAGCAGGAATGGAGTGGAAATGGAGCAGGAAGGAGCAGGAATGGAGTGGAAATGGAGCAGGAATGGAGCAGGAATGGAGCAGGAATGGAGCAGGAAGGAGCAGGAATGGAGCAGGAAGGGAGCAGGAATGGAGCAGGAATGGAGCAGGAATGGAGCAGGAATGGAGCAGGAAGGGAGCAGGAAGGGAGCAGGAATGGAGCAGGAAGGAGCAGGAATGGAGCAGGAAGGAGCAGGAATGGAGCAGGAATGGAGCAGGAATGGAGCAGGAATGGAGCAGGAAGGAGCGGGAATGGAGCAGGAATGGAGCAGGAATGGAGCAGGAAGGAGCAGGAATGGAGCAGGAATGGAGCAGGAATGGAGCAGGAAGGAGCAGGAATGGAGCAGGAATGGAGCAGGAATGGAGCAGGAATGGAGCAGGAATGGAGCAGGAAGGGAGCAGGAATGGAGCAGGAAGGAGCAGGAATGGAGCAGGAATGGAGCAGGAATGGAGCAGGAATGGAGCAGGAATGGAGCAGGAAGGGAGCAGGAAGGGAGCAGGAATGGAGCAGGAAGGAGCAGGAATGGAGCAGGAAGGAGCAGGAATGGAGCAGGAATGGAGCAGGAATGGAGCAGGAATGGAGCAGGAATGGAGCAGGAAGGAGCGGGAATGGAGCAGGAATGGAGCAGGAATGGAGCAGGAAGAAGCAGGAATGGAGCAGGAATGGAGCCTTCCCTGGGGTTTTACACAGAGAGGTTTGGGGGGGGGAAGGAGCCTTGAAGCTCCTCCAGCTCCAGCCCCCTCCATGTCCAGGGCCACCTCCCCCAGCACCGCTTGCTCAGGGCCTCATCCAAGCTGGTCTTGACCATCTCCAGGCTGGGGGCAGCCACAACCTCCCTGGGAGACCCTGGGGTGTCCCCAGCCTCCCTGGCAAGGATTTCTCCCTCATCTCCAGTCTCCTTCTGCCCCAGCCTGGGCTAGTGGGAGGTGTCCTTGCCCATGGCAGGGGCTTGGAGCTGGATGAGCTTTGAGGTCCTTCCCAGCCCAGAGCATTCCATGGATCTCTGGA
This sequence comes from Pogoniulus pusillus, assembly GCF_015220805.1. Taxonomy (NCBI): domain Eukaryota; kingdom Metazoa; phylum Chordata; class Aves; order Piciformes; family Lybiidae; genus Pogoniulus; species Pogoniulus pusillus. The sequence goes on along the minus strand of NC_087306.1, from coordinate 311,871 downwards.
TTGTGCTGCTCCCTCCTGGGTGAGCAATCCTCAGACCAGCTTGGTGGCAAGGGAAGCTCTGGGACCCTGTGAGCAGATGCCACGGAGGGGCACCCAGACTGTCCAGGGCACCTTCCTGGCACCACCAGCAGACCTGAGGGAGCCCACACAGACCAGCCCTGGTGGTGGGAGCTGCCCAGATGCCACCAGAGGTGAGCAAACCACAAGAGGCTGAGCCAGAGGTGGCCAAAGCCACGAGGCAGACTCGCAGACCTGCTCCTCTTCCTCTGGCCAGGGCTTGGCTTCCACATGGCTCTCAGTGGAGCATCCCACCCCTGTCTGTGGGGTGAGGCTGCAGCTGGCCCTCAGCCCCTCCAGCTCTGCAGCAGCAGGTCCCAGAGGGTTGAGCTTTCCAGGTCATTCCACAGCTTCTCCTGACTCAGAGCCTGCACTGGGCTGGGAGCAGCTGAGCCCCAGGTCTCCTTGGACCTTCCAGCAGCTGCTGCCCCTCCCCAGGCCTGGCTTGGAGGAAGAAATGAAAGCGCCTGGGGGAGCACAGCAGAGAAGGAACCACCCGGGGAGGGCTGCAGGCAAGGCCTTTTTGTCAGCTTTATTGCTTCGTACAAGAGGAGGTGGCAGGGGAGGGCAGGTGCAGAAGCTTCTCATCCACAGCGGTGCAGGGAAGAGTTCCAGGACCTCTCTCCCAGGACGCAGCCCTGGGGGCACGAAGTTGCTAAGTTACATGGCAGGAGGAAAGATTCTCTTGGGGTGGGGGCAGCAGAAATGGCAAAGAGCATCGAGGAGCAGCCAGGAGAGGAGCTGGGGGGGCAGGAGGGGCCCCGGGAAAGAAGAGATGAGAGGAAGACCTTGGGAGGCTCAGGGATCTGCAAGCCACTCCCAATGCCTCTGCTTTGGAGACTCCCCAGGTGCTGGCAGTGCAGGGTGGGGGTCCCAGGGCAGGAGGCCCCCAGGTGAAGCCCTTCAGCGAGCCACAGACTTGCGGCAGCAAACATCTGCACACCTGATGGAGCAGCGCTGGGAGCAGGCAGGGGCACAGGCAGGGGCACAGGCAGGGCTGGCCTGGGTCACACAGCTGGTGGGGCAGGACTGCACACACTTGGTCACAGCCTGGACCCCTCCACAGCAGGGATCCACACAGCTGGTGCTGCACTGGGTCACCCCCTGGCAGCAGGGATCCACACAGCTGGTGCTGCACTGGGTCACCCCCTGGCAGCAGGGATCCACACAGCTGGTACTGCACTGGGTCACCCCCTGGCAGCAGGGATCCACACAGCTGGTGCTGCACTGGGTCACCTCCTGGCAGCAGGGATCCACACAGCTGGTACTGCACTGGGTCACTTCTTTGCAGCAGGGATCCACACAGCTGGTGCTGCACTGGGTCACTTCTTTGCAGCAGGGATCCACACAGCTGGTGCTGCACTGGGTCACCTCCTGGCAGCAGGGATCCACACACTTGGTAGCACATCTGGGCAGCTGCCCACAGCAGGTGGCACACTTGGGCACCCCGCAGCAGGGAACCACATACATGGTGGCACACTTGGGCACTCCGCAGCAGGGATCTATGTACCTGATCACTTGAGGACAGCAGAGACCTACACAGCCAGGGAGGCATCTTGGCACTCTGCCACAGCAGCAGGGATCCACACAGCTGGTGCTGCACTTGGTCACCTGGCAGCAAGGATCCACAGAGGTAGTGGTGCACTTGGTCACCTCCTGGCAGCAGGGATCCACACACTTAGTGGTGCACTTGGTCACCTCCTGGCAGCAGGGATCCACACACTTGGTGGTGCTGCACTGGATCACTTCCTTGCAGCAGGGATCCACACACCTGGTGGTGCACTTGGTCACCTCCTGGCAGCAGGGATCCACACACTTGGTGGTAGTGCACTTGGTCACCTCCTTGCAGCAGGGATCCACACACTTGGTGGTGGTGCACTGGATCACCTCCTTGCAGCAGGGATCCACACACCTGGTGGTGCACTTGGTCACCTCCTGGCAGCAGGGATCCACACACCTGGTGGTGCACTTGGTCACCTCCTGGCAGCAGGGATCCACACACTTGGTGCTGCACTTGGTCACCTCCTGGCAGCAGGGATCTACACACCTGGTGGTGCACTTGGTCACCTCCTGGCAGCAGGGATCCACACACTTAGTGGTGCACTTGGTCACCTCCTGGCAGCAGGGATCTACACACCTGGTGGTGCACTTGGTCACCTCCTGGCAGCAGGGATCCACACACCTGGTGGTGCACTTGGTCACCTCCTGGCAGCAGGGATCCACACACCTGGTGGTGCACTTGGTCACCTCCTGGCAGCAGGGATCCACACACTTGGTGGTGCACTTGGTCACCTCCTGGCAGCAGGGATCTACACACCTGGTGGTGCACTTGGTCACCTCCTGGCAGCAGGGATCCACACACTTAGTGGTGCACTTGGTCACCTCCTGGCAGCAGGGATCTACACACCTGGTGGTGCACTTGGTCACCTCCTGGCAGCAGGGATCCACACACCTGGTGGTGCACTTGGTCACCTCCTGGCAGCAGGGATCCACACACCTGGTGGTGCACTTGGTCACCTCCTGGCAGCAGGGATCTACACACCTGGTGGTGCACTTGATCACTTCTCTACAGCAAGGATCCACACACTTGGTGGTGCACTTGGTAACCTGTCTACAGCAGGGATCCACACACCTGGTGGTGCACTTGGTGACACCTCCACAGGGATCCACACACTTGGTCACTTTCTTGCAGCAGGACTTCCCACCCTTGGTGGGGTACTTGGCCACCTCACGACAGCAGAGATCCATGCACCTGGTGCTGCACTTGGTCGATTGCTTGCAGCAGGGATCCACACACCTGGTGGTGCATTTGGTCACCTGGCAGCAGGGATCTACACAAGTAGTGGTGCACTTGGTCACTTGCTTGTAGCAAGGGTCTACACACTTGGTGCTGTACTTGGTCACCTCCTGGCAGCAGGGATCCACACAGCTGGTGCTGCACTTGGTCACTTGCTTGTAGCAAGGGTCTACACACTTGGTGCTGTACTTGGTCACCTCTTTGCAGCAGGGATCTACACAAGTAGTGGTGCACTTGGTCACTTGCTTGTAGCAAGGGTCTACACACTTGGTGGTGCACTTGGTCACCTCCTGGCAGCAGGGATCCACACACTTGGTGCTGCACTTGGTCACCTCCTGGCAGCAGGGATCCACACACTTGGTGCTGCACTTGGTCACCTCTTTGCAGCAGGGATCTACACAAGTAGTGGTGCACTGGGTCACTTGCTTGCAGCAGGGATCCACACAGCTGGTGCTGCACTTGGTCACCTCCTGGCAGCAGGGATCCACACACTTGGTGCTGCACTTGGTCATCTCCTGGCAGCAGGGATCCACACAGCTGGTTCTGCACTGGGTCACTTCTTTGCAGCAGGGATCCACACAGCTGGTGCTGCACTGGGTCACCTCCTGGCAGCAGGGATCCACACACTTGCTCACCTCTTTACTGCAGGGATCCACGCACTTGCTCACCTCTTGGCCGCAGGGCTCCTGGCAGGTGGCAGTGCCCTTGGTGCCCTGCCCGGAGCAGGTCTCCTGGCAGCTGCTGCAGCATTCGGTGACCTGGCAGCAGCAGGGATCTGCGCACCTGGGGGCGCAGCTCTGAGCGGCGCAGGAGCCCAGCCCGAGGCCGCAGGGGTCCAGGCAGCCAGCAGCCTGCCTCACCCCGAGGGTGCCCAGGTTGACGTAGGTGGTGGTGCCCTGAGGGATGCCAGGGCAGCGGCAGGGATCCAGGCAGGGACTGAGGCTCTGCAGCCGGCGCAGGGCGGCGCAGGGCTCCGGGCGCGGCCTCACCGGGAAGCTGCGGACCAGCAGCGTGGGAGGGGGGATGCAGAGCTGCCGGAGCTGGAAGCCATTCTGGTGGCACATCGCGGGGGGGGAAGGGTCCTGTCTGAAAGCAAGGAAAGGGACAGAGACCCTCAGGAGGTTGCGTCCTGCCCTCGACCCTGCCTTTCCCGCTGGAATAGTGGCCAGCATCCCGGGAGGAGAGCCCAGGCTGCAGCGCAGGGCACCGAGCCCAGCCCAGAGCCTCCCAGACACGGAGTCAGGAGATGCCCCCCGAAGACACCAACCGGCGGGGCCCAGGTGCCATGGCCACGGCTTCCCTCAGCACCGCCGGGGCTGGCGGCTCCACCACCTCCCGGACAGCCTGTGCCAGTCCCTGGCCTCCTCCTGGAGGGCAGGAGTGGAGGCTTCGTGCTGGAAGACCTCCCCGGGGACAGGTCCTGCCGCTCCCAGTGCTGCTGCTTCCCCACCGGCCCCGCAGAGCTCCTCTGCCTCTTCCCACCCAGGCTTCCTCCCAGGCACAGCTCGCCCTGGCAGCCTGCGAGTCTCCACTTCTTATCTCCCCTCCCAGCTCTCCCCTTTGAAGTCCTTCCCCTGCCCTTTGATCTCTCTCAAACCCAATAATTCCCTGCTGGGAGCAGGGCAGTGAGGTCCTGCTGGGCAGGGAGGAGAGCTCAGGGCACCTCCAGCCGCGCTGAGACCATCCCGATGGATGCAGCTGCACAGCACTCAGCACCCACAGCCTGGCAGGGGCTGGGGCAGAGCCCTGCCAGGAGCCATGCCCAGACCCCAGCAAGCAGAAGGCCTCCTGAAAGCTTCTACCTTGCTCCTCCAAACCAACCCCAGCCACGACAATGCCTCCCAGGAGGGACTTACCCAGCTCAGCACCAGCAACTAGAAAGGAAACCAAAATGGCTTGGAGAAGACACCAAGAAGAAGCCTTTTATAGGCCTGCAGTGGCCCTGGCAGGAAGTGAGACACCTCAGGGGTATGGAAATACAACTTTTTAATAATCCAGCCCTGCTGCAGCTCCTCTGCTCCAATTAGCTGCTAAATGCTCCTTCTGCAGGGAGCTGCCTGCTGAGCTGGGCACCGCCGGAGCCCTGACCGCTGCCAGCTGCCATTCCTCAGCCCTGTGCCTCCCAGGGGGGATGAGGAACCAGGAACTGATGAGCCAGCCTGGAAACAATCCCCCCCCCGGGATTAGACTTCCTGTTCCCATCACTTCCTTTGGGCTCCTGCCCCTTGGCTCTGCTCAGCTGAGACCTCACCTCCACTCCTGCTGTCCCCCAGCGTAAGGAGGACACAGAGCTGCTGGAGGGAGGCCAGAGGAGGCCACAAAGATGACCCAAGGGCTGGGAAATCCCTCTGAGCTCATCTGGGCCAAGCTTCACCCCAGCCCCACCACGGCCATCCAACCACGTCCCACACTTCTCCAGCACCTCCAGCCATGCCCTTGCAGCTGCTGCCTCTCAGCCTCTCTCTGGGCACCTCTGAGCTGAGCCTCACCACGAAGAGCTTTTGATAGCTGGAAGAGGCCTCAGGAGCTCCTCAAAGTCTTTTCCTCTCCAGAAGGAGCAGATCCTTCAGCCTCTTTCTACCAACCATCTCAGGGCCCTTGGACTGCCCTGGTGGTCTCCACTGGCCTCACTCCAGCTTGCTGGGGACTGTCTCGTGCCGTGGGCTCCAAACTGGGCTTGGTGTCCATAGAACCAGTCAGGGCTGGAAGGGACCACAAAGATGGTGCAGTGGTCCCTTCCCACCCTTCCCTCACACCAGCTCAGGCTGCCCACAGCCTCATCCAGCCTGCCCTTGAACACCTCCAGGGATTAGGCTTCCACCACCTCCCTGGCAACCTGTGCCAGGCTCTCACCACCCCCGTGGTGTGGCCTCTACCCCCCAGGTGTGGTCTCTTACGTGGCAGGCAGAGGGGAGCACTGACCCAGCCCCCTCTAGCTGCTGGTGCAGGCTGCAGAGGGCACCCTGGCAGCTGCCCACTCTGACAGGCAGCTTCACAGCCTCCCTGCTCCCCAGCCAAGGGCAGTATGCAGCAGGTGGTCCCTGAGGTCCCTCCCAGCCTAAGCCACTCCACAACTGTGGCAGTCAGGAGAAGGCTCCGCAGCCTGCCCAGATCCTCAGTGCCATTGAGGATCCTTCCAGGACTCCTCCTGTCGTGGCCCAGCTCTGCTGCAGGGGCAGGAACCATCTGTGCTTGGTGCCATGCCCACAGTGTCCATGGCAGCGACCCATTGCTGCCTGCACTTTGCACAGGAGGCCAAGCCAAGGGTGAGACTCCAGCAGTGACTCTGCGTGGAGGAGCCACTTCTCCCCTGCCCCAGCTGTGGGCCAAGTGGAGATGTCCTTGAGTGGAGCTGCCTCAGCAGCAGGAGGAAGGCAGAGCCTACCAGCCTGGGGGACATCAAAGCCTCAAAGCTTCTCCTCTGCTCCCTCCAAAGTGGCCTTCAGTCACTTGGTGACACCAGGATGGAGCCAGAATGGTTTGCACAGGGAGAGAAGATGAGGTCTGTGCTGCCTGCTTGCTCTGCTGCCCCTGCAGTGGACATCTGCTGGGTCCAGCCTGGTGGCCTTTGGTTAAGCCAAAAGAGACACCTCTGGGATGTGACCTCTTGGGCTGCCACCTCCTGCTGACCACAGAGAGCTGAGTTCCCCCTCAGTGCCACTCAGGTGGCCTTGGTCAACCACTTGGGGTTGAAGGGGAGCGGGTGGTGGTCACTGCTGCTGCCACCCATCTGCTCTGCACGAGGATGAAGTCACACAGGAGAGCTGTGAGGGTGATGAAGAGACCTGAGCATCTCTCCCATGAAGGAACACTGAAAGACCTGGGCCTGGCTGGGGAGGAGAAGGCTGAGAGGGGACCTGATCAGTGCCCAGGCTCTTGGTGGTGGTGCCCAGTGACAGGATGAGGAGCAAAGCTCACAAGCTGGAACCCAGGAGGCTCCACCTCAACGTGAGGGTGGCAGAGATCTGGAGCAGGCTGCCCGGAGAGGTTGTGGAGTCTCCTTCTCTGGAGAGCTTCCCACCCTACCTGGATGTGTTCCTGGGTGCCCTGCCCTGGGTGCCCTGCCCTGGCAGAGGGCTGGGTTGGGTCTCTGAAACTCCCTTCCCACCCCACTGCTCTGTCCCTGCGGTCATGGTGGTGGAGCTGATGTGCTCTGAGATGGAGTTGAGGAGAAAGAAGCAAAGCAGCAGGAGGCTGCTGCTGCCAGCAGAGTTTCCAGGAGCAGGTCAGGACACTCCTGCCAGCAGCAGCAGGGCTGAAGAGGGCTGCTGGCAGCGGCAGAAGGAGGTCACCCAGGGCTGAGGACAGAGGAGCTGCGCAGATCCCACATCCCCCTCCCGCCTCTAATGGCCCTCGCGATGCGCTGGGCCGGAGGATGTTTGACCATCACGGCACAACTGACCCATGACTGGGGGACCTATTCCAGGGCCAAGCCAAGAGTCCACTCATTTCCCACATTCCTCCCTGCTGTCATCCCCACTCAGGGCCACGTGAAGCCAGGAGCCACCTGCACGGCCGCAGGTGACGCCGCGGCGCGGAAATTGCCGGTTCCCGGTGGGAATAATTAAGGCAAATTCTTCACCAGGGAGCAGAGGTGGAGCAGGTCCTGGTGAGCACCAGGGTGGCTTGTTTCTGTGCCTGGGGCACCCCACTGCTGAGGCCAGGCTCTGCACTGTCCCAGGCTTGCATTGCTGCCTCTCCTCCGTGGCTTCATTTGCCGGGACTGAGCTGGGTGAGTAGCGCTGGGATGGTGCCTGGCTGGGACTGTTTGGACCTCAGCACCTTTGGGGCTGTCTGGATCTAAGAACCTTTGGGATTGGTCAGAGCTAAACATCTCTGGGACTGTTTGGACCTCAGCATCTTTGGGGCTGCTTGGATCTGAGAATCTTTGGGATTGGTCAGATTTAAGCCCCTCTGGGACTGTTCAGATCTAAGCCTCTTTGGGTCTCTTCAGATCTCAGCACCTTTGGGACTGCTCAGACCTGAGCCCGTGTTGTTTGTTGGCTCCTCCAGCTCCTGGCTGGTGAGGGCTGGAGGAGTTCTCAATCATCCTCTGCACTCTGAGGGTGCTGAGACACTGAACAGGCTGCCCAGAGCAGCTGTGGATTCCTCATCCGTGGAGGTGTTTAAGGTGAGGCTTTGAGCAGCTGAGCCAGCAGGAGGTGTCCCTGCCTGTGGCAGGGGGGTTGGAACTGGAAGACCTTGAAGGTCCCTCCCAAGCCATTCTCTGACTCTTCCTTTGCTGTGCCTCCCTCTGCAAACCCTTCCTGATGCCCCAGCACTGGACTGAGAGGGATTAGACCTCCCCTTGCTGAAGGAGCCAAGGCTGCTGTGCACATCGCTGTCACCTGAGTGCTGAAGCCACTGCAGCATCACACCAAGGCCCCAGGTAAGAGCTGCTGAACAACCTCCTCTGCCTCCCACCTGCCTGCTGCTGCTGCTGGGAGCCCTGGTGAAGGTAGGGCAGCAACAGCTGCAGCTGCCCTCAGCTGGGGATTGTCCTCCAAGAGTGTTTCAGGGCAAGAAGGAAACATCCAGGAGGAAAAAGAGAGAGGGAGAGGAGGTTAACTCAGACCTGCCAAACCTGCTGCAAGAGGAGAGCAGAGCTGTGGCTGTCTGCAAAGTGCTGCTGGGGTGAAGCTCTTTGGCTGGAACCAGAGTTGGAGTTGGAAGAGCTGAATTTGGGTGGATCTGGGGGAAAAGGGAAGGATCCAACCCCCTTCTTCAGGAGTGGTTGCAGAAACTGGGAGGGGGAAACCCCCAACCCAACCAGCCCAAAGCAGCAACTTCCCTCTCTGTTCCTTCTCTCCTGACCAAACTCTGGCACCACCAGAGCCGACCCTGCTGAATTCACCAGCCAGGAGACAGTGAAGTGAGTGGCTGCTGTGGGCTGGTAGCCACCAGACCCCTCAGGCCTCTCTTTGCTCCCCCAGGCTTGCCTGCAGAGCAGAAGATGTCCTCCCGGTGCCCGCTGCCCTGCCTGCCCCACGCTGCCTGCCCCAGCGCCCGCCCAGCAGCCAGCGCCGGGGCGGAGCTGGATGGAGCTGCGCAGCCCTGTCCTGAGCAGGGCTCCCGAGGTGCAGCCTCCTGCCTGGCTGACTGTCCCCAGCCCGTCCCCACCTGCCCACCTCCTGCTGTCCCCATCCCCGGGGACTGTCGCTGCCCTCGGCAGGCAGCTGCCTGCGGCTCTTCTGCCGCCCCGGGTCTGGCTGCCTGCGTCTGCCCCGCGGCCAGCCCCTGCGACCCCCCCCAGAGCAAGGGGGGCAGCAGCTTCCCACTGCAGCCCACGGCCTCGCCAGAGGAGCTCTGCACCCTGCAGACAGCTCTGCCCTGCGTGGACACCTTCCCTGGCCAGCAGCCTGGCGCCACAGCGGGGCCCTGCGTGGAGAACATCACCGTGAAGCTCTCGGCCTCAGCAGTGGATCCCTGCACCCTGGGGACCCCTGGGACCTGCGCGGAGACCTTCCCTCTCCAGCACCTGGTCTCGATGGAGGACCTCTGCCTGCCGGGCACAGCTGGGCCATGCGTGGAGACCTTCCCCCTGCAGCCCACAGCCGCGCCCGAGGCAGCTGAGACCTGCGCCGAGAGCATCTCCCTGCAGCTCCCAACCGCAGCTCCGGAGCCCTGCCCCCTCCAGCGGCTCGATCCCTGCACGGGGGAGCTTTGTTGTGCCGAGGCTGTGGTCCTTGGGGATCCTTGCCCTGGGCAGAGCTCAGTTCCGTGCATGGATCTCTGCACGTCCCCAGGTGTGGTTTGCATGGAGCTGTGCAGGTCCCAGAGCACTGCCGACCCCCCAGGGCCACTGCCAGCCCAGAGCACCCTGCAGGTGAGCCCAGCCCAGGGCAGCCCCAGGCTGTGCACAGGACCTGCAGACCCCAGCTGCAGCGAGGACCCCACCAAGAGCCCATCCCCAGCAGCCTCTCCCTGCCTGGGCACCCGCACGGCCGCGCTGGTGGAGCGGTGCCTTTCCAGGTGCCAGAACTGGCTGAGGGGCAAGAAATGAGAGTGGCAGCAGCAGGCCCAGGGCCCAGGAGATGTTCCCCTGCAGACTCTTGGGAGCAGGGAATGGTTTGGGGCTGGAAAAGACCTCCAAGATCGAATCCAACCATCGGCTTATGACCACTGTGGCCACCCAACCATGCCCTGAAGTGCCTCCTCGGGCAGGTCTCTCTCCTGGCTTCTCAGAGCAGGGCAATGAGAGAGGAAATTTCTCCCTGTTTAATTAAAACAAAAGGTTTTCAATCCTCTGTTAATTACAGCTTTGACTTTTATTGCCTCTCTTTGACTGCAGCAGTGGTGGCAAAGTGCAGTGCGGGGATGAGTTGCACCCAGAGAGTCGAGTCCCAATTTCATCATCTGCCACCTCTTTGCTGTCCACTTCTGCCTGGAGCCCAGGCAGGGCTTTGCCTTTGGCTTGTCGAGCCTCTAATGCCTCCAATTCTTTGGGGTGAGGGTGCTGGAGGCCTGGAGCAGGCTGCCCAGAGAGGTTGTGGAGTCTCCTTGGCTGGAGAGCTTCCCACCCAGGCTGCGTGGGCACTGTGCTCCTGGACAAGCTCCTGTGGGTGCCCTGCTGGAGCAGGAAGGGTGGGAGATGATCTCCAGAGGTCCCTTCCCACCCCTAGACTCTGTGATCCTCTTCACCTCGTTGAGTGCTGCCCTGCCCCTGCCAAGCACACATCCCTGCCAGGCGAGCTGCATCTTGCCTCAGAGCACCAGCTCCAGCCCCTGGCTGCCAGCCCAGCACAGCAACTCCTCGTCCCTCCCCAGTGGCACTGTGCCCAGGTAGATTCCCCCACGCTGCCAGGATGCCTCTGGGGAGGTTTCCATCAGGTCATGTTTCCCAAGAAGTCCTCCCTGCCCTCACCCACCCTCTGCTCCAGACGACACTCCTGGGGTTGCAGCACAGCCACCCCCGGGCGCTTCTTAGCTGCTTCCTCTCCGCCTGCCGTCCCCTGCCGCCGCCGGAGCTCCCTGCCGGTCAGAGCTGCTGGTCAGGACAGCAGGAAGCAGCTTTTGACCCCAGCTGGAGGAGACATCGAAGCTGAGGCTTACAGACCACTGCCCACGGCTGCAGAGCTGCCTCCAAGGAGGAGCCGGTGAGGGGTTCAGAGCTCCTCCTGCTGCGGTGCTGAGCAGCCGAGAAGCTAAGGGGCAAAGGCGCCAGAGCTGTCCCCAGCACCAAGGGGAGAGGGCGAAGCGAGGACAGCCTTTGGCTCCCCTCCACCGCGGCCGCCAGAGCTGACTCAGGTCTCCATCAGTGCCTCAGTTTTAGAGCAGAGCAAGCTCGGAGACCACAACTGAGCCGTCTCAGCAGCCAGCTGCGGTGCTGCAGGAGCAAGACGCTGCTGCTGCCTCCCTCTCTGGCTGAGGGAGACCTCAGAGCAGCTTTCCAGTGCCTGGAGGGGCTCCAGGAGAGCTGGGGAGGGACTTTGGACAAGGGCTGGGAGTGGCAGGACGAGGGACAGTGGCTTTGGGCTGGGAGAGGGGAGACTGAGAGGGGAGAGGAGGGAGAAATCCGTGAGAGTGAGGGTGGGCAGAGCCTGGAGAGAGGTTGTGGCTGCCCCCTCCCGGGAGCTGTCCAAGGCCAGGCTGGGTGAGCCTTGAGCAACCTGAGCCGATGGGAGGTGCCCACGGCAGGGGTGGGGGGGGGGTGGGGGGGGGTGGAACTGGATGAGCTTTGAGATCCCATCCGACCCAACCGGCTGCAGGACTCTGTACTGGTTAACATCGGCACAGAACTGCCTCAGAAGCAGCCAAAAATACCCTCGGAGGGGAGAAAAAAAAGAGGATAAAATCCCCAAAACCTTGTCCCAGCCTCGAGATTAATTCCTGATTTTCATAATGGGCTTATTCCAGGGCCGGGAGGAGCCTTCGGGGTCTGAAAGCAGCGCTCAGGGGGAGCCTCAGAATCCAATTATCCCTGGAGAAATGCCTTAAAGCTGCTCATTACCATCAGAAAACCCAGGAATTAGAGCACAGCTGCAGCTCTGCCACCTCCTCCCGGCAGCTCTGCCACC